>NW_027206528.1:0-325000 GCF_024711535.1 Dipodomys merriami | reverse complement strand
GGGTTAGGGTGAGGGTAAGGTTTAGAGTGAGGGTTAGAGTGAGGGTGAGGGTAAGGATTAGGGTTTAGGTGAGGGAAAGAGTGACGGTTAGGGTAAGGGTGAGGGTGAGGCTTAGGGTGAGAGTTTTGGTTAGTGTTAGAGTTAGGGTTAGTGTGAGTGTTAGTGTGAGGGTGATCGTTAGCGTTAGGGTTAGTATTAGGGTGAGGTCTAGGGTGAGGGTGAGTGTTAGGATTAGGGTTAGGGATAGGGTGAGGATTAGTGTTATGATTTGGGTGAGAGGCTGAGCGGTAGTGTTAGGGTTAGGTTTAGTGTGAGGATTCGGGTTAGGCTTAGGGTTAGGGTTAAGGTGAGTGTAAGGGTTACGGTGAGGGTTAAGGTTAGATTTAGCATTAGGGATAGGGTGAGGGTTAGGGTGTGGGTAAGGGTCTGTGTAAGGTTTAGGGTGAGGGTGAGGGTTAGAGTTAGGGTTAGGAAGAAGGTTAGAGTTAGGGTGAGGGTTTGGGTTAGTTTGAGGTTTAGGGTGAAAGTGAGTTTGAGGTTGAGAGTTAGGGTGAGGGTGATGGTGACGGTAAGGTTTAGGGATAGCATACAGGTTAGGGTTAGGTTGAGGGTTAGGGTTAGGTTTAGGGTTAGGGTGAGGGTGAGGGTGAGGGTGAGTGTTAGAGTTAGGGTTAGGTTTAGGATTAGAGTTAGGTTTAGGGTAAGGGTTAGGGTTAGGTTGAGGTTTAGGTTTAGGGTTAGGATGAGGGTTAGGGTTAGGAATAGGTTTAAGGTGAGGGTTAGTGTTAGGATTAGGGTGAGGATGAGGGTTAGGTTGAGGGGCAGGGTTAGAGATAGCTTAAGGGTTAGGGTTAGGTTTAGGGTTAGGGCGAGTGTGAGGGATAATTTTAGGATGAGGGTTAGTGTGAGGGTTAGTGTGAGGTTTAGGTTTAGGGTTAGGGTAAGGGTTAGGTTTAGGGTGAGCAATAGTTTTACGTTTAGGAATAGGTTGAAGTTAATGCTGAGGGTTATGGTTAGGTTTAGTGTGAGGATAAGGGTTAGGGTGAGGATTATCGTGAGGATGAGGGTTAGGGTTAGCATAAGGTTTAGTGTGAGAGTTAGGTTTAGGGTTAAGTTTAGGGTAAGGGTTAGGGTTAAGGTAAGGATTAGGGTTCGGCTTAGGGTTAGGGTTAGGGTGATGTTTAGGCTTAGGGTTAGAGTTAAATTGAGGTTTAGGGTTAAGTTTAGGGTTAGGGTAAGGGTTAGGGTTAGTGTGAGGTTTAGGGTTAGGGTGATGTTTAGGGTGACAGTGAGGTTTAGGGTGAGTGTGAATTTGAGAGTGAGGGTTAGGGTGAGGTTGAGGGTGAGTGGGATGGTGACGGTGAGGGTTAGGGTTAGGTTTAGGTTTAGGGTAAGGGTAAGAGTTAGGGTTAGGATTAGGGTTAGGGTAAGGGTTAGGCTGAGGGTGAGGGAGAGGGTGCGGTTGCGGGTGAGGGTTTTGAATAGGTAAGCGTTAGGATTAGGTTTAGGGTGAGGATTAGGGTGACGTTAGGGTTAGGGTTAGGTTGAGTGTTAAGGTTAGGGTTAAGGTTAGGGTGAGGGTTAGGGTGAGGGTGAGGGTTAGTGTTAGCATTAGAGTTAGGGTTAGGGTAAGGTTGAGTGTTAGGATTAGGGTTAGGGTTAGGGTTAGGGTGCAGGTTAGGGTTAGGGTTACGCTGAGAGTGAGGTTCAGATTTAGTGATAAGATTAGGTTTAGGGTTAGGGTGAGGCTGAGGGTGTGGGTGAGAGTGAGGATTAAGTTTAGGGTTAGGTTTAGGGTGAGGGCTAGGATGAGGGTGATATTTTTGGTTAGGAAAGGTTTAGGTTTAGGTTTAGGGTGAGGATTAGGGTGAGGGTGAGGTTTAATTTGAAGTTTAGGGTTAGGGTTAGGGATAGGGTGATGGTTACGGTGAGGGTTGGGTTGTGGGTAAGTGTTAGTGTGAGGGTTAGAATGAGGGTGCAGGTTAGGGTTAGGGTGAGGGTAAGGGTTATTGTGAGGGTTAGGGTGAGGGTGAGGTTTATGGTTAGCATTTGGATTAGTGTGAGGGTTAGGATGAGTGATAGGTATAGGGTTAGGTTTAGGGTTAGGGTGAGAGTGAGGGTTAGGGTGAGGATGAGGGTGAGTTTGAGGGTTAGGGTTAGGGTTAGGGGGAGGGGGAGGGTGTGGATGAGGCTTAGGGTTAGGATTAGTGTTAGGGTTAGGGTTTGGCTGAGGATGAGCTTGAGGGTGAGGGTGAGTGTTAGGTTTAGGGGTTTAGGGTGAGGGTTAGGGTTAGTGTGAAGGTTAGGGTTAGGGTTAGTTTTAGGTGAGGGTTAGGGGTAATGTTAATGTTAGGTTGAGGGTGAGGGTTAAGGTGACAGTGAGAGTTAGGGTTGGGTTTAGGTTAGGGTTAGTTGTAGGGTGAGACAGGTTGAGGGGTAGGGTTAGTGTTAGGATGAGGGTTAGGGTTAGTATGAGGGTTAGTGTTAGGGTTAGGGTTAGGGTGAGGGTAAGGATTAGTGTGAGGTTTAGGGTGAGGGTGTGGGTTAGGGTTAGCTTTCGGCTTAAGGTGAGGGTGAGGTTTAGGGTTTGCATTAGGGTTCGGTTGAGGGTTAGGGTGAGGTTTAGGTTTAGGTTTAGGGTGAGGATGAGGGTTAGGGTTAGGGTTATGTTGAGGGTTAAGATTAGGGTGAGGGTTAGGTTTAGGGTTAGGGGGAGAGTGAGGGTGAGGGTTATGTTTAGGGTGACGGTGAGGGTGAGGGTGAGGCTTAGAGTTAGGTTTAGTGTGAGGGTGAGGGTTATTGTTAGGTTTAGCGTAAGGTTTATGGTGAGTTCTAATGTGAGGTTGCGGGTTAGGGAGAGGGAGAGGGTGAGGGAGAGCGTTTCAGTTAGGTAAGGGTTAGGATTAGGATTAGGATGAGGGTCAGGGATAGGATGAAGTTTATGGTTGGGGTGATGGTTAGGGTTAGTGTGAGGTTTAATGTTAGGGTTAGGGTTAGGTTGAGGTTTAGGGTTCGGGTTTGCATTAGGGTTAAGGTGAGGGTTAGGGTGTCTTTGAGGGATAGGGATAGGTTTAGGGTTAGTGTTAGGGTGAGGGTTAGGGTTAGGGTTAGTGTTAGGGTGAGGGTTAGGATAAGGGGTAGGATTAGGGTGAGGGTTCGGGTAAGTGTAATTGTTAGGGTTATGGTGAGGTTAAGGATTAGGGTGAGGGTGAGTGTCAATGTTAGGTTTTGGGTGAGGGTTAGGGTAAGGTTTAGCCTTAGTTTGAGGGATAGGATGAGGGTTTTGTTTAGTGTTAGTGTTAGGGTTAGGGTGAGGTTTAGGTTTAGTGTGAGGGTTAGGGTGAGGGTGAGGGTGAGTGTATGGGTTTTGGTGAGGGCTAGGCTGAAGGTTATGTTGAGGGTTAAAGTTAATGTTATGTTTAGGGAGAGGGTTAGGGTTAGGGTTATGGTGAGGGCGATGGTGAGGATGAGGGTTAGGGTGAGGATGAGTGTGAGGATGAGGGTTTCGGTTAGGTAAGGATTAGGGTTAGGGTTAGGGTGAGGATTAGGGTGAGGGCGAGGGTTAGGATGAAGTTTAAGGTTAGGGTGAGTATTAGGGTTAGGGTTAGGGATAGGGTGAGCCTTAGGGTGAGGGGTAGGTTTAGGGTTAGGGTGAGGGTTATGGTTAGTGTGAGGGTTAGGGTTAGAGTCAGGGTGAGGGTAAGGGTGAGCTTTAGGGTGAGGGTGACTGTTAGGGTTAGCTTTAGGTTTAGGGAGAGGTTGAGGATTTGGTTTTGCATTAGGGTTAGGGTGAGGGTTATGGAGAGGTTTAGGTTTAGGTTTAGTGTGAGGGTGAGTGTTAGGGTTAGGGTTAGGGTGAGGGTTAGGGTTAGGTTGAGTGTGAGGGTGAGGGTGAGGTTGTGGGTTAGGTTTAGGTGTAGGGTGAGGGTAAGGGTGAGGTTTAGGGTGAGGGTGAGGGTTGGAGTTAATGTGAGATTTAGGGTGAGGGTGAGGGTAAGGGTGAGGGTGAGGGTGAGGGTTAGGGTTAGGGGTAGGGGTAGATGTAGGTTTAGTGTTAGGTTTAGGGTTAGTATTAGGGTTAAGGTTAGGATTAGGCTGAGGGTGAGGGTGAGGGTGAGGGTGAAGGTGAGGTTTAGAGTTTGGGTTAGGGTTAGAGTTATGGTTAGGTTGAGCGCTAGGATGAGGGTTATGGTTAGGGTGAGGGTGAGGTTGAGGATATGATTGAGACTCACCCTAGCTTTCATGGCTATGGTTAGGGTGAGGGTTAGGGGGACGGGTATATTTAGTGTTAGATTTAGGGTGAGGGTTAGGTTTAGTGTGAGAGTTAGGGTTAGGGTTAGGGTTAGGGTGATGTTAAGTGTTAGAGTGAGGGTTAGGGTGAGAGTGAGGGTTAGGGTGATGTTTAAGGTGAAGGTGAAATTTAGGGAGAGTGAGAGGTTTCGGGTGACGGTGAGGGTTAGGGTGTGGGTGACGGTGAGGCTTAGGGTGAGGGTAAGGGTTAGGGTGATGTTTAGGGTGAGGGTGAGGTTTAGGGTGAGAGTTAGTGTTCAGGGTAGAGGAATTGTTAGGGTGTAGGTGAAGGTTAGGGTAAGGGTGAGGCTTAGGTTGACTGTGAGTGTTAGGGTTCAGGTGAGGATTAGGGTTAGGTTTAGCGTTTGGGTTGGGGTTAGGGTTAGGGTTAGAGTGAGTGTTAGGGTGAGAGGTTGGGTTAAGGTTAGTATGAGGGTTAGGCTTAGTGTGAGGGTTTCGGGTTAGGGTAAGGATTAGTGTGAGGATAAGGCTTAGGGTGAGGGTTAGGGTGAGACTGAGGGTTAGGGTTACCCTTAGGGTTAGGGTGAAGTTTAGGGTGGCGGTTAGCATGAGGGTTAGGGTTAGGTTTACGGTTGGGTGAGGGTTAGGGTGAGCGAAAGGGTTAGGGTGAGGGTTAGGTTGAGGTTGAGGGATAGGGTTATGGTGAGGGTAACGGTTAGGGAAACGGTTAGGGTGAGGTTGAGGATTAGGGTTAGCATTAGTGTTAGGGTGAGGGTGAGGGTTAGGGTGAGGGTGAGGGGTAGGCTGAGGGGTAGGGTTAGAGTTAGGGTCAGGGTTAGGGTGAGGGTGAGGGTTAGGGTTAGCATTAGGGTTAGGGTTAGGGTTAGGTTGCAGGTTAGGGTTAGGGTTAGAGTGAGGGTAAGGGTCCGGGATAGGGTTAGGTTTAGGTTTAGGGTTACGGTGAGGCTGAGGGTGAGGGTGAGCGTGAAGGTGAGGGTTAAGTTTAGCATTAGGTTTAGGGTGAGGTCTAGGATTAGGGGGAGGGCTAGGGTGAAAGTTAGGGTGAAGGTGAGGTTTTCGGTTAGGAAAGAGTTAGCGTTAGGTTTAGGGTGAGGATTAGGGTGAGGGTGAGTTTTAAGGTGAGAGTTAGGGTTAGGGTGAGGGTTAGGGTTAGGTTGAGGGTGATGTTTAGGGTGAGGGTGAGGGTGAGAGTGGGGGTTCGGGTGAGGGTGTGGGTTAGGTTGTTGGTGAGGGTTAGGGTGAGGGTGAGGATGAGAGTGAGGTTTAGGATGTGGGTTGAGGTTTCAGTTTAGTGTGAGGTTTAGGGTGAGTGTTATGGTTATGGTTAGGGTGATGGATAGGCTTAGTGTGAGGGTTAGAGTTAGGCTTAGTGTAAGGATAAGTGTTAGGTTGAGGATTAGGGTGAGAGTAAGGGTTAGGGTTAGATTAAGGGTTAGGGTTAGGGTAAGGGTTAGGGATAGGGTTAGGGTTAGGGTTAGGGTTAGGGTTAGGGTTAGGGTGAGGGTGAGAGTGAGGTTTCGGGTGAGTGTGTGTGTTAGGGTGTGGGTGAAGGTTAGGGTTAGGGTGAGGGTTAGGGTTGGGGTGAGGGATAGGGTAGGGTTAGGGTGAGGGTGAGAGTGAGGTTTCGGGTGAGTGTGAGTGTTAGGGTGTGGGTGAAGGTTAGGGTTAAGGTGAGGGTTAAGGTGACGGTGAGGTTTAGGGTGACGGTGAGGGTTAGGGTTAAGGTGAGCGATAGGGTGATGGTTAGGGTTAGGGTGAGTGTGAATATTAGGTTTAGGGTTACCCTTAGGGTTATGGTGAGGGAATGGGTTAGGGTGGGGTTTAGCGTGAGGGTGAGGGTTAGGGTTATCGTTAGGGTTAAGAAAAAGAGTTAGGGTAAGGGTTATGGTTAGGGTGAGGGTGTGGGTTAGGGTTAGGTTTAGGGTGATGGTTAGGGTTAGGGTGTGGGTTAGGGTTAGTTTTATGGTTAGGGTGTGGGTTAGGTTTATGATTAGGGTTCGAGTTAGTGTGAGTGTGAGGGTGAGTGTTAGGGTTAGGATTAGGGCTAGGGTTATTGTTAGGATGAGGGTGAGGGTGAGGGTGAGGGTTAGGATAAGGGTGAGGGTGAAGTTTAGGTTTGGGAACAGGGTTACGGTTAGGGTTAGACTGAAGGTGAGGGTGAGGGTGAGAGTTTGGGTTAGGGTTAGTTTTAGGGTTAAGGTGAGAGTTACGGGTACTGTGAGGCTAATGGTTAGGATTAGGGTTAGTGTGAGGGGAAGAGTTAGAGTGAGGTTTAGTGTGAGTGTGAGGTTTAGGGTTAGGGTTAAGATTAGGGTGAGGGCTAGGGTGAGGGTGAGGGTTAGTATGAGGGTTAGGGTGAGGGTTTCTTTTAGCCAAGGTTTAGTGTTATGGTGAGGATTAACGTGAGGGTGAGGGTTAGGTTGAGGTTTAGGGTTAGGGTGAGGGTTAGAGCAAGGGTTAGGGTGAGGGTTAGGGTTTGGGTGATGTTTAGCATGAGGGTGAGGGTTAGAGCGAGGATGAGGGTTCGGGTGAGGGTAAGGGTTCGAGTGAGGCTGAGAGTTAGGGTGTGGGTTAGCATTAGTGTTAGGTTGAGTGTTAGCATTAGGTTTAGGGTTAGTGTGAGGGTGAGGGTTTAAGGGCTAGGGTTAGGATTAGGTTGACAGTTAAGATTAGGGTTAGGGTTAGAATGAGGGTTAGGGTGAAGGGAAGGGTTAGGGTTAGGGTGAGGGTTAGGGTGAGGGTGAGAGTGAGGGTTTAGTTTAGGTAAGGGTTAAGGAAAGGTTAGGTTGAGGATTAGGGTGAGGTTGAGGTTTAAGGTGAGGCTTAGGATTAGGTTGAGTGTTAGGGTTACTGTGAGGTTTAGGATTACACTTAGGGTGAGGGTGAGGGTAAGGTTTAGGGTGAGGGGTATGGTGAGGGTGAGGGTTAGGATTAGAGTTATGGTTACGATTAGGGTGAGGGTTAGTGTTAGGGTGAGGATTAGGTTTGGGGTGAGGGTTAGGGTTAGGGTTAGGGTTGGGGTGAGGGTTAGGGTTAAGCTTAGGGTTAGGTTTAGGGTGAGGGTGAGGTTGAGGGTGAGGTTGAGGGTTATAGTTAGGGTTAGGGTGAGGGTGAGTGCTAGGGTGAGGGTGAGGGTTAGTGTGAGGTTGAGGGTGAGCGTTTCGTTTACGTCAGGGTTAGGGTTAAGTTGAGGTTAGGGTTAGGGTAAGGTTTCGCGTTAGGGTTAGGGTGAGGTTTATTGTTAGGGTGATGTTTAGGGTGAGGGTGAAATTTAGGGTGAGGGTGAGGTTTAGGGTACGTTTGAGGGAGAGTGTTAGGATTGGGAATAGGGTTAGGGTTAGGGTTAGGCTAAAGGTGCGGGTGAGGGTGAGGGTGAGGCTGAGGTTTAGGTTTAGGGTTAGTGTTAGGCTTAGGGTTAGGGTGAGGGTAAGGGTTAGAGTGAGGTTTAGGGTGAGGTTGAGGGTTAGGGTTAGGGTTAGGATTAGGGTGAGGATTAGTGTGAGTTTCAGATTGAGAGTTTCTTTTAGCCAAGTGTTAGGGTTATGTTGAGGAATAGGGTGAGGTTTAGGATTAGATTTTGAATTAGGGTGAGGGTGAGGGTTAGGGCTAGGGTTAGGGTGAGTGTTAGGGTTTGGGTGATGTTTAGAGTGAGGGTGAGGGTGAGGTTTAGGGTGTGGGTGAGGATTAGGTTTAGATTGAGTGTTAGTGTTAGGTGTAGGTTTAGTGTGAGGTTGAGGTTTAATGGTAGCTTTAGGGTTAGGTTGAGGGTTTGGATTAGGGTTAAGGTTAGTGTGAGGTTTAGGGTGAAGGGTAGGGTTATGGTTAGGGTGAGGGTTAGGGTGAGGGTGAGGGTTAGGGTGAGGGTGTGGGTGAGGTTTAGGCGTAGGTGTAGGCTTAGGGTGAGATTAAGGGTTAGGTTTAGGTTGAGGAATAGTGTTAGGGTTAGGGTTAGGGTGAGGGTTAGGGTGTGAGTTAGGGTTCCCCTGGGGGTGAGGGTTAGGTTGTTGGTGAGGGTTAGGTTTAGGGTGAGGGTTAGGGTTAGGGTTAGTGTGAGGTTTAGGGTGAAGTGTAGGGTTATGGTTAGGGTGAGGGTTAGGGTGAGGGTGAGGGTTAGGGTGAGGGTGTGGGTGAGGGTTAGGCGTAGGTGTAGGCTTAGGGTGAGTTTAAGGGTTAGGTTTAGGTTGAGGAATAGTGTTAGGGTTAGGGTTAGTGTGAGGGTTAGGGTGTGAGTTAGGGTTCCCCTGGGGGTGAGGGTTAGGTTGTTGGTGAGGGTTAGGTTTAGGGTGAGGATTAGGGTTAGAGTGAGTTTTATGGTGAGGGTAAGGTTTAGGGTGAGATTTAGTGTGAGGGTTAGGGTGAGGGTTAGGGTGAGGGTGAGGTATAGGTTTTGGGTTAGGGTTAGGGTGAGGGTTAGGGATAGGTTTAGGGATATGTGAGGGTGAGGGTTAGGGTTAGGTTTAGGTTTAGAGTTAGGTTGAGGGTGAGGGTTAGGGTTAGTATTAGAGTTAGCCTGAGGGTGAGGGTGAGGGTTAGGGTTAGGGTGAGTTTTATGGGTAGGGTTTGGGTTAGGGTGAGGGTTAGGGTTAGGGTTAGGGTTAGGATGAGCATTAGTCTGAGGGTTAGGGTTAGGGTTAGGTTGAGGGTTAGGGTTAACCTGATATTTATTGTGAGAGTATCGTTTAGTGTGAGGGTGAATGTTCTGGTGAGCGTGATGTTTAGGATGAGGGTGAGGGTTAGGGATACATTTAAGGTTAGGGAGAGTGGTAGGGTGAACATGAGGGTTAGGATTAGGGTGAGGATTAGGGTTAGAGTGAGGATGAGGGTGAGGGTTAGGGTGTGGGTAAGTGTTATGGTTAAGGTTAGGGTTAGGGCTAGGGTTAGGGTTAGTATGAGGGTGAAGGTTTCTTTACCTTAGGGTTAGGGTTAGGGTGAGGATTAGTTTAAGGGTGAGGGTTAATCTGAGGTTAGGGTTAGGGTGTGGGTTATGGTTAGGGTGATGTTTATTGTGAGGGTGAGTGTTCAGTGAGGGTGAGGGTGAGGGTGAGGGTTAATGTTAGAGTTAGGTTTAGGTTGAGGGTGATTGTGAAGGTTAGGAATAGGAATAGGGTTAGGGTTATGGTTAGGGTGAGGGTTACGGTTAGTGTGAGAGTTATGATTAGGGTTAGGGTTACTGTGAGGGTAAAGGTTAGGGTGAGGTTTAGGGTGAAGCTGAGGGTTAGGGTTCGGTTTAGGGTTAGGGTGAGGGCTAGGGTGAGGGTGAGGGTTAGTGTGAGGGTTAGGGTGAGGGTTCCTTTTATGTCAGGGTTAGGTTTATGGTGAGGCTTTGCGTGAGAGTGAGGTTTAGGTTTAGGGTGAGGGTTAGGGTTAGGGTTAGCATGAGGGTGAGGGTGTGGGTGATGTTTAAGGTGAGAGTGAGGGTTAAGGTGAGGGTGAAGGTTAGGGTGTGGTTGAGGATTAGGGTTTGGGTTTGGGTTAGGGTAATGCTGAGGGTAAGGTATAGGGTGAGGTTTATTGTGAGGATGACGGTTAGGTTTAGTGTTAGGGTTAGGGTGAGGTTTAGGGTGAGCGTTAGGGTTTGGTTTAGGGTTAGGGTGAGGGTGTGGTATAGGGTGAGTGTTAGTGTTAGGGTGAGGGATAGGGATATGGTAGGGTGAGGTTGAGGGTTAGGGTTAGAGTTAGGGTGAGGGTGAGGGTTAGGATTAGAGTAAGGATTAGGTTTTGGCTGAGTTTGAGGGTGACTCTAAGAGTGAGGGTTAGGTTTATGGTGAGGGTTAGGACTAGGGTTAGGGTTAGGGTAAGGGTGAGGGTTAGGGTTAGGGTGAGGGTGTTGGTAAATGTTAGGGTGAGGGTTAGGGCGAGAGTGAGGGTTAGGGTTAGGGTCAGGGTAAGGGTTAGGGTGAGGGTAAGGGTTAGGTTGAGGGTTAGGGTGAGGGTTTGGCTTAGGGTTAGCATTAGGGTTAGGGTGAGGGTGAGGGTTTGGGTGAGGGTTAGGGTTAAGGTTAGGGATAGGGTGAGGATTAGGGTTAGGGTTACGTTTAGGGTGAGGTTTAGGATGAGGGGTAGGGTTAGGGATAGAGTGATTGTTAGGTTTAGTTTGAGGATTAGGGTTAGGGTGAGGTTTAGTTTTACTGTGAGGTTTAGGTTTAGGGTTAGGGTTAAGATGAGTGTTAGGGTTATGTTGAGGGTGAGGGTGAGGGTAAGGGCTAGGTTTAGGGTTAGTGTGAGTGTTATTGTTAGGGTGAGGGTTAGGTTTAGGGTGAGGGTTAGGGTTAAAGTAAGGGTTAGGGTGAGGGTTAGGTTTATGGTTAGGATGAGGGTCAGGGTGAGTGTTTGGTTTAGGTTGAGGGTTAGTTTAGGGTGAGGGTTAGGGTTAGGGTGAGCGTTAGGGTGATGGTGAGGGTTAGGGTGATGGTGAGGGTTAGGTTTAGAGTTAGGGTTAGGCTGAGTGTTAGGGTTAGGGTTAGGGTTAGGGTGAGAGTTAGGGTGAGGTGTCGGGATAGGGTTAGACTGAGGGTTAGGGTTAGTGTGAAGGTTAGGGGTTGGGTTAGGGTTAGTGTTAGGATAATGTTTAGGGTGAGGGTTAGCTTGAGGGTGAGGGTTAGGTTCAGTGTGAGGTTTAGGGTTAACGTGATGTTTAGGGTGATGTTGAGGGTTAGGGTTAGGGTGAGGGTGAGGGTGAGGGTGAGGCTGAGGGTGAGGGTGAGGGTGAGGTTAGTTAGTTTAGGATTACGATTAGAGTTAGGGTTAGGCTGAGGGTGAGGGGGAAAGTGAGTGTGAGGGTTAGGGTTAGGGCTAGGATGAGGATTAGGGTTAGTGTGAGGGTTAGTGTGATGGTGAGTGTCAGCGTGAAGGTGAGGGTTAGAATAACGGTGAGGGTGAGGTTGAGGGTTAGGGTTAGGATTATGGTTAGGGTGAGTTTTACGGTTAAGGCTAGGGTTAGAGTTATTGTTAGGATTAAGTTTAGGATGAGGGTGAGGGTTATTGTTAGGGTTAGGTTTAGGTTGAGGGTGAGGGTGGGGTTGAGGGTTAGGGTTAGGCTTAGGGTTATGGTTAGGGTAAGGCTGATGGGGAAGGGGAAGTTGAGGGTGAGTGTTAGGGTTAAGTTTAGGGTTAAGGTTAGGGCTTGGGTGAGGGTGAGGGTTAGGCTGAGGGTGAGGGTGAGGGTTTTGGTTAGGTAAAGGTTAGGGATAGGGTGAGGATTAGGGTGAGGATGAGGATTAAGCTGAGGTTAGGTTCAGGGTGAGGGTTAGTGTTAGGGTTAGGGTGAGGGTTAGGGTTAGGGAGATGTTTAGGGTGAGCTTGAGGGTTAGGGTGAGGGTGACGGTGAGGGTGAGGGTTAGGGTTAGGGTTAGGTTTAGGGTGAAGGTGAGGGTTAGGATTAAGAATAGGAGTAGGGTTAGTGTTAAACTGAGGGTGAGGGTCAGGGTGAGGGTCAAGGTTATGGGCAAGTTTAGGGTTAGGTTTAGAGTGAGGGTTAAGGTTAGTGTGAGGTTTATGGTTAGAGTTAGGGTGATGGTAAGGTTTAGGGTGAGGGTAAGCGTTAGGATGAGTGTGAGGGTTTGGATTCGGCTTTGTGTTAGGGTTAGGGTGAGGGTTAGGGTTTAGGTGATGTTTAGAGTGAGGGTGAGGGTTAGTGTGAGGATGAGGGTTCGGGTGAGGGTTAGGGTTCGGTTGAGAGTGAGTGTTAGGGTGAGGGTGAGTGTTCGGGTGAGGGTGAGGATTAGGGTGGGGTTGAGGGTTTGGGTTAGGATGAGAGTCAGGGTGAGGTGTCGGGATAGGGTTAGGGTGAGGGTTAGGGTTAGTGTGAAGGTTAGGGTTAGGGTTAGGGTTAGGGTTAGGATAAGGGTTAGTGTGAGGGTTAGGGTTAGTGTGATGTTTAGGGTGAGGTTGAGGGTTAGTGTGAGGGTGAGCGTGAGGGTTAAGGTGAGGGTGAGGGTGAGTGGGAGAGTGACGGTGTGGGTTAGGTTTAGGGTTAGGTTTAGGGTAAGGGTAAGTGTTTGGGTTACTATTAGGGTTATGGTAAGGGTTAGGTTGATTGTGAGGGTGAGGGTGAGGGTCTCGGTTACGTAAGTGTTAGGGTTACATTTAGGTTGATACTGAGGGTTAGGGTTAGCGTTAGGGTTAGGGTGAAGGTTAGGATGGGTTTTAGGGTTCGGGTTAGGGTTGGGTGAGGGTAAGGGTGAGCGTAAGGGTTAGGGTGAGGGTTAGGTTGAAGGTGAGGGATAGGTTTATCGTGAGGGTAAGGGTGAGGGTTAGGTTGAGAGTGAGGGTGAAGGTAAAGGTAAGGGTTAGGGTCAGAATTAGGGTGAGGGTGAGGGTTAGGGTTAGCATTAGGGTTAGGTTTAGGATTAGTTTGAGTGTTAGGGTTAGGGTTATGGATAGGGTTAGGGCTAGGGTGGAGGTTAGGGTTATGTTTAGAGTGAGGGTGAGGGTCAGGGTTAGGGTTAGGATTAGGTTTAGGGTTAGGGTGAGGCTGAGGCTGAGGCTGAGGGTGAAGGTGAGGGTGAGGGTGAGGATTAAGTTTAGGGTTAGGTTTAGGGTGAGGACTAATGTGAGGGTGATGTTTTTGTTTAGGAAAAGTTTAGGATTAGGTTTAGGGTGAGGATTAGGGTGAGGGTGAGGTTTAAGGTGAGGGTTAGGGATAGGGTCAGTGTTAGGGTTAGGGTGAGGGTGAGAGTTAGGGTTAGGATGATGTGTAGGGTGACGGTGAAGGTGAGACTGAGGGTTGGAGTGAGGGTTAGGGTTAGGGTGAGGGTTAGGGTTAGGATTAGGTTTAGGTTTAGGGTGAGGGTAAGGGTTATGATGACAGTTAGGGTGAGGGTGAGGGTTAGGGTTAGGGTTAGGGTTAGGGTGAGGGTTGGGGTGAAGGTTAGGGTGAGGGTTAGGGTGAGGGTTAGGGTGAGGGTTAGGGTGAAGGTTAGGGTTAGGGTTAGGGTTTGGGGTAGGGTAAGGGTTGGGGGAGGGGAAGGGGTAGTGTGAGGGTTAAGGAGAGGGTGAGGGATAGGGTTATGGTGAGGGTAAGGGTTAATATAAAGGGTAGGTTAAGAGTGAGCATTTGTGTTAGCATCAGGGTTGGGTTGAGGGTTAGGGTTAGGGTTAGGCTGAGGGGTAATTTTAGGGTTATGTTGAGGGTTAGGGTGAGGGTTAGGGTGAGGGTAAGAGTTAGGATGACAGCTAGGGTGAGGGTCAGGATTAGGGTTAGGTTTAGGGTTATGGTGAGGGTTAGGGTGAGGGTTAGGGTTAGGGTTAGGGTGAGGGTTCAGGTGAGGGTTTGGGTTAAGGTGTGGGTGAGGGTTAGGGTTAGTGTGAGGACTAGCTTTAGGGTTAGGGTTACTGTTAGGGTTAGGATTAGGGTGAGGGTAAGGGTTAGGGTTAGTTTTATAGTTAGGGTGTGGGATCGTGTTATTGTGCGGGTTAGGTGAAGGATCAGGTAAGGGTTAGGGTGAGGGTTAGGGTGAGGGTGAGTATTATGATTAGGTTAAGGACTAGGGTTAGGCTGAGGGTGAGGGTGAGGTTGAGATTTATGATTAGGGTTAGAGTGAGGGTTAGGTTTAGGGTGATCTTTAGGGTGAGGGTTAGGGTTAGGGTGAGGGTTCGGGTGAGGGTGAGGATTAGGGTGTGGATGAGGGTTAGCATGAGGGTGAGGGTTACAGTTAGGTTTAGGGTGTGGGTTAGGGTTAGGGTTTGGATTAGGGTGAGGTTTAGGGTGAGGGGTAGGGTCAGGGTTGGAAGTGAGGTTTAGGGTTAGTGTGAGGTTTAGGGTTAGGTTTAGGGTAAGTGTGAGGATAAGGATTAGTGTGAGGGATAGGGTTATTGTTAGGGTTAGGGTGAGGGTGAGGGTGAGGGTTATGGTTAGGGTTAGGGTGAGGGTTAGGGTTAGGCTAAGGCTTAGGGTTGGGGATAGGGTAAGGGTGAGTGTGAGGGTGATGTTTAGAGGTAGGTTTAGGGTGAAGGTGAGGGTTCGGTTTAAGATTAGGGTTAGGGTTAGGGTGAGGGTGAGGGTGAGGGTTAGGTTTAGGATTAGGGTTAGGGTTAGGCTTAAGGTGAGGGTGAGGTTGTGGGTTAGGGAGAGGATTAGGGTTAGGTTTACGGTTAGGGTGAGAGTGAGGGTTAGGTTGAGGTCAGGGTTCGTGCAAACACGAACCCTGAGAGTGAGGGTTAGGGTGATGGTGAGGGTTAGGGTGAGGGGGAGGTTTATGTTTACTGCTAGCTTTAGAGTGAGGGTTAGGATAAGGGTTAGGATTAGGGTGAGGGTTAAGGTGAGGGTTAGGGTTAGGGTTAGGGTTAGGGTGAGAGTGAGGGGTAAGGTTAGGTTTAGAGTTAGGGTGATGGTGAGGGTGAGGGTGAGGGTTAGGTTTGGGTGTGGGTTAGTGTTAATGTTAGGCTTAGGGTTAGGGTGAGGGATAGGGTTAGGGTTAGGGTTAGGATGAGGGCTTGGTTGTGGGGTAGGGTTAGGGTTAGGGTGAGGGTTAGGGTTAGTGTGAGTTTTAGGGTTAAGGTTAGGGTCAGGTTTAGGATTAGGGTAGGGGTGAGGGCTAGGTTGAGGGTGAGGGGTAGGGTGAGGGGTAGCGTTAAGTTTAGGGTGAGGGTGAGGGTTAGATTTAGTGTGAGGGTTAGGGTTAGTGTGAGTTTGAGAGTGAGGGTGAGGGTTAAGGTCAGGGTGAGGGTTAGGTTTAGGGGTAGGGTGAGGTTGAGCGTTACATTTAGGTTGAGGGTTAGGGTGAGGGTAGGGTTAGAGTAAGGGTGAGGGTGAGGCCTATGTTTAGTGTGAGTGTTAGTGTTAGTGTAAGGCTAAGGGTTAGGGCGAGGTTTAGGGTAACAGTGAGGCTTAGTGTTAGCGTGAGTTTGAGGGTGAGGGTGAGGTTTAGGGTTAGGTTGAGGGATAGGGTTAGGGTTAAGGTGAGGGTGAGCCGTAGGGTGAGAGTGAGGGTTCGGGTGAGGGTTTGGGTGAAGGGGAAGTTTATGGTTAGGGTTCGGGTTAGAGTTAGGGTGAGGCTGTGGGTGAGGATTAGGTTTAGGATTAGGGTTAGTGTTAGGATTAGGCTGAGGGTGAGTGTGAGGGTGAGGGTGAGGGTTAGGTTGTGGGTGAGGGTTCAGGTTAATGTTAGGGTTATGGTTAGGTTGAGGGATAGGATTAGGGTTAGGGTTAGGATGAGGGATAGGCTGTGGGGTAGGGTTAGGGTTAGGGTGAGGGTAAGAGTTAGTGTTAGTGGTATGGTTAGGGTGAGGGTTCGGGTTAGTGTGGGGGTTAGGGTTAGGGTTAGGTGAAGGTGAGGGTAAGGGTTAAGGTGAGGGTTAGGGTGAGGGTGAGGGTTAGGATTAGAGTTAGGGTTAGGATTAGGGTTAGGGTGAAGTTGAGGTTCAGTGTTAGGGTGAAGGTTGGGGTTATTGTTAGGGTTAGGTTGCGGGTGAGGGTGAGGGTGAGGGTGAGGGTTAGGGTTAGGGTAGGGTTAGGTTTGGCTGAGGGTGAGGGTGAGAGTGAGGGTGAGGGTTAGGGTTAGGTTTAGGGTGATGTTTATGGTTAGAGTGTGGATTAGGGATAGGTTAATGGTTAGGGGGAGGTTTAGGTTTATGGTTAGGGTTCCAGTTAGGGTGAGTGTGAGGGTGAGTGTTAGGGTTAGGATTAGGGTTAGGGTTAGTGTTAGGCTGAGGGTGAGGGTGAGGGTGAGGGTGAGGGTTAGGGTTTGGGTAATGTTTAGGGTTAGGTTTAGGTTGAGGGTTAGGGTTAGGGTTAGGATTAGGATTAGGGTGAGGATTATGGTTCGAGTTAGGTTGTGGGTTAGGGATAGGTTTATGGTTAGGGTTAGCGTTAGGTTTACCATTAGGGTTAGAGTGAGGGTGAGGTTGAGGATTAGGGTTAGGATTAGGTTTACGGTTAGAGTGAGGCTGAGGTTGAGGATATGTTTGAGGGTGAGGGTGAGGGTTAGGGTTAGGCTTAGGGTGAGGGCTACGGTGAGGGCGAGGGTTAGGTGAGGGTGCAGTTTTTGGTTAGGAAAGGGTTAGGGTTAGGTTTAGGGTGAGGATTAGGCTGAGGGTGAGGTTGAAGGTGAGGATTAGGGTTAAGGTGAGTGTTAGGGTTAGGGTTAGGGTTAGGGTGATGTTTAGGGTGAGGGTGAGGGTGAGGGTGAGGGTTGTGGTTAGGGTAATGTTTAATGTTAGGGTTAGGTTGGGGGTTAGGTTTAGGGTTAGGGTGAGGGTTAGGTTGAGGTTTATGGCTAGGGTTAGTGTGAGGGTTAGGTTTAGTGTGACGGTTAGGGTTTGGGTGAGGGTAAGCGTTAGGGTGAGGGTTAGGATGAGGTTGCGGGATAGGGTTAGTGTTAGGGTTAGTGTGAGCGTTTGGATGAGGGTTAGGTGTAGGGTAAGGTTGTGGGTTAGTGTTAGGGTTGAGTTCAGTGTTAGCATTAGGGTGAGGTGTAGGGTTAGGGTTAGGTGAGGATAAGGGACATGTTGAGGCTTAGGGTGAGGGATAGGGTTAGTGTAAGGTTTAGGGTGAGTGTTTGTTTGAGGGTTAGGTTTAGTTTTAGGGTTACGTGAGGGTTAGGATGAGGGTAAGGTTTAGGGTGAGGTTTAGTGTGAGGTTGAGTATTAGGGTTAGCATTAGTGTTAGGGTGAGGGTTAGGGTTAGGTATAGCATTAGGGTTAGGGTGAGGTTTAGGATTAGGGTTAAAGTTAGGGAGAGTTTTAGGGTTAGCATTAGGTTTATGGTTAGGTTTAGAGTGAGGGTGAGGGTGAGGAATAGGGTTAGGATTAGGTTTAGGTTTAGGGTGAGGCTGAGGTTGAGGGTGAGGGTTAGGGTTAGGCTTAGGGGGAGGGCTAGGGTGAGGGCTAGGGTGAGGGCGAGGGTTAAGGTGTGGGTTAGGGTTAAGGTTATGGTGAGGGTAAGAGTTAGGGTGAGGTTTAGTGTGAGGGTTAGGGTTAGGGTGAGGATTATGGTGATGTTGAGTGTTAAGGTGACAGTGAGGATTAGGGTGAGGGTGAGGTTTAGGTTTAGTGTTAGCATTAGGGTGAGGGTTAGGGTCAGGGTTAAGATTAGGGTGAGGGTTAAAGTGAGGTTTAGGGTTCGGGTTAGGTTTAGGGTTAGTATGAGGATTAGGGTTAGTGTTAGGTTTATAGTGAAGGTAAGGGTTAAGGTGAGGGTTAGGCTGAAAGGGTAGGTTTAGGGTAAGGGTGAGAGAGAGGGTGAGGGTAAGAGTTAGGGTGTGGGTTAGGGTGTGGATGAGGCTTAGGGTTAGCATTAGTGTTAGGGTTAGGGTTAGAGTGAGTTTGAGGTTTAGGGTTAGGGTTAGGGTGAGGGTGAGGGTGAAGGTGAGGGTGAGGGTGAGGTTTAGGTTTAGGTTTAGGGTTATGGTTAGCATTAGTTAAGGGTGAGGGCTAGTGTGAGGGTGAGGGTTAGGGTTTGGGTTAGGGTGATGGTAAGGGTTAGGGTGAGGGGTAGGGTGAGGTGTAGGGTTAGGGTTAGGGTGAGGGTTAGGGTTAGCGTGAGGGTTAGGGTTAGATTTAGGGTGTGGGTTAAGGTTAGGGTGATGTTTAGGCTGAGGGTGAGGGTTAGGGTGATAGTTAGGGTGAGGTTTAGGGTTAGTGTTAGGATTAGGGTTATAGTGAGGGTGAGGTTTAGGGTTAGAATTAGGGTTAGGGGAGGGTTAAATTGAGGGTCAGGTTTAGGGTTAGTGTTCAGGTTAGGGTTAGAATGAGCGTTAGGTTGAGGTTTAGGGTTAGGGTTAGGGTTAGGTTTAGGATGAGCGTTAGGTTGAGTGTTAGGGTTAGGGTTAGTGTGAGCGTTAGGGATAGGTTAGGGTTAGGGTTAGGGTTTGGTTATGGTGATGGTTAATTTTAGGTTTAGGGTTGGGATAAGGTTTAGGCTGAGGGTTAGGGTTAGGGTTAGTGTGAGGGTTAGGTTTAGGGTTAGGGTTAGGTTGTGGACTGTGGTGAGGGTGAGGGTTAGGGTGATGGTTAGGATTAGGGTTAGGGTTAGCGTCAGGTATAGGTTGAGGTTTAGGATTAGAGTAAGGACTTGGGTTGGGCTGAGGGTGAGGGTGATGTTGAGGGTGAGGGTTAGGGTTAGAGTGAAGGTTAGCGTGAGTGTGAAGGGGAGGGTGAGAGTTTGGTTTTGGGTTAGATTTAGGTTGAGGGTGAGGGTTAGGGTTAGGGTGAGCACTAGGTTTAGGCTGAGGGTGAGGGTGAGTTTGAGGGAGAGGTTTAAGGTTAGGGTGAGGGTTAGGGTTAGGGTTAGGATGAGCGTTAGGCTCAGGGTTAAGTTTAAGGTTAGTGTGAGTGTTAGGGTTAGGGTTAGGGTTAGGGTTTGGTTAGGTTGAAGGTTAGTTTTACGTTTAGGGTTAGGATAAAGTTTCGGCTGAGTGTTATGTTTAGGGTTAGTGTGAGGGTTAGATTTAGGGTTATGGTTAGGGTGTGGGCTAGGTTGAGGGTGAGGGTTAGGGTGAGGTTGAGGGTTTAGCTTAGGTAAGGGTTAAGGCTAGGTTAGGGTGAGGATTAGGGTGAGGTTGAGGGTTAAGGTGAGGGTTAGGATGAGGGTTAGGGTTACTGTGAGGGTTAGGGTTAGGGTGAGGGTCAGGGTAAGGGTTAGGGTGAAGGTTAGGGTGAGGATGAGGGTTAGGATTAGGGTGATGGTGAGGATGAAGGTTAGTGTTAGGGTCAGGGTTAGGGTTGGGGTTGGGGTGAGGGTTAGGGTTAGGGTTACGGTTAGGGTGAGGGTGAGGGTTAGGGTTAGAGTTAGGTTTCGGCTGAGGGTGAGGGTGAGGGTGACATTGATGGTTAGGGTTATGGTTAGGGGGATGGTGAGGGTTAGGGTGAAGGTGAGGGTTTCCTTTATGTCAGGGTTAGGGTTACGCTGAGGTTAGGGTTAGGGTTAGGGTTAGGGTTAGGTTTAGTGTTAGGTCAAGAGTTAGGTTGCGGGTTATGGTTTGGGTGATGTTTAGTGTGAGGGAGAGGTTGAGGGTTCAAGTGTGGGTGAGATTTAGGTTGTGGGTGAAGATTAGTGTTAGGTTGAGTGTTAGCCTTAGGTTTAGGTTTAGTGTGAGGGTGAGGGTTAGGGCTAGGGTTAGGGTTACGTTGAAGGTTAGTATTAGGGTTAGGGTTAGTATGAGTGTTATGGTGAAGGGTAGGGTTAGGGTTAGGGTGAGGGTGAAGATTAGGGTGAGGTTGTAGGTGAGGGTTAGGGTTAGGTGCAGGGTTAGGGTGACTTTGAGGGTGAGGCTTAGGTTTAGGATTAGGTTTACGGTTAGGAAGAGTGTTAGGAGTCAGTGAGGGTTCGGTTCAGGGTCAGGGTTAGACTGTAGTTGAGGGTTATGTTTAGGGTGAGTATTAGGGTTAGATTTAGGTTTATGGTGAAGGTAAGGGTTAGGTTGAGGTTTGGTGTGAGGGTTAGGCTTAGGGTTAGGTTTAGGGTGAGGGTTAGGGATAGGTTTAGGGTTAGGGTGAGGGTAAGTGTGAGGGTTAGGTTTGGTTTAGGGTCAGAGTAAGGGTGAGGGTGAGGGTTAGTATTAGGGTTAGTAATAAAGTTAGCCTGATGGTGAGGGTGAGGGTTAGGTTCAGGGTGAGTGTTACGGTTAGGGGTACGGTTAGGGTGAGTGTTAGGGTTAGGTGTACGGTTAGGGTGAGTGTTAGAGTTAGGGTTAGGTTTAGGATGAGCGTTAGGCTTAGGGTTAGGGTTTGGGTTAGTGTGAAGGTTAGGGTTAGGGTTAGTGTAAGTGTGAGGGTTAGGGTTAATTTTAGGTTTAGGATAAAGTTAGGTTGAGGGTTAGGTTTAGGGTTAGTGCGAGGGTTAGGTTTAGGTTTAGGGTTAGGGTTAGAGTCAGGGTAAAGGTTAGGGTGAGAGTTAGGGTGAGGGTGAGGGTAAAGGTTAGGGTGAGGGTTAGGGTTAGGGTGAGGGTTAGGGTGAGGTTGAGGGGGAGAGTGAGGGTTTGGTTTAGGGTTAGAGTTAGGGTGAGGGTTAAAAGATTAGGGTTAGCACTAGGTTTAGGCTGCGGGTGAGGGTGAGGATGAGGGTGTGGTTTACAGTTAGGTTGAGGGTTAGGGTTAGGATTAGGTTTAGGGTGAGGGTTAGGGTTAGGGTTAGGGTTAGGCTGAGGGTTAGTGTTAGGGTTAGTGTTAGGTTTAGTGTGCGGTTAGGGTTAGGGTTAGGGTTAGGTTTAGGGTTTGGTTATGGTGAAGTTTTGTTTTAGGTTTAGGGTTAGGATAAGGTTTATCCTGAGGGTTATGGTTCGGGTTAGTGTGAAGATTAGGTTTAGGGTTAGGGTTAGGGTGAGGGTGAGGTTTAGGCTTAGTATTAGAGTTAGCCTTGAGGGTGAGGGTGAGGGTTAGGGTTAGCGTGAGTTTTATGGTAGGGTATGGTTAGGGTGAGGGTTAGAGTTAGTGTTAGGGTTAGGATGAGCGTTAGGCTGAGGGTTAAGATTAGGGTTAGTATGAGGGTTAGGGTTTGGGTTAGGGTGAGGGTTAGGGTTAGGTTTAGGTTTAGGATAAGGGTTAAGTTGAGGGTTATGTTTAGGGTTAGGGTTAGGGTTAGGGTCAGGGTAAAGGTTAGGGTGAGGGTTAGGGTGAGGGTGAGGGTAAAGTTTAGGGTGAGCATTAGGGTGAGCATTAGGGCGAGGGTGAGGGTTAGGGTGAGGGTTAGGGTGAGGGTAAGTGTTAGAGTGATGGTATGGTTGAGGGTGTGTAATAGGATTATTGTTGTGAGAGTATGGTTTAGGGTGAGGGTTAGAGTTCAGGTGAGCTTGAGGGTTAGGATGAGGGTGAGGGTTAGGTTTACATTTAGGGTTAGGGAGAGGGGTAGTGTGAGCAATAGGGTTAGGATTAGGGTTAGAGTGAGGATAAGGTTGAGGGTTAGGGTGTGGGTAAGTGTTATGGTTAGGGTTAGGGTTAGGGCTAGGGTGAAGGTGCGGGTTAGTGTGAGGGTTTCGTTTACCTTATGGTTAGGGTTAGGGTGAGGATTAGGTTGAGGTTGAGGGTTCAGCTGAGGTTAGGGTTAGGGTGAGGGTTAGGGTTAGGGTGATGACTGTTGTGAGAGTATGGTTTAGGGTGAGGGTGAGTGTTCAGGTGAGCTTGAGGGTTAGGATGAGGATGAGGGTTAGGGTTACATTTAGGGTTAGGGAGAGGTGTAGGGTGAGCACTATGGTTAGGATTAGGGTTAGAGTGAGGATGAGGGTGAGGGTTAGTGTTAGGGTTAGTGTTTGGTTAGGGTGAAGTTTTGTTTTAGGTTTAGGGTTAGGATAAGTTTTATCCTGAGGGTTATGGTTAGGTTAGTGTGAAGGTTAGGTTTAGGGTTTGGGTTAGGTTGTGGGCTAGGGTGAGGGTGAGGGTTAGGGTGAGGGTGTGGGTAAGGGTTTAGTCTAGGTAAGGGTTAAGGTAAGGTTAGGTTGAGAATTTGGGTGAGGTTGAGGGTTAAGGTGAGGGTTAGGGTTATGGTTAGGTTTAGGGTTAGAGTTAGGGTGAGGGTTAGGGTTAGGTTTAGTATTAGAGTTAGCCTGAGGGTGAGGGTGAGGGTTAGAGTTAGGGTTAGTGTGATGGTTAGGGTTAAGGTTAGGGTGAGTGTTAGGGTCAGGTTTAAGGATAGGATAAGTTTTAGGTTGAGGGTTAGGTTTAGGGTTAGGGTGAGGGTTAGGTTTAGGGTTAGGGTTAGGGTTAGGGTCAGGGTAAAGGTTAGGTTGAGGGTTAGGGTGAGGGTGAGGGTAAAGGTTAGGGTGAGCGTTAGGGAGAGGGTGAGGGTTAGGATTAGTTTGAGGGTTATGGTGAGGGTTAGGGTGAGGGTTAGGGTGAGGGTAAGGGTTAGGGTGATGGTAAGGTTGAGGGTGAGTGTTAGGATTATTTTGTGGGTAAGGGTTAGGGTGAGCGTTAGGGTACGGGTTAGGGTTAGGGTGAGGGTTAGGGTTAGGGTTAGGTTGAGGGTTAGGTTTAGGGTGATGACTGTTGTGAGAGTATGGTTTAGGGTGAGGGTGAGTGTTCAGGTGAGCTTGAGAGTTAGGATGAGGTTGAGGGTTAGGGTTACATTTAGGGTTAGGGAGAGGGGTAGGGTGACCATTAGGGTTAGGATTAGGGTTAGAGTGAGGATAAGGGTGAGGGTTAGGGTGTGGGTAAGTGTAATGGTTAGGGTTAGGGTTAGGGGTAGGTTGAGGTTGAGGGTTAGTGTGAGGGTGAGGGTTTCGTTTACCTTAGGATTAGGGTTAGGGTGAGGATTAAGTTGACGGTGAGTGTTAAGCTGAGGTTAGGGTTAGGGTGAGGGTTAGGGTTATGATGATGTTTAGGGTGAGGGTGACTGTTCGGTGAGGGTGAGGGTGAGGGTGAGGGTTCAGGTTAGGGTTAGGTTTAGGTTGAGGGTGATTGTGATATTTAGGATTAGGAATAGGGTTAGGATTAGGGTGAGGGTGAGGGTCAGTGTGAGGGTGATAGTTAGGGTTAGGATTAGGGTTAGGGTTAGGGTGAGGGTAAGGGATAGTGTGAGGGTTATGATTAGGGTTAGGGTTAGGGTGAGGGTAAGGGTTACGGTGAGGGTTAGGTTGAAGTTGAGGGTTAGGGTTCGGGTTAGGGTTAGGGTGAGGTCTAGGGTGAGGGTGAGGGTTAGTGTGAGGGTTAGGGTGAGGGTTTCATTTAGGTCAGGGTTAGGTTTATGGTGAGGATTAGCGTGAGAGTGATGGTTAGGGTTAGGGTGAGGGTTAGGGTTAGGGTCAGGTTTAGGGTTTGTGTGATGTTTAGGGTGAGGGAGAGGGTTAGGGTGAGGATGAGGATGAGGGTGAGGGTGACAGTTGGGGTGAAGGTGAAGGTTAGGTTGTGTTTGAGGATTAGAGTTAGGGTTAGGGTTAGGGTTATGGTGAGGATAAGGTATAGGGTGAGGTTTATTGTGTGGATGAATCTTAGGGTTAGTGTTAGGGTTACGGCGAGGTTTAGGGTGAGGGTTAGGGTTTGGTTTAGGGTTAGTTTGAGGGTGAGGTATAGGATGAGTGTTAGTGTTAGTGTGAGGATTAGGGATATTGTTTGGCTGAGGGTGAGGGTGACTGTAAGGGTGAGGGTTAGGGTGAGGGTTAGGGTTAGGCTGAGGGTGAGGATTAGGGTTAGGGTTAAGGTTAGGGATAGGATGAGGATTAGGGTTAGGGTTAGGTTTAGGGTGAGGGTTAGGCTGAGGGATAAGGGTTAGGGATCGTGTGACTGTTATGTTTACTATGAGGATTAGGGATAGGGTGAGGTTTAGGTTTAGTGTGAGGTTTAGGTTTAGGGTTAGGGTTAGGATGAGTGTTAGGGTTAGGTTGAGGGTGAGGGGGAGTGTGAGGGCTTGGGTTAGGTTTAGTGTGAGGGTTAGTGTTAGGATGAGGGTTAGGTTTAAGGTACAGGTTAGTGTTAAAGTAAGGGTTAGGGTGAGGGCTAGCATTAGGGTTAGGGTGAGGGTCAGGGTGAGGGTTAGGTTTAGGTTGAGGGTTAGGTTTAGGGTGAGGATTAGGTTTAGGGTGAGTGTTAGGGTGATGGTGAGGATCAGGGAGAGGGTGAGGGTTAGGTTTAGATTTAGTGTTAGGGTGAGTGTTAGGGTTAGGGTTAGGTTTAGGGTGAGAGTTAGGGTGAGGTGTCGTGATACGGTTAGAGTGAGGTTTAGCGTTAGTGTGAAGGTTAGGGTTAGGGTTAGGGTTATTGTGAGGATAATGTTTAGGGTGAGGGTTAGTTTGAGGGTGAGTGTTAGGGTGAGCGTTGGGGTTAGGTTCAGTGTAAAGGTTAGGGTTAAGGTGATGTTTAGGGTGAGGTTGAGGGTTAGTGTGAGGGTGAGGATGAGGTTGAGGGTGAGGGGTAGGATGAGGGTGAGGGTGAGGTTAGTTTAGGATTAAGGTTAGAGTTAGGGTTAGGCTGAGGGTGAGGGGGAAACTGAGGGTGAGGGTTAGGGTTAGGGCTAGGGTGAGGGTTGGGTTTTTGTGAGGGTTAGTGTGATGGTGAGGGTCAGCATGAGGTTGAGGGTTAGAATGAGGGTGAGGGTAAGGTTGAGGGTAAGTGTTAGTATTAGGGTTAGGGTGAGTTTTAGGGTTAGGGTTAGAGTTATTGTTACGGTTAGGATTAAGGTTAGGATGAGGGTGAGTGTTATTGTTAGAATTAGGTTAGGTTGAGGGTGGGGTTGACGGTTAGGGTTAGGATTAGGGTTATGGTTAGGATAAGGCTGAGGAAGGGGAGGTTGAGGGTGAGGTTTAGGGTTAAACTTAGGGTTAGGTTGAGGGCTTGTGTGAGGGTGAGGGTTAGGCTGAGGGTGAGGGTGAGGGTTTCCGTTAAGTAAAGGTTAGGGTTAGGGTGAGTATTAGGGTGAGGATGAGGATTAAGCTGAGGTTAAGTTCAGGGTCAGGATTAGGGTTAGAGTGAGGCTTAGGGTTAGGGTGATGTTTAAGGTGAGGGGGAGGGGAGTGTTCGGGTGAGGGGGAGGGGGAGGGTTAGGGTTAGTGTTAGGTTTAGGGTGAGTGTGAGGTTTAGGATTAGGAATAGGATTAGGGTTAGGGTTAAGCTGAGGGTGAGGGTCAGGTTAAGGGTGAAGGTTAGGGTCAGGGTTAGGGTTAGGATTAGAGTGAGGGTTACGGTTAGTGTGAGGGTTTTGGTTAGGGTTAGGTTGAGGGTTAGTGTTAGGGTGAGAATAAGGTTTAGGGTGTGGGTTAGGGTGAGTGTGAGTGTATGGATTAGGGTTTGTGTTAGGGTTAGGGTGATGGTTAGGGTTTGGGTGATGTTTAGAGTGAGGGTGAGGGTTAGGGTGAGTATGACGGTTCAGTTGAGGGTGAGGGTTTGGTTGAGGGTGAGAGTTAGGGTGTGGGTGAGGATTAGGGTTAGGGTGAGTTTTAGCATTAGGGGTAGGGTTAGGGTTCGGTTGAGGGTTAGGGTTAGCGTTAGGGTTAGGATGAGGGGTAGGGATAGGGTAGGGTTAAATTTGGGGTAGTGTTAGGGTGAGTGTGAGGGTTAGGTTGAGGATGAGGGTGAGATTTAGGGTTAGGTTTAGGATGAGGGTTAGGCTGATGGTTAGGTTTAGGCGTACGGTTAGGGTAAGGTTTAGGGTGACGGTGAGGGTTAGCTTTAGGATTAGGGTTAGGGTTAGTGTGATTGTTAGGTTTAGAGTTAGGGTGAGGGTTAAGGTGAGGATTAGTGTTAGTGTTGGGGTGAGGGTTAGGGTGAGGATTAGGTTTAGAGTTAGGGTTAGTGTGAGGATAAGGGTTAGGCATCGGGTAAGGGTGAGGGGGAGGATGAGGGTGAGGGTTAGGGTGAGGGTGATGGTTATGGTTGGGTTTAGATTTACGGTGAGAGTGAGGTTAAGGGTTAGGTTTTGGATTAGGGTTAGGCTTAGGCTGAGGGTGAGGCTGAGGGTAGGGTGAGGGTTATGGTTAGGGTGAGTGTTAGGGTTAGGGTTATGGTTAAGGTTAGGGTGACGGTTAGGGTTAGGATTAGGATTAGGATGAGGGTTAGGCTGAGGGTTAGGTTTAGGGTGAGGTTTATGGTGAGGGTGAGGGTTAGGATTAGTCTTAGGGTTAGGGTGAGGGTTAGGGTTAGGGAAAGGTTTAGGGCTGGGTGAGGGTTAGGGTGAGGGAAAGGGTTAGGGTGAGAGTTAGGGTAAGGGTGAGGGATAGGGTTATGGTGAGGGTAAGGGTTAGGGCAAGTTTTAGGGTGAGGTTGAGGGTTAATATTAGCATTAGGGTTACGGTGAGCATGAGGGTTATGGTTAGGTTGAGGGCTAGTGTGAGGTGAGGGCTAGGGTGAGGGTGAGTGTTCTGTTGAGAATTAGAGTTAGGGTGAGGTTTAGGGATAAGTTTAGTGTGAGTGTAAGGGTTAGGGGCAGGGTTAGGGTGAGGGTGAAGGTTAGGGTTAGGGTGAGGGTTAAGGTTAGGGTTATGGTTAGGGGGAGGGCTAGGGTAAGCCGTAGGTTTAGGGTTAGGGTTAGTTTGCAGGTTAGGGTGAGGGTAAGGGTTAGGGTGAGGTTTAGGGTGAGGGTTAGGGTTAAGGTTACTGATAGGGTGATGATAAGTGTTAGTGTGAGGGTTAGGGTGAGGTTGAGGATTAGGGTTAGTGTGAGGATAAAGGTTAGGTTGAGGGTTAGGTTGAGAGTGAGGGTTAGGTTTAGGTTGAGGTTATGGGTTAGGGTTATGGTTAGGGTGAGGATTACAGTGCACCATAGGTTTAGGGTTAGGGTTAGTTGGCGGGTTAGGGTGAGGGTAAAGTTTAGGGTGAGGTTTAGCATGAGGGTAAGAGTTAAGTTTAGAGTGAGGTTAAGGATTAGGGTGAGGGTTAGGGTTAGGGTTAGTGATATGGTGAGGATTAGGGTTAGTGTGAGGGTTAGGGTGAGGTTTAGGATTAGGTTGTGGGTGAGTGTTAGGGTTATCGTTTGTTTTAGGTCGGGTTAGGGTGAGGTTTAGGGTCAGGGTTAGGGTAAGGGTTAAGGTTAGGGTTAGGGTTAGTGTGAGGGTTAGTTTTAGGGTTAGGGTTTGTGTGAGGATAAGGGTTAGGGTGAGGGTTAGGGTGAGAATGAGGGGTAGTGCTAGTGTTAGGTTTATGGTAAGGGTTAGGGTAAGGGTTAGGGTTAGGGTTAGGGTTAGGGTGAGGGTGTGGGTTAGAGTTAGGGTTAGGGTTGGGTGAGGGTTCGGGTTAGGCTTAGGGTGAGAGTGAGGGTTCAGGTTAGGGTGAGGGTGAGGGTGAGGTTGAGGGTGTGGGTGACGGTTAGGTATAGGTTTAAAGTGATGGTAAGGTTTAGGTTGAGGGTGAGGATTAGTGTTAGGGTGACGGTGAGGGTGCTTGTTAGTGTTAGGGTTAGTGTTAGGATTTAAGGTTTGGGTTAGGGTTATTGTTATGGTGAGGGTAAGTGCTAGGGTAAGGTTTAGGGTGAGTGTGTGTGTTAGGGTTAGAGTTAGGGTTAGGGTTAGGGTTATGGTGAGGGTTAGTGTTAGGGTGAGGGTGAGGGTAAGGGTTAGGGTTAGGGTTAGTGTGAGTGTTAGGATTAGGGTGAGGGTTAGGGATAGGGTTAGGGTTAGGGTGAGATTTAGGGCTGGACTTAGGTTTAGATTCAGGGTATGGGTAGGACTTAGGGTGAGGGTTAGGTTCAGGTTGAGGGTTAAGGTTAGGTTGAGGTTGAGGGTAAGTTTTAGGGTGAGGACTAGGGTTAGGTTTAGGGTTAGAGAGAGAATTAGGGTTATGGTGAGGGTGAGGGTGATGGTTAGGTATAGGATTAGGGTTAGGGTTAGGGTGAGGTTTAGGGATAGGCTTAGGGTTAGGGTTAGGTTTACATTTAGAGTTAGGGTGAGGTTCATTGTGAGGGTTAGTGTTTGTATTAGAGTTAGAGATAGGGTTAGGGTGAGGGTTAGACTGAGGGGTAGGATTAGTGTTAGAGTGAGGGTAAGGGGGATGGTAAAGGTTATGGTGAGGGTTAGGGTGAGGGTGAGGTTTAGGGATAGCATTAGGTTTAGTGTTAGGGTTAAGGTGAGGATTAGTGTTAGAGTTAGGTTGAGCGTGACATTTAGGGTTAGCATTAGGGTTACGGTTAGGTTTAGTTAGAGGGTTAGGATTAGGGTAGGGTTAGGATTATGGTTAAGGTTAGGGTTAGGCTGATTATGGGGGTGAGGGTGAGGGTTAGGGTTAGGGTTATGTTTATGGTGTGGGCTAGGGTGAGGATTAGGGTGAGGGTGAGGTTTAAGGTGAGGATTAGGGTTAGGGTGAGGATTAGGGTTAGGTTTAGGGTGAGGTTTAGGTTTAGGGTGATGTTTAGGTTGAGGGTGAGGGTTAGGGTGAGGGGGAGGGTGAGGGTGAGGGTGTTGGTGAGGGTTACGGTTAGGGTTAGGGTTAGGGGGACAGTGAGGTTTAAGGTGAAGGTGAGGATTACGGTTAGGTTTAGGGTGAGGGTTAGGGAAAGAATTAGGGTGAGAGGGAGGGTTAGGGTTAGGGTGAGGTTTAGGTTTAATTTGACGTTAGGGTTAGGGTTAGGGTTAGTGTGAGGATAGGGCTTAGGGTGAGGGTTAGGGTGAGACTGAAGTTTAGGGTTAGCGTTACGGTTAAGGTGAGATTTAGGGTGAGGGTTAGGGTCAGTGTTAGGGTGAGGGTGAGGGTGAGGGTGAGGGTGTGTGTTACAGTGTGGGTGAAGTTTAGGGTTAGGGTGATCGTTAAGGTGATGTTGAGTGTTAGGTTGAGAGTGAGTGTTAGGGTTAGGGTTAGGGTTAGGCGAAATATGAGGATTAGGTTAGAGTTTGGGTTATGGTGAGGGTACGGGTTAGGGTGAGGTTTATGGTGAGGGTGAGGGTTAGGGTTAGCGTTAGGGTTAGGGTGAGGTTTAGGGTGGGGGTTAGGGTTAGGGTGAGGGTGCCTGTTAGGGTTAGGGTTAGGGTGAGGTTTAGTGTTAGGGTGAGGGCTAGGGATAGGGTTAGGGTTTGGGTGAGGGTCAGAGTTAGGGGTAGGGTTAGAGTTAGGGAGAGGGTGAGGGTTAGAGTTAGGGTTAGGATTAGGTGTACGGTTAGGCTGAGGGTGAGGGTTAGGTTTAGCGTGAGGGTTAGGGTTAGGTTTAAGTTTAGGGTTAGGTTGATTGTTAGGGTTAGGTTTAGGATGAGGGTTTGGCTGAGGGTTAGGTTTAGGGTTAGGGTGAGGCTTAGTGTTAGTGTGATGGTTAGGGTTAGGGTTTTGTTCACGGTGAAAGTGAGGGTTAGGGTTAGGTTTAGGGTGAGGTGAGCGATTGGTTGAGGGTTTGGGTTAGGTTTAGTGTTAGGATGATGGTTAGGGTGAAGGTTAGTGTTAGGGTTAGGGTTTGGGTGAGGGTTGGGGTTAGGGTTAGAGTTAGGATGAAGGTGAGGTTGAGGTTTAGCGTTTGAATTAGGGTTAGGTTTAGGGTTATGCTGAGGGTGAGGTTGAGGGTGAGGGTGAGTTTTAGGGTTTGGGTGAGGGTTAGGGTTATGGTTAGGGTTAAGGTGAGGATGAGGGTTAGGGTTAGGGTTAGGATGAGGGGTAGGCTGAGTGTTAGGTTTAGGCTTAAGGTGAGTGTAAGTGTTAGGGTGATGGTGAGGGATAGGTTTAGGATTCAGGTTAGGGTTAGGGTGATGGTTAGTGTTAGGTTTAGGCTTAGGGTGAAGGTTAAGGTGAGGGGTAGGGTTAGGGTTAATATTAGGGTGAGGATTAGGGTTAGGGTGAGCGTAAGGATGAGGGGTAGGTTTGGTTTAGGGTTAGTGTGAGGGTAAGGGTTAGGGAGAAGGTTAAGGTGAGGGTGAGGATGAAGGTGAGGGTTAGTGTGAGGGTGATGGTTAGGGTTAGGGTTAGAGTTAAGATGAGAGTGAGGGTAAGGATTAGGTTTTGGATTAGGGTTAGGTTTAGGTTTACTCTGAGGGTGAGGATAAGGGTGAGGGTGAGTTTGAGGGTTAGGTTGAGAGTTAGGGTTAGGGTTAGGGTTAATGTTAGGGTGAGGGATAGGGTTAGGGTTAGGTTTTGGATCAGGATTATCCTCAGGGTTAGGATTAGTGTTAGGGTGAGTATAAGGGTTAGGGTGAGGGTTATGGTGAGGGTGAGCGTTAGGGTTAGCTTAGGGTTAGGGTGAGGGTTAGGGTGAGGTTTAGGGTGAGGGTTAGGGTGAGGGTTAGTGTTAGGGTTAGGGATAGGGTTGGGTGAGGGAAAGTGTTAGGGTGAGGGTTAGTGTGGGGATGAAGGATATGGTTATGGTGAGGGTAAGGGTTAGGGCGAGGTTTAGGGTGAGGTTGAGGGGTAATGTTAGCATTAGGGTTATGGTGAGCGTGAGGTTTAGCTTGAGGGTTATGGTTAGAGTTAGGGTTAGGGTGAGGGTTAGGCTGAGGGGTAGGGTTAGGTTTAGTGTTAGGGTGAGGCTTAGTGTGAAGGGTAGGGTTAGGGTGAGGGTGAGGGTTAGTGTTAGGGTTAAGGTTAGGGTTAGGGTGAGGTTGAGGGTGAGGGTAAGGGTTAGGGTGAAGGTTAGGTTGAGGTTGAGATTTAGGTTTAGGATTAGGGTTAGGGTTAGGTTTAGGGTAAGGGTTAGGGTTAAGTTTAGGTTAAGGGTGAGGGTGAGGGTGACGGTTAGGGTTAGGGTTAGGATTAATTGCTAGGGTTAGGGTTAGCCTGAGTGTGGGGGTGAGGGTTAGGGTTAGGGTTAGGTTTAGGGTTAGGGTTATGGTGAGGGTGAGGGTTAGAGTTAGGTTGTTGGTTAGGGTGAGTGTTAGGGTGACTGTGAGGGTTAGGGTTAGGGTGAGGGTTAGGTATAGAGTGAGTGATAGGGTTATGGTTAGGGTTAGTATGAGGGTGAGGGTGTGGGTTTGGGTGAAGGTTAAGTTTAGGGTTTGGGTTTAGGTTAGGTTGAGGGTTAGGCTGAGGGTTAAGTTTAGGGTTAGGGTGAGGATAAGGGTTAGGTTGAGGGTGAGGCTTAGGATTAGTATTAGGGTTAGTTTTAGGATGAGGGTAAGGGATAGGGCTAGGGTTAGGGTGAGATTTTTGATTAGGGTTAGGTTTAGAGTTAGGGTGAGGGTGAGGTTGAGGGTGAGGGTGACAGTTAGGGTGAGGGTTAGGTTTAGGGTTAGGATGAGGGTTAGGCTGAGGTTTAGGTTTAGGTTTCGGTAAGTGTAAGGGTTAGGGTGAGAGTGAGGGTTAGGCTTAGGCTTAGGCTTAGGGTGCCGGTTAGGGTGAGGTTTAGTGTTAGGGTTAGGTTTAGGGTGAGGGTTAGGGTGAGGGTAAGGGTTAGGGTTAGGGTTAGGTTGATGGTGATGGATAATGTTAAAGTGAGGGTAAGGGTTAGGGCGAGGTTTAGGGTGAGGCTGAGGGTTAATGTTAGCCTTAGGGGTATGGTGAGGGTGACGGTTAGGGTGAGGGTTAGAGTTAGGGTTAGGGATAAGGTGAGGATTAAGGTTAGGGTTAGGTTTAGAGTGAGGGTTAGGCTGAGCGGTAGGGTTAGGGTTAGTTTAGGGTGAGGGTTAGGGAGTGGGTTAATGTTAGGGTTAGGGTTAGGGTGAGGTTGAGGGTGAGGGTTAGGGTTAATGTGAGTGTTATGGAGAGGTTGAGGTTTAGGGTTAGCATTAGGATTAGGCTTAGAATTAGGGTTAGGGTGAGGGTGAGGGCTAGTGTTAGTATTAGGGTTAGGGTTAGGGTGAGGATGAGGTTTAGAGTGAGGGTAAGGGTTAGGGCGAGATTTAGGGTGAGGTTGAGGATTAATGTTAGCATTAGGGTTACTGGGAGGGTGAGGGTTAGGGTGAGTGTTATGGTTATGCTTAGGGATACAGTGAGGATTAGGGTTAGGGTTAGGTTTAGGGTGAGGGTAAGGCTGAGGGCTAGGGTTAGGTTTAGCGTTACGGTGAGGGTTAGGGTTAGGGTGAGGGTTAGGATTAGGGTTAGGTTCAGGTTGAGGTTGATAGTGAGGGTAACGGTTATATTGAGGGTTAGAGTGAGGTTGAGGTTTAGGGTTAGCATTAGGGTTAGGGTTAGGGTTAGGGTTAGGCATACGGTTAGGTTAAGGGTTAGGGTTAGGGTGAGGGTTAGGGTTAGGATGATTTTTAGGTTGACGGTGAGGGTTAGGGTGAGGGTGAGGTTGAGCGTGAGGGTTAGGTTGAGGGTGAGGACGAGTGTGAGGGTGACGGTGAGGGTTACCGTTAGGGTTAGGTTTAGGGTGAGGGTAAGGGTTAGGGTTAGCTTAGGGTTAGTGTAAGTGTTAGGCTGAGGGTGAGGGTGAGGGAGAGGGTTAGGGTTAGGTTTAGGGTGAGAGTTAGGGGTAGTGTGAGGGTTAGGGTTAGGGTGAGGTTGAGGGTCAGGGTGAGGTTGAGAGTGACGTTGAGGGTGAGGGTTAGGGTTACGTTTATATTTAGGGTGAGGTGAGGGTGAGGGTTAGGGTTAGGGTGAGGGTTAGGGTGAGGTTTAGGGTTAATGTTTCGGTTAGGGTAAGGGTGAGGGTAAGGATTACAGTGAGAGTTATTTTGAGGGTGAGTGTTAGGTTTAGGGTGAGGGTAAGGGTTAGGGTGAGGGTTATTGTGAGGGTTTGGTTTCGGGTTAGCATTATTGTTAGTTTGAGGGTGAGGGTTTGGGTGAGGGTTAGGGTTACGGTTAGGGATAGGGTGAGGATTAGGGTTAGTGTGAGGGTGAGGGTCTGGGTAAGGGTTAGGGTTAGATTTAGGGTGAGGGTGAGGGTGAGCATTAGAATTAAGATTAGGGTTAGGGTTAGAGTTAGGTGAGATTGAGGGTGAGGGTCAGGGTATGGGATAGAATTAGGGTGAGGGTGAGCGTGAGGTTTAGGTTTAAGATTAGGGTTAGGGTTATGGTGAGGGTTAGGGTGAGGGTGAGAGTGAGGCTTAGGATTAGAGTTAGGGTGAAGTTTAGGTTTACGGTGAGGGCTAAGGTGCGGGTGAGTTTTAGGGTGAGTGTGCGGGTGAGGTTGAGGGTTTCGGTTAGGTAAGGGTTATATTTAGGGTTAGGGTGAGGATTAGGGTGTGGATGAGGTTTAGGGTGAGGCTCATTGTTAGGGTGAGAGTTAGGGTTATGGTGAGGGTTACGGTTAGGATTAGGTTGAGGCTGAGGGTTAGGTATACGGTAAGAGTTAGGGTTAGTTTGAGGCTGAGGTTTAGGTATAGGGTAAGGGTTAGGGTTATGGTGAGGGTTAGGGTTAGGGTAAGTGTTAGGGTGAGGGTGAGGTTTAGGGTTAGGGTTAGGGTGAGGTTTAGGGTTAGGGTTAGGGTTAGTGTAAGGGTTAGAGTTACGGTGAAGGTTAGGGTTAGAGTTAGGATTAGGGTTAGGGTAAGGTTTAGGGTGAGGGTGAGGGTTAGGGTAAGGTTTAGGGTGAGGTTGATGGTGAGGGTTAGGGTGAGTGTGAGTGTGAGGGTTTCGGTTATGTAAGAGTTAGGGTTAGGGTTAGGGTGAGGATTAGGGTGAGGGTGAGGTTTAGGGTTAGGGTTAGGTTTGGGGTGAGGTAAAGTGTTAGGGTGAGGGTGAGGGTGAGGGTGAGGGTTAGGGTTAGGGTGAGTGTGAGTGTGAGTGTGAGGGTGAGGGTTTCGGTTAGGTAAGGTTTAGGGTTAGGGTTAGGGTGAGGATTAGGGTGAGAGTGAGGTTTAGGTTGAGGGTTAGGGTTAGGGTGAGTGTTAGGGTGAGGCTGAGGTTTAGGGTGAGGGTGAGGTTTCAGGTGAGGTTGAGGGTTCGGGTGAGGGTGAAGGTTAGGGTGTGGGTTAGGGTTAGGTTTGAGGTGAGCTTTTGGGTGATGTTGAGAGTTAGGGTGAGGTTGAGGGTTAGGATTATGGTTAGGGTGAGGGTTAGTTTTGGGGTGAGGGTTAGGGTGAGGGTTAGGGTTAAGGTTAGGGAGAGGATTAGGGTTAGGGTGAGGGTTAGGGTTAATTTGAGTGTTAGGGTGAAGTTGAGTTTGAGGTTGAGGGTTAGGGTGAGGTTGATGGTGACGGTGAGGGTTAGTGGTAGGATTAGGGTTAGGGTTAGGGTGATAGTTAAGGTTAGGGTTAGGGTTAGGGTGAGGTTGAGGGTGAGGATGAGGGTTAGGTTTAGGGTTAGGTTTAGGATTAGGTTGAGATTTAGGGGAAGGGTTAGGGTTAAGGTGAGGGTTAGATTTAGGGTTAGGGTGAGGGTTAGGGTTAGGGTTAGGTTTAGGGTGAGTTTAAGTGTTAGGGTGAGGGTGAGGGTGAGGGTTAGGGTTAGGGTGAGTGTGAGTGTGAGTGTGAGGGTTAGGTTTAGAATTAGCGTTAGGTTTAGGGTTAGGCTCAGGTTGAAGGTATGAGTGAGGCTCACCCTAGCACTCACGGCTAGGGTTAGGTTGAGGGTTAGGATGCTGGGTAGATTTAGGGTTAGAATTAGGGTGAGGGTTAGGTTTAGTATGACTGTTAGGGTTCGGGTTAGTGTTAGGGTGATGGTAAGTGTTAGAGTGTGTGTTAGGGTGAGAGTGAGGGTTAGGCTGATGTTTAAGGTGAAGGTCGAAGTTAGAGAGTGTGAGAGGTTTCGGGTGAGGCTGAGGGTTAGGGTGTGGGTGAGGGTGAAGGTTAGGGTGAGGGTAAGGGTTAGGGTGATGTTTAGGGTCAGTGTGAGGTTTAGGGTGAGAGTTAGGGTTCAGTGAAGGGGAATTGTTAGGGTGTAAGTGAGGGTTAGGCTAAGGGTGAGGCTTAGGGTGATCGGGAGGTTTAGGGTTCCAGGGAGGTTTAGGGTTAGGGTTAGACTTTGGGTTCGGGTTCGGGTTAGGGTTAGGGTGAGTGTTAGGGTGAGAGGTAGGATTAGTGTAAGGATGAGATTTAGACTTAGTGTGAGGGTTACGTTTAGGGTTAGGGTTAGGGTGAGGATAAGGTTTAGGGTGAGGGTTAGTGTGAGACTGAGGGTTAGGGCTAGGCTTAGGGTTAGGGTGAGGGTTAGGGTTAGGGTTAGGGTTCGGTGAGGGTTAGGGTGCGTGAAAGGGTTAGGGTGAGGGTTAGGTTGAGGTTGAGGGATAGGGTTATGGTGAGGGTAAGGGTTAGGGCGACGGTTAGGGTGAGGTTGAGGGTTAGGGTTAACATTAGTGTTAGGGTGAGGGTGAGCGTTAGGGTGACGGTGAGGGGTAGGCTGAGGGGTAGGGTTAGGGTTAGGGTTAAGGTTAGGGTTTTGGTGATGGTTAAATTTAGGGTTAGGGTGAGGGTGAGTGTTAGGGTAATGGGTAGGGTCAGGGTTAGGGTGAGGGTGAGGGTTAGGGTTAGCATTAGGGTTAGGATCAGATTGAGTGTTAGGGTTAGGGTTAAGGTGAGGTTGAGGGTTAGGGTTAGCATTAGGGTTTCAGTTAGGCTTAGGATGCAGGTTAGGTTTAGGTTTAGACTGAGAGTGAGGGTCAGGGTTAGGGTTAGGATTAGGTTTAGGGTTAGGGTGAAGCTGAGGGTGAGGTTGAGGGTGAGGGTGAGCATGAAGTTGAGGGTTAAGTTTAGCGTTAAGTTTAGGGTGAGGTCTAGGGTGAGGGTGAGGGCTAAGGTGAGGGTTAGTATGAGGGTTATGGTTAGTGTTAGGTGAGGGTTAGGGTTAGGTTGAGGATTAGGGTGAGAGTGAGTGTTAGGGTTAGATTAAGGGTTAGGGTGAGGGTTAAGGTAAGGGTTAGGGTGAGGATTAGGGTGAGTGTGAGAGTTAAAGTTCGGTTTAGGGTGAGGGTTAGGGTTGGGGTGAGGGTTAGGGTTAGGGTTAGGGTGAGGAAGAGGATTCGGGTTCCGGTGAGTGTGAATGTTAGGGTGTTGCTGACGTTTAGGGTTAGGATGAGGGTGAAGCTGAGGGTTAGGGTTAGGGTTAGTGTGAGGATAAGGGTTAGGGTGAGGATTAGGGTGAGTGTGAGGGTTATGGTTAGTATAAGGTTTAGGGTGAGGGTTAGGGTTAGGGTTAGGGTAAGGATTAGGGTTAGGTAAGGCTTAGGGTTAGGGTTAGGGTTATGGTTAGGGTTAGGTTGAGTGTTAGGCTTAGGGTTAGGGTTAGGGTGAGGTTTAGGGTTAAGTTTAGGTTTAGGGTAAGGTTAGGGTTAGCATGAGGTTTAGGGTTAGGGTGATGTTTAGGGTAACGGTGAGGGTTAGGGTGAGGTTGAGGTTGAGCTTGAGGGTTAGGGTGAGGGTGAGGGTGAGTGGGAGGGTGACGGTGAGAGTTAGGTTTAGGGTGAGGGTAAGAGTTATGGTTAGGATTAGGGTTAGGGAAAGGGTTAGGCTGAGGGTGAGGGTGAGGTTAGGTCAGTGTTAGGGTTAGGTTTAGGGTGAGGATTAGGGTGAGGGTGAGGGTTAGTGTTAGGTTGAGGGTTAGGGTTAGGGTTAGAGTGAGGGTTAGGGTGAGGGTGAGGTTTAGGGTGAGGATTAGGGTGAGGGTGAGGGTTAGTGTTAGGTTGAGGGTTGGGGTTAGGGTTAGGGTGAGGGTTAGGGTTAGAGGTAGGGTTAAGGTTAGGATGAGGGTTAGGCTTAGTGTGAGTGTTCCGGTTAGGTTTAGGGTTAGTGTGAGGATAAGGGTTAGTGTGAGTGTTAGGTTGAGACTGATTGTTAGGGTTAGCGTTAGGGTTAGTTTGAAGGTTAGAGTGGGGGTTAGAGTTCGGGTTAAGGTTCGGGTTAGGGTTGGGTGAGTGTTAGGATGAGGGTAAGGGTTAGGGTTAGGGTGAGAGTGAGGGTGAGGGTAAGGGTTAGGGTTAGGGTCAGGGTTAGGGTGAGGGTGAGGTTTAGGGTTTGCATTAGGGTTAGGGTTAGGCTTAGGTTGAGTGTTAAGTTTAGGGTTAGGGTGCAGGTTAGGGTTAGGGTTAGAGTGAGGGTGAAGGTCAGGGTTAGGGTTTGGATTAGGTTTAGTGTTAGGGTGAGGCTGAAAGTGAGGCTGAGGGTGAGGGTGAAGGTGAGGGTTAAGTTTAGGGTTAGATTTAGGTTGAGGGCTAGGGTTAGTGTGATGTTTTTGTTTAGGATAGGTCTAGGGTTAGGTTTAGCGTGAGGATTAGTGTGGGGGTGAGGTTTAATGTGAGTGTTAGGTTTAGAGTTGGGGTGAGGGTTAGGGTTAGGGTTAGGGTGATGTTTAGGTTGAGGGTGAAGGTGAAAGTGAGGGTTCGGGTGAGGGTTAGGGTTAGGGTGATGGATAGTGTTAGGGTAACGGTTAGGGTTAGGGGGAGCATAAGTGTTAGGATGACAGTTAGGGTGAGGGTGAGGATTAAGGTTAGGTTTAGGATTAGGGTGAGTGTTCGGGTGAGGGTTAGTGGTAGGGTTAGGGTGAGGGTTAGGGTGAAGTTTAGGGTGAAGGTTAGGTTTAGGGTTTGGGTTAGTTGAGAAGGAGTAGGGTGACGGTTAGGGAGAGGGTGACGGATAGGGTTATGGTGAGGGTAAGGTTTAGGCCGAGGTTTAGGTTGAGAATGAGCATTTGTGTTAGCATCAGGGTTGGGTGGAGGGTGAGGGATAGTGTTAGGCTGAGGGGTAGTTTTAGGGTTAGTGTGAGGGTTAGGGTTAGGGTTAGGGTTAGGGTGAGGTTAAGGGTTAGGGTGTGGGTGAGGGTGAGGGTTAAGGCTAGACAGGGTGAGGATTAGGGTTAGGTTTAGGGTTAGGCTGAGTGTTAGGTTTAGGATTAGGGTTAGAGTTAGGGTTAGGCTGAGGTTGAGGTTATGAGTTAGGCGTAGAGGTAGAGTTAGGGTTAGATTTAGGGTTAGTATTAGGGTTAGGGTTAGGATTAGCCTGAGGTTGAGGGTGAGGGTGAGGGTGAAGGTGAGGTTTAGGGTTAGGGTTAGGGGTAGAGTTAGGGTTAGGTTGAGCGGTAGGATGAGGATGAGGGTTAGGGTTAGCGTTAGTTTTAGGGTGAGAGTTGAGTGTTAGGGTTAGGGTTAGGTTGAGCGTGTGGGTTAGGGTTAGTGTGAGGTTGAGGATCTGTGTTAGGGTTAGGGTTAGGCTTAGATTTAGGATGAGGGTGATGGTGAGGGTTAGAATTAGGATTAGGGTTAGGGTTAGAGTTAGGTGAGAGTGAGGATGAGGGTTAGGGTTTGGGTTAGAATTAGGGTGAGGGTGAGCATGAGGGTTAGGGTTAGGATTAGGGTTAGGGTTAGAGTTAGGTGAGAGTGAGGATGAGGGTTAGGGTTTGGGTTAGAATTAGGGTGAGGGTGAGCATGAGGGTTAGGGTTAGGATTAGGGTTAGAATTATGGTTAGGTTTAGGGTGAGAGTGAGGGTGAGCCTTAGGGTTAGGATTGGGGTTAGGGTTAGTGTGAGGATCAGGGTTATTGTGAGAATTAGGGTGAGGGTGAGAAGGAGGGTGAGGGTTAGGGTGAGCTTTAAGGTTAGGGTTAGGGTGAGGGTTAGGGTGAGTTTTAGGGTTACGGTGTGGGTTAGGGTTAGGGTTAGCTTGAGGCTAAGGTTTAGGCTGAGGGTTAGGGTAGGTTTAGGGTGAGGTTTAGGTTTAGGGTGAGGGCTATGGTGAGGGTGAGTGTTAAGGTGAGTGTGAGGGTGAGGTTGAGGGTTTTGGTTAGGTAAGGGTTAGGGTTAGGGTTAGGGTGAGGATTAGGGTGAGCATGAGGTTTAGGTTGAGTGTTAGGTTGAGGGTGAGGGCTAGGGTGAGGGTTAGGGTGAGGTAGAGCATGAAGGTTCGGATGAGCGTGAGATTCGGGTAAGGTTGAGGGTTCGGGTGTGGGTCAGGTTTAGGTTTAGGGTGAGGGTTAGGGTGACGGTGAGGGTTAGGGTGAGGGTGAGGTTTAGGATTGGGGTTAGGGTGAGGGTTAGGTTTAGGGTGAGTGTTAGGGTGAGGGGTAGGGTTAGGGTTAGGCAGAGGGTTAGGGTTAGGGTGAAGGTTAGGGATAGTTTGAGGGTTAGGGTGAAGGTGAGTTTGAGGTTGAGGGTTAGGGTGAGGGTGATGGTGACGGTGAGGGTTAGGGTTAGGATTGGGTTAGGGTTAGGTTGAGAGTTAGGGTTAGGGTTAGGTTTAGGTTGAGGGTGAGGGTGAGGGTGAGGGTTAGGGTTAGGGTTAGGTTTAGGATTAGGTTTACGTTTAGGGTTAAGGTTAGGGTTAGGGTTAGGTGAGAGTTAGGTTTAGGGTTAGGGTTAGGGTTATGTTTAGAGTGAGGGTTAGGGTTAGGATTAGGGCGAGAGTGAGGGTTAGGTTGAGGGGTAGGGTTAGGGATAGGGTAAGGGTTAGGGTTAGGGTGAGGGTTAGGTTTAGGGTTAGGGTTAGGGGGAGGGTGAGTGTGAGGGTTAGGGTTAGGGTTAGGGTAAGGCTTAGGTTTAGGGTGAGGGTTAGTTTTAGGTTTAGGTTTAGAGTGAGGTTGATGCTGAGGGCTAGGGTTAGGGTTACTGTGAGGATAAGGGTTAGGGTGAGGATTAGGGTGAGGGTGAGGGTTAGGGTTAGCATAAGGTTTAGGGTGAGGGTTAGGGTTAGTGTTAGGGTTAGGGTAAGGGTTAGTGTTAGGCTTAGGGTTAGGGTTATGGTTAGGTTTAGGGTCAGGGTTAGGCTTAGGGTTAGGGTTAGGGTGAGGGTTAGGGTTAACTTTAGGGTTAGGGTAAGGTTAGGGTTAGCGTTAGGGTTAGGGTTAGGGTGATGATTAGGATGATGTTCAGGGTTAGGGTGAGGGTGAGGTTGAGCGTGAGAGTTAGGGTGAGGGTGAGTGGGAGGGTGACGGTGAGGGTTAAGGTTAGGGTTAGGTTTAGGGTGAGAATAAAAGTTATTGTTAGGATTAGGTTTAGGGTAAGGGTTAGGCTGAGGGTAGGGTGAGGGTGAGGTTTTCGGTTAGGGAAGGGTTAGGGTTAGGTTTAGGGTGAGGATTAGGGTGAGGGTGAGGGTTAGGGTTAGACTTAGGGTTAGGGTGAGGGTTAAGCTTAGGGTTAGGATGAGGGTTAGGCTTAGTGTGAGATTTACGGTTAGGGTTAGGGTTAGTGTGAGGATAAGTGTTAGGGTGAGTGTTAGGTTGAGACTGAGGGTTAGGGTTAGAGTTAGGTTTAGGGTGAAGGTTAAGTTGGGGGTTAGGGTTCTGGTTAGTGTTGGGTGAGGGTTAGGGTGAGCGTAAGGTTTAGTGTGAGGGTTAGGTTGAGGGTGAGGGATAGGGTTATGGTGAGGGTAAGGGTTAGGGTTAGGGTGAGAGTGAGGGTGAGTGTAAGGGAAGGGTTAGGGTCAGGGTTAGGGTTAGGCTGAGGCTTATGTGGCGAAGGAGCATTTGTGTTAGCATCAGTGTTGCGTTGAGGGTGAGGGTTAGGGTTAGGCTGAGGGGTAGTTTTAGGGTTGGGTGAGGGTTAGTGTTAGGGTTAGGGTTAGGGTGAGGTTAATGGTTAGGGTGTGGGTGAGTGTGAGGTTTAGGGTTAGCCTTAGGGTGAGTGTGAGGTTTAGGCTTAGGGTTAGAGTGAGTGTGAGTGTGAGGGTTAGGTTTAGGATTAGGGTTAGGGTTAGGATTAGGCTGAGGTTGAGGGTGAGGGTGAGGGTGAAGATGATGTTTAGGGTTAGGGTTAGGGTTAGAGTTACTTTTAGGTTGTACGCTAGGATGAGGATGAGGATTAGGGTTAGTGTTAGGGTGAGGTTTTTGGTGAGGGTTGAGTGTTAGGGTTATGGTTAGGGTGAGGGTGAGGGTTAGGGTTAGGGTGAGGGTGAGGATTAAGAATAGGGTGGGGGTTAGAGTTACAGTGAGGGTGAGGGTGAGGGTGAAGGTTAGGATTATGTTTAGGGTTAGGGATAGGGTGAGGGTGAGGGTTAGGGTGTTTTTGAGGGTTAAGGATAGGGTTAAGATTAGTTTTAGGGTGAGGGTTAGGGTTAGGATTAGGGTTAGGATGAGGGTTAGGGTAAGGGATAGGGTAAGGGTTAGGCTGAATGTTAGGATTAGGGTGAGGGTTAGGGTAAGGGTAAGGGATAGGGTTAGGTTGAGGTTAAGAATTAGGGAGAGGGTGAGGGTTAGCGTTAGGGTTAGGTTGAGGGTTAGGGTGGGGCTTAGGGTTATGGTTAGGGTTAGGGTGAGGGTTAGTGTTAGGGTTTGTGTGAGGTTTAGGTTGAGGTTGAGGGTGAGGGTGAGGGTGGGTGTGAGGGTAAGGTTTAGGGTGTGGGTTAGGGTTTGGTTTACGGTGAGGGTTAGTGTTAAGGTGAGGGTTAGTGTGAGGGTGAGATTTAGGTTATGGTTTAGTGTGAGGGTTAGGGTTAGGGTGAGGGTTATGGTGAGGGGTAGGGTTAGGGTTAGGGAGAGGGTCAGGGTTTGTGTGAGGGTTAGGGTTTACGATTAGAGTTAGGTTTAGTATGAGGATAAAAGTTAGGGTGAGGGTTAGGGTTAGGGTTAGGGTTAGGGTTAAGGTTATGGTTAGGGTTAGGTTTAGGGTAAGTGTTAGGGTTAGGGTGAATGTTAGGTTTAGGGTGAGGGATAGGGTTAGGGTTAGGGTAAGGGTTAGGGTTAGGGTGAGTATTAGGTTTAGGGTTAGGGTTAGGGTGAGGATGAGGATTAGGTTTAGGGTTAGGGTTAGGGTGAGCGTGAGGATGAGTTTTAGGGTTAGGGTTACCGTTAGGGTGAGGATTAGGTTTAGGTTTATGATTAGGGTAAGATTTAGGATTAGGTTGAGGGTTAGGTTTAGGGTTACGGTTAGGGTGAGGGTGAGTCTGGTGTTAGGGTTAGTGTGAGGATAAGGGTTAGGGTGAGGATTAGGGTGAGGTTGAGGGTTAGGGTTAGCATTAGGTTTAGGGTGAGGGTTAGGGTTAGGGTTAGTTTAAGGGTTAGGGTTAGGTTTAGGGTAAGGGTTAGGTTTAGGCTTAGGGTTAGGGTAAGCATTAGGGTGAGGGTGAGGCTTAGGGATAGTGTTAGGTGAGGGTTAGGGTTAGGCTTAGTGTTAGGGTAAGGGTTAGGGTTAGGGTTAGGGTGATTTTTAGCGTGATGGTGAGGGTTAGGGTGAGGGTGAGGTAGAGCATTAGGGTTAGGTTGAGTGTGAGTGTGAGTGTGAGGGTGACGATGAGGGTTATGGTTAAGGTTAGGTTTAGGGTGAGGGTAAGGGTTAGGGTTAGGATTAGGGTTAGTGTAAGGGTTAGGCTGAGGGTGAGGCTGAGGGTAGGGTTAGGGTTAAGGTGAGGTTTAGGGGTAGTGTGAGGTTTAGGTTGAGGGTGAGGTTGTGTCAGGGTGAGGTTGAGGGTGACGTTGAGGGTGAGGGTTAGGGTTATGGTTATGGTTAGGGTGAGGGTGAGAGTGAGGTTTAGGGTTAGGGTTAGTGTTATTGTTATGGTTATGGTTTTAGGGTTAGGATTAGTGTGAGAGCGATGGTGAGGGTTAAGTTTAGAGTTACGGTTAGGGTGAGGGTGAGGGTGAGGTTTAGGGTTAGGGTTATGGTGAGGGCTAGGGTGAGGGGTAGGGTTAGGGTTAGGGTGAGGGTTAGCATTAATGTGAGGATTAGGGTTAGGTTTATGGTTAGTGTGAGGATAAGGTTTAGGGTGAGATTTAGTTTGAGAGTGAGAGTTAGGGTTAGCTTTAGGGTTAGGGTGAGAGTTAGGGTGAGGTTTAAGATGAGGGTTTGGGTTAGTATGAGTGTGAGGTTTATAGTTGGGATTAGGGTGAAGGTTAGGGTTAGGGTGAGGTTTAGGGTATGCTTAGGGTGAGGGTTCGGGTTCAGGAGAGGTTGAGTTTTAGGGTGAGAGTGATGGTTCGGGTTAGGGTGAGGGTTAAGGTGACAGTGATGGTTAGGGTGATGTTCAGGCTTAGAGTTACTGTGAGGATTAGGGTGAGGGTTATTTTTAGGGTTAGGGTGAGGGTAAGTTTTAGGGTGAGGGTTAGGGTGAGGTTGTGGTTTAGGTTTAGGTTGAGGGTTAGGTTGAGCGTTAGCGTGAGGGTTAGTTTTAGGTTTAGGGATAGGGTGAGGGTTAGATTGAGGTTTAGTGTTAGTGTTAGGGTTAGGGTTAGGGTGAGGGTTAGGGTTAGGGTAAGGGTTAGAGTGCGGTTTAGGGTGAGAGTGAGGGTTACATATAGTATTAGGGTTTAGGTTAGGTTTAGGGTGAGGCTTAGGGTTAGGGTTATGTTGAGGGTGAGTGTTAGGGTTAGCATTAGAGATAGGGTTAATGTGAGGGTGAGGGTTAGGGTTAGAGTTAGGGTTAGGGTGAGGGCTAGGATTATGGTTAGGGTAAGCTTTAGTTTTAGGGTGAGGGTAAGGGTGAGGGTTAGGTGTAGGATTAGGCTTAGGTATAGGGTTAGACTTAGGGTGAGGGTGAGGGTGAATGTCAGAGGTAGGTTTAGGGTGAGGGTTAGGGTTACGTTTAGGGTTAGGGTGAGTGTGAGGGTGAGGGTTAGGGTGAGGTTGAGGGTGAGGTTGAGGGTGAGGGTGAGGGTTAGGGTTTGGGTGACTGTTAGGGTTAGGTTTAATGTTAGGGTGAGGGTTAGGGTTAGGGTTAGGTTTAGGAGGAGGGTTAGGCTGAGGGTTAGGTTTAGGGTTAGGATGACGGTGAGGGTTAGGTTTAGGATTAGGTTTAGGGTTAGCATGAGGGTTAGGGATAGGGTTAGGATTAGGGTTAGGGTTTTGGTTTGGGTTAGGTTTAGAGCTAAGATGAGGTTGAGGGTGAGGGTTAGGGTTTAAATTAGGGTTAGGGTTAAGGTTAGGCTGAGGGTGAGGGTGAGGGTGAGGGTGAGGGTTAGGGTTAATATGAGGGTTAGGTTTATGGTTAGTGTTAAGGTTAGGGTGAGGGGTAGGGTTAGGGTTAGAGTTAGGATGAGGGTTAGGTTGAGAGTTAGGGTTCGTGTGAGGGTAAGAGTTAGGGTGAGGGTTAGGGTGAGGGTTAGGATTATTGTTATTGTTAGATTTAGTGTTATGTTGAGTGTGAGGCTGCGGGTGAGGGTTAGGGTTAGGGTTAGGGTGAGGTTTAGGGTTAGGGTTAGAGTTAGGGTAATGGTGAGGGTGAGGTTTAGGGTTAGAGTTAGGGTTAGGGTTAGGTTTAGGCTTAGGGTTAGGATGAGGATGAAGGTGGGGGTGAGGATTAGGGTTAGGGTTAGGGTTAGGATTAGAGTTAGGGTTAGGGTTATTGTTAGTGTTATGGTTAGGGTTAAGTTTGCGGTGAGGGTGACGCTGAGTTACAGTGAGGGTGAGGGTGAGTGTTAGGGTGGGGTTTACGGTGAGTTTTAGGTTTAGTTAGGTTGAGGTTGAGGTTTAGGGTTAGTGTAAGGTTTAGTGGGAGGTTTAGGGTGAGGGTTAGGTTTAGGGTTAGTGTTAGACTTAGGGTGAGGTTGAGGGTTAGGTTGGGGTTTAGGGATAGGTTTAGGGTTAGGCTTAGGCTTAGGGTTAGGCTGAGTGTGAGTGTGGGGGTGAGGGTTAGTGTTACAGTGAGGGTGAGGATTAGGATTAGGGTTAGTGTTAGGATGAGGGTTAGGGTTAAGATTAGGGTTACGGTGTGGGCTAAGGTGAGGGTTAGTGTTAGCATTAGGGTTAGGCTTAGGATTAGGGTTAGGCTGAGGCTGAGGGTGAGGATGAGGGTTAGGGTTAGCATGATGGTTAGGGTCACCGTTAGGGTGAGGGTTAGGATGAGGGTTAGGGTTAGGGTTAGTGTGAGGGTGATGGCAACGATAAACCTGAGGGTTAGGGTTAGGGTGAGGGTTACAATAAGGGTGAGGGTTAGGATGAGGGTGAGGATGAGGATTAGGTTTAGGGTGAGGGTGAGGCTTAGATTGAGGGTTAGGGTTATGTTGAGTGTTATGGTTAGGGTGAGGGTTAGGTTTAGGGTTAGGGTTAGTGTTAGGGTTAAGGTTAGGGTTACGGTTACGGTGAGGGTGAGGGTTAAGGTTAGGGTTAGTGTTACGGTGAGTTTTAGGTTTAGGGTTAGGGTTAGAGTTAGGCTTAGGGTGAGGGTGAGGTTTAGGGTTAGAGTTAGGGTGAGTGTTAGGGTGAGGGTTAGGGTGCGGGTTAGGGTGAGGTTTAGACTTCGGGTTAGGCTTAGGCTTAGGAATAGGCTTAGGCCCAGCGTGAGGGTGAGGGTTAGGGTTAGGTTAGGGTGAGGGTTAGGGGGATGTTTAGGGTGAGGTTTAGGGTTAAGGTTATGTTGAGGGAGAGTCTTAGAGTTAGAGTGAGTGTTAGTGGGAGGGTTAGGGAAAGGGTTAGGTTTAGGGTTAGTGTTAGCCTTAGGGTGTGGGTGAGGTTTAGGTTGAGGTTTAAGGATACAGTTAGGGTTAGCATTAGGCTTAGGGTGAGGGTGAGTGTTAGGGTTAGGGTTAGGTTTTAGGCTTAGGCTAAGGGTTAGGCTGAGGGAGAGGGTGGGTGTGAGGGTTAGTGTTACGGTGACTGGGACAATTAGGGTTAGGGTGAGGGTTATGATGAGGGTTAGGGTTAGGGTTAGGGTTTGGTTTAGGGTGAGGGTGAGGGTGAGGGCTAGGGTGAGGGTGAGGGTTAGGGTTAGGGTTAGTGTTAGGATGAGGGTAAGTATTAGGGTGAGGGTTAGTTTTAGGTTGAGGGTTATAGTTAGGGTGAGGGTTAGGGTTTAGTGTTAGGGTTATTGTTATTGTTAGGTTTAGGTTTACTTTGAGGGTGAGGGTGAGGGTGAGGTTTAGGGTTAGAGTTAGGGTGAGGTTTAGGGTTTGGATTAGGGTAAGATTTAGGGTTAGGGTTAGGGTGAGGGTTAGGGTTAGTGTTTGGGTTAGGGTGAGGGTGAGGGTGAGGATTATGGTTAGAATTATTTTTAGCGTTAGGTTTAGTTTTAGGGTTAGTTTTAGAGTTGGGGTTAATGTGAGGATTAGGTTCAGGGTTAGGCTTAGGTTTAGGCTGAGGGTGAGGTTGAGGGTGAGGTTTAGGGTTAGGGTAAGTGTTAGGTTTAGGGTTAGTTTGAGGGTTAGGATGAGGGTTAGGGTTAGGATTAGGTTTAGGGTAAGAGCTGGGGTGCCAGTTAGTGTGAGGGTTAGGGTTAGGGATAGGGTTAGGTTTAGGATTAGTGTTAGGTTAAGAGTGAGGGTGAGGGTTAGGGTTAGGGTTAGGGTTAGGGTTAGGGTTAGGAATAGGCTTAGGCTTAGGGTTAGGCTGATGGTGAGGGTGGGGATGAGGATTAGGTTTAGAGTCATGGTTAGGGTTATGGTTACATTGAGGGTTAGGATGAGAGTTAGGGTTAACATTAGGGTTACGGTGAGGGATAAGATGAGGGTGAGGGTTAGGGTTAGGGTTAGGCTTAGGATTAGGTTTAGCTTGAGCCTGAGGCTGAGGGTGAGGGTTAGGGTTAGGCTGATGGTTAGGGTTATGGTTAGGGTGACGGTTAGGATGAGGGTTAGGGTTAGGGTGAGGGTTATGTTGAGGGTGACGGTAAGTTTAAAGGTGAGGGTTAGGGTTAGGGTGAGGGTTACGGTAAAGGTGAGGGTTAGGGTTAGAGTGAGGGTTAGGGTGAGGGTGACGGTAAGTTTAAAGGTGAGGGTTAGGGTTAGGGTGAGGTTTAGGGTGAGGGTTAGGTTTTGGGTTAGGGTGAGGGTGAGTGTTAGTTTGAGGGATAGGGTTATGTTGAGGGTTATGGTTAGGGTGAGTGTTAGTGTTATGGTGAGGGTTAGTGTTAGGGTTATTTTTAGTGTTAGGGTTAGGGATACGGTTACGGTGAAGGTGAGGGGTAGGGTTAGGGTTAGGGTGAGGTTTAGGTTTAGGGTTAGGGTTAGGGTGAGGGTGTGGTTTTGGGTTAGCGTTAGGGTTAGGGTTAGGTTTATGTTTGACGTTAGGTTTAGGTTTAGGATTAGGTTAGGGTTAGGGTGAGGATTAAGTTTAGGGTTTGGGTTGGGGTGAGGATGAGGGTGAGGATTATGGTTGGGGTTAATTTTAGGGTTAGGTTTAGGTTTAGGTTTAGGGTTAGGGTTATATTGAGGGTTTTGGTTAGGGTTAGGGTTATTGTTTCTGTTTTGGTTAGGGTTAAGTTTGCGGTGAGGGTGAGGCTGAGGGTGAGGGTTATGGTTAATGTTAGAGTTAGGGTTAGGGTTAGTGTTATTGTTAGGGTTAGGGTTAGAGTTACGGTGAGGGTGAGATTGAGGGTGAGGGTGAGGGTTAGGGTGAGGTTTAGGGTTAGGATTAGGGTAAGGGTTAGGGTGCTGGTGAGGTTTCAGATTAGATTTAAGGTTAGGGGGAGGGTTAGGGGGAGGGTTAGGGTTAGGTTTAGTGTTAGCATTAGGGTGAGGGTGAGAGTTAGGTTGAGGTTTAGGGATAGGGTTAGGATTAGGGTTAGGGTGAGGGTGAGTGTGAGGGTTAGGGTTAGGCTTAGGCTTAGGCTTAGGGTTAGGCTGAGGGTGAGGGTGGGGGTGAGTATTAGGGTTAGGGTGATGGTTAGGGTTAAGGTTAGTGTTATTGTTAGTGTTAGGGTTAGATTTACAGTGAGGGTGCGGGTGCGGTTGAGGGTTAGATTTAGGGTTAGGTTGAGGTTTAGGATTAGGGTTAGACAAAGGGTTAGGGTGAGGGTGAGGTATAGGATTAGAGTTAGTGTTAGTGTTAGGCTTAGGCTGAGTGTGAGTGAGGGGGTGAGGATTAGGATTTGTGTTTGGGTTTGGTTTAGAGATAGGGTTAGGGTTAGGGTTATTATTAGTGTTATGGTTAGGGTTAAGTTTTCAATGAGGGTGAGGCTGAGGGTGAGTTTTATGATTAGGGTTAGGTTTAGGGTTAGTGTTATTGTTAGGGTTAGGGTTAGAGTTACTGTGAGGGTGAGGGTGAGGGTGAGGGTGCAGGTTAGGGTTAGGGTGAGGTATAGGGTTAGGTTAAGTGTTAGGGTTAGGTTGAGTTTGAAGTTTAGGGGTAGAGTGACGGTTAGTGGGAGGGTTAGCTTGAGGGTTAGTTTTAGGGTTTGTGCTTGTCTTAGGGTGAGGCTGAGGGTTAGGTTAAGGTTTAGGGATAGGGTTAGGGTTTGGATTAGGGTTAGGGTGAGGGTGAGTGTGAGGGTTAGTCTTAGGTTTAGGCTTAGGCTTAGGTTTAGGCTGAGGGTGAGGGTGATGGTTAATATTAGGGTGATGTTTAGGATTATGGTTAGGGTGATGGTTAAGATGAGGGTTAGTGTTAGGGTGATTAGGGTGAGGGTGACGGTAAGCATAAAGGTGAGGGTTAGGGTTAGGTTGAGGGTTACGCCAAGGGTGAGTGTTAGGGTTAGGGTGAGTGTTAGGGTGTGGGTGAGGGTGAGTGTTAGATTTAGGGTTAGGATTATGTTGAGGGTTATGGTTAGGGTGAGGGTTAGGTTTAAGGTTAGGGTCATTGTTAGGGTTAGGTTTAGGGTTAGAGTTCAGATTAGGTTTAGGCTTAGGCTTAGGCCAAGCATGAGGATGAGTGTTAGGGTTAGGGTTAGGGTGAGGGTTAGGGTTAGGTTTAGGGTGAGAGTTAGGATCAGTTTTAGGGTTAGGGTTAGGCTTAGGTTTAGGGTTACCGTGAGGGTGAGGGTGAGGATGAGGGTGAGGGTTATGGTTAGTGTCAAGGTTGGGGTTAGGGTTAGGGTTAGTGTTATTGTTAGGGTTAGGTTTAGAGTTATGGTGAGGGTGAGGGTGAGGGTTAGAGTGAGTTTTAGGGTGAGGTTTAGGGTTAGGGTTAGGTTTAGAGTGCTGGTGAGGTTTAGGGTTAGAGTTAGGGTTACGGGGACAGTTAGGGTGAGGGTTAGGTTTAGGGTTAGTGTTTGTCTTAGGGTGAGGGTTAGGTTGAGGTTTAGGGATAGGGTTAGGGTGGGATTAGAGTTAGGGTGAGGGTGAGTGTGAGGGTTAGGGTTAGGGTTAGGGTAAGGCTTAGGGTGAGGCTGAGGGTGAGTGTCAGCGTTAGGTTTAGGGTGAGGTTTATGGTAATGGTTAGGGTTAGGTTGAGGGTGAGGGTGGGGGTTAGGGTGAGAGTGAGGGTGAGGTTTTGTGTGAGGGTGAGGGTTAGGTTTTGGGTTAGGTTTAGGGATAAGGTTAGGGTGAGGGTTATTGTAAGTGTTAGGGTTAGGATGAGGGTTAGGGTGAGTGTTAGGGTGAGGTTAAGGTTTAGGGTGAGTGTGAGGGTTAGTTTTAGGATTAGGGTAAGGTTTATGGTGAGGGTTAGGGATAGGGTTAGGATTAGGTTGAGGGTTTTGGTTAGGGATAAGTTTAGAATTAGGGTGATTGTGAGGGTGAGGGTTAGCGTTTGGATTAGGTTTAGGGTTAGGGTTAGGCTGAGGGTGAGGTTGAGGCTGAGAGTGAGGGTTAGGATTAATGTGAGTGTTAGGGTTAGGGTTAGCGTGATGGTTAGGGTGAGGGTTAGGGTTAGGGTTAGGATGAGGGTTAGGCTGAGGGTTAGCGTTAGGGTTCGGGTGAGGGTAAGGTTTAGGGTGAGGTTTAAGGTGAAGGTTAGGCTTAGGGTTAGGCTTAGGTTTAGGGTGAGGGTTAGGGTGAGGGTTAGTGTTAGGGTTAGGGTTAGCGTTAGGGTGAGGGTTAGGGTGTTGGTAAGGGTTAGAGTGAGGGTTAGGGTTAGGGTGAGGGTTAGGGATAGCATTAGGGTTAGCGTTAGGGTGAGGGTTAGGGTGTTGGTAAGTGTTAGAGTGAGGGTTAGGGTGAGGGTGAGGGTTAGGTATAGCATTAGGGTTAGGGTTAGGGTTAGGGTGAGGTTTAGGGTTAGGGTTAGGGATAGCATGAGGGTTAGGATTAGGGATAGGGTGAGGGTTAGGCTTAGGGTGAGGGTGAGGGTTAGGATTAATGTGAGAATTAGGGTTAGGGTTAGGGTTAGTGTGAGGATAAGGGTAAGGGTGAGGGTTAGGGTGAGAGTTAGGGTTAGGGTTAGCATCAGTGTTAGGGTTAGGGTTAGGGTGAGGTTTAGGATTAGGGTTATGGTTAGGGTGAGGGTTAGAGTTAGGTTTAGGGTGAGAGTTAGGGTTAGGTTGAGGGTTACGGTAGGGTTAGGGTGAGGGGTAGGCTTCGGGTGAGAGTGAGTTTTAGGTTGTGGTTGACGGTTAGGGTTAGGGTGAGGTTTTAGGTGAAGGTGAGGTTAGGGTGAGGGTGAGGGTTAGGGTTTCAGTGAGGATTAGTGTTAGGGTTAGCGTTAGGGTTATGGTGAGCGTAAGGTTTAGGATGAGGTTTAGGGTGAAGATGAGGTTTAGGGATAGCATGAGATTTAGGGTGAGGGTTACTGTGAGGGTTAGGATCCAGGTTAGGTTAGTTATGGGTGAGGGTTAGTGTTAGGTTTAGGGTTAGGTTTAGGATGAGGGTATGTTTTAGGGTGAGCGTTAGGGTGAGGGTGAGGGTTAGGGTTAGGTTATGGGTTAGGGTGAGCATTAGGGTGAGGGTTAGGTTTAGGTTTAGTGTTAGGGTGAGGGTTAGTGTGGGATTTAGTGTTAGTGTTAGAATTAGGGTTAGGTTGAGGGTTAGGGTTAGGGTAAGGGTTAGAGTGAGGTTTAAGTCGAGGGTGAGAGTTAGGGATAGCATTAGGGTTAATGGTAGATTTAGGGTGAGGGTTAGGGTTAGGCTTAGGGTTACGTTTATGGTGAGGTTTAGGGTTATGGTTATGGTGAGGGTTAGGTTTAGGGTTAGGGTAAGGTTTAGGTTTAGAGTGAGGGTGAGAGTGAGAGTTAGGTTTAGGATTAGGCTTAGGTGTAGGGTTAGGCATAGGGTGAGGGTGAGTGTCAGAGTTAGGTTTAGTGTGAGGGTTAGGTTTATGATTATGGTTAGGTTGAGGGTGAGGGAGAGGGTTAGGGTGAGGGTGAGGGTGAGGTTGAGGATGAGGTTGAGGGTTAGGGTATGGTTGAGTCTTAGGGTTAGGGTTAATGATAGGGTCAGGGTTAGAGTTAGGATTAGGGTTAGGATGAAGATTAGGCTGAGGGTTAGGTTTAGGGTTAGGATGAGGGTTAGGGTTAGGGTTAGGGGTGAGTCTGAGGGTTAGGGTTAGCATTAGGATGAGGGTGAGGGTGAGGGTTAAGTTTAGGTTTAGGGTTAGGGTTAGGATTAGGGTGAGGGTGAGGTTTAGGGTTAGAGTTAGGTTTACAGTTAGGTTTACTGTGAGTGTTAGGGTTAGGTTTAGTGTTACAGTTAGGGTTATGGTGAGGGCAAGTGTGAGGGTGAGGTTTAGGGTTAGGGTTAGGCTTAGGTTTTGGCTGAGGGTTAGGGTGAGGGTTAGGGTTAGGTTAAGGATTAGTGTTAAGATTAGAGTTAGGGTGAGGGTTATGTTTAGGGTTAGGTTAGTGTTAGGATGAGGATTAGGGTTAGGATTAGGGTTAGGGTGAGGGCAAGGGTTAGGGTGAGGGTGAGGGTGAGGATGAGGGTTAGGGTTATGGTGAGGGTGAGGGTTAGGGTTAGGGTGAGGGTTAGGGGTAGGATGAGGGTTAGGGTGAGGTTGAGGATTAGGGTGATGGTTAGGGTTACAATTATTGTTAGTGTTATGGTTATGTTTACGTTTGCAGTGAGGGTGAGAATGAGGGTGAGGTTAGGGATAGGATTAGTGTTCGGGTTAGGTTTAGTGTTATTGTTACAGTTAGCGTTAGAGTTACCATGAGGGTGTGGGTGAGGGTAAACTTGAGGTTAGGCTTATAGTTAGGGTGAGGTGAGGGTTAGGGTTAGGATTAGGGTTAGGGTGAGTGTGAGGTTTAGGGTTAGAGTTAGGGTTAGGGGGAGGGTTAGGGTTAGGGTTAGTGTCAGGGTTAGGGATAGGGTGAGGGTTAGGTTGAGGTTAAGGTTTATGGTTAGGGTTATGGTTAGGATTAGGGTTAGGGTGACGGTCAGTGTGAGGTTTAGGTTTAGGGTTAGGCTTAGGCTTAGGGTTAGGCTGAGGGTGAGGTTGGGTGTGAGGAATAGGGTTGGTGATGGTTAGGGTTAGGGTTAGGTTGAGGGTTAGGATGAGGGTTAGGGTTAGGATTCGGGTTAGGGTGAGGGCTAGGCTGATGTTGAGGGTTAGGTTTAGGTTTAGGCTTAGGCTTACTGTTAGTCTGAGGGTGAGGTTGAGGGTGAGGGTTAGGGTTAGTGTGATGGGTAGTGTTGAGTTTAGGGTGAGGTTTAGGATGAGGGTTAGGGTTAGGCTGAGTGTTACAGTGAAGGTGATGGTAAGCGTAAAGGTGAGGTTTAGGCTTTGGGTGAGGGTTAAGATAAGGGTAAGGGTTAGGGTTAGTGTTTGGGTTAGGTTAAGGGTTACTGTTAGAATTAGGATTAGGGTGAGGGCTACAGTGAGGGTGAGGTTTAGGGTTAGGGTGAGGTTTAGGGTTTGGTTGAGGGTTAAGATTAATATGAGGGTTAATGTTAGGGTTAGGGTTAGTGTAAGAGTGAGGGTAAGTGTTAGGGAGAGTTTTAGGGTTAGGGTGAGTATTTTGATTAGGGTGAGTGTTAGAGTTAGGGTTTGGGTTATTGTTAGGGTTTGGGTTCTGCTTACCCTTACAGTGAATGTGAGGGTTAGTGTTAGAGTTAGGGTTAGTATTAGGGTTAGGGTGATGGTGAGTGTGTGGGTTAGGGTTATATATAGGGTTAGGCTTAGGGTTAGGCTAAGGGTGAGGTTGAGGGTGAAAGTTAGGGTTAGGGTGAGGGTTAGGTTTAGGGTTAGGTTGAGGGTGAGTGTATGGGTTAGGGTTAGGTTTAGGTTTAGGCTTAGGGTTAGGCTAAGGGTGAGGTTAAGTTTGAGGGTTAGGGTTAGGGTGAGGGTTAGGGTTAGGTTTAGATTGAGGGTTAGGATGTGGGTTAAGGTTAGGATTAGGGTTAGAGTGAGGGCTAATGTGAGGCTGAGGGTTAGGGTTAGGGTTAGGGCGAGGTTTAGCGTTAGGGTTAGGTTTAGGGATAGGTTGAGGAATAGGGTTAGGGTTATGGTGAGGGTGAGGTTTAGGGTTAATTTGAGGGTTTGGATTAGGGCTAGGTTGAGAGCTAGGTTGAGGGTGAGGGTTAGGGTTAGGGTTACGCTGAGGTTTAGGGTTCGGGTTAGGTTTAGGGTTAGGGTGAGGGTTAGGGTTAGGGTGAGGGTTAGGGTTCACGTTAGGTTTAGGGTTAGGATTAGGGTTAGGTTGAGGGTGAGTGTGTGGGTTAGGGTTATGTATAGGGTTAGGCTTAGGGTTAGGCTAAGGGTGAGTTTGATGGTGAGGGTTAGGGTTAGGGTAAGGGTTAGAGTTAGGGTTAGGTTGAGAGAGAGTGTGTGGCTTAGGATTAGTTTTAGGGTTAGGCTAAGGGTGAGGTTAAGGGTGAATTCTAGGGTTAGTGTGGCGATTAGGTTTAAGGTTAAGATGAGGGTTAGGATGAGGGTTAAGGTTAAGATTAGGTTTAGTGTGAGGGCTAAGGTGAGGGTGATGTTTAGGGTTAGGGCTAGGGGGAGGAGGAGGGGGAGGTTCAGCGTTACAGTTACGGTTAGGGTGAGGGATAGGGTGAGGTTTAGCGTTAGGGTTAGTGTTAGGGTTAGGGTTAGGGTGAGGGTTAAGTTTAGGGTGAGGGTGAGTGTGAGGGTTAGGGTTAGGGTTAGGCTTAGGCTTAGGGATAGGCTGAGGGTGAGGGTGAGGGTGAGTGTTAGGGTGAGGGTGAGGGTGAGGTTTAGGGTTAGAGTTAATGTTAAGGTGAGGGTTAGCGTTAGGGTGAGCTTGAGGTTGAGTGTTAGATTGAGGATTAGTGTTAGGGTTAGTGTGAGGTTTATGGTGAGGATGAGAGTTACGGTTAGGGTGAGGGCTAGGTTGAAGTTGAGGATTAGGGTTAGGGTTAGGGTGAGATTTAGGTTTAGGGTGATGGTTAGTGTTAGTGTTAGGGTTAGGGTTAGGATGTGGGTTAGGGTGAGGGTTAGTGTTAGGTATAGGGTTAGGTTTAGGATTAGGGTTTGTGTGAGGGTGAGTGTGAGGGTTATGGTTAGGGTTAGACTTAGGGTTAGGCTGAGGGAGAAGGTGAGGTTTAAGGTTAGAATGAGGGTTAGGGTTAGGGTTAGGGTGAGGGTTAGGATGAGGGTTAGGTTTAGGATTAGGTTTAGCGTGAGGGCTAGCATGCTGGTGAGGGTTAGGGTTAGGGTTAGGGTGAGGTTTAGGTTTAGAGTTAGGTTGAGAGTTAAGATTAGGGCTAGGTATAGGGTGAGGGTTAGGGTTAGGTTGAGGGTTATCATGAGGGTTAGGGTTAGGATTAGGGTTAGGATGAGGGCAAGGGTGAGGGTGAGGGTTAGGGTTGGGTTTATGGTGAGGTTTAGGTTTCGGGTTAGGTTTCGGGTTAGGGTGAGGGTTAGGTTTAGGGTTATGGTGAGGGTCAGGGTTAAGGTTTGGTTGAGGGTTAGAATTAGTTTTAGGGTTAGGGTGAGGGTTAGCGTTAGGATTAGGATGAAGGTTAGGATGAGGGTTAGGGTTACAATTTGGATTAAGGTGAGGGCTAGGGTGAGGGGGAGTGTTAGTGTTAGGGTTAGGGTGAGGTTTAGGGTTAGGGTTAGGGGTAGGGTTAGGGTGAGATTTAGGGTTTGGGTTACGGTGAGCGTGAGGGTTAAGTTGGGGTCGAGGTTTAGGGTGAGGACTAAGGTGAGGGTGAGGGTTAGGGTTAGGGTTAGGGTTAGGGTTAGGGTTAGGGTGAGTGTTAGGTTGAGTTTTAGGTTTAGGTTTAGGGTTAGGGTTATGATTAGGATTAGGGTGAGGGTTAGTGTAAGGATTAGGGTTAGGGTTAGGCTTAGGCTTAGGTTAGGCTGAGGGTGAGGTTGGGGATGAGGATTAGGTTTAGAGTGATGGTTCTGGTTATGGTTAGGTTGAGATTTAGCATGAAGCTTAGGGTTAGGATTAGGTTTAGGCTTGAGGGCTAGGATGAGTGTGAAGTTTAGGGTTAGGTTTAGGCTTAGGGTTAGGCTGAGGCTGAAGGTGAGGGTGAGCATTAGGGTTAGGGTGATGGTTAGGATTACGGTTAGGGTGAGGGTTAGGATGTGGGTTAGGATTAGGGTGAGGGTTAGAATGAGTGTGTCAGTAAGAGTAAAGGTGAGGGGTAGGCTGAGGGTGAGGGTTATGTTAAGGGTGAGGGTTCGGATTAGGGTTAGGGTGAGGGTGAGGGTTAGATTGAGTGTTAGTGTTAGGTTTAGTGTGAGGTTTAGGGTGAGGACGAGGGTTAGGGTTTGGGTGAGGGCTAGGGTGAAGTTGAGGGTTAGGGTTAGGGTTACTGTTAGGGTTAGGTTTAGTGTGAGGTTTAGTGTGGGGGTGAGGCTTAGTGTTAGGGTTAGGATTAGGCTTAGGGTTAAGGTGAGGGTGAGTGTGAGTGTGAGGTTTACAGTTAGGGTGAGTGTTGAGGTTAGGGTTAGAATGAAGGTTAGGGTGAGGGTTAGGCTTAGGCTTAGGGTTTGGGTATTTTCTAGGGTGAAGGTGAGGGTTAGGGTTAGGGTTATGGTGAGGTTTTGGGTTAGTGTTAGGGTTAGGGTTGGTGTTAGGGTTAGGCTTAATGTTAGTCGGAGGGGGAGGGGGAGGGGGAGGGTTAGGTTTAGGGTGAGGGTGAGGTTTAGGATTAGAGTTAGCATTAGGGTGAGGGTTAGTGTGAGAGTTAGAGTTAGGGTTAGTATTACGGTTAGGGTTAGGGTGAGGGTGAGTGTGAGGGTCAGGATTAGTCTTAGGCTTAGGCTTAGGCTTAGGCCGAGCAAGATGGTGAGGGTGAGGGTGAGGGTTAGAGTTAGGGTTTTAGGGTTAGGGTTATGCTTAGGATGAGGCAGAGGTTTAGGGTTAGAGTTAGGGTTATTGGGAGGGTTAGGGCGAGGGTTAGGGTTAGGGTTAGTGTTAGGGTTAGTGTTAGTCTTATGGTGAGGGTGAGGGTTAAGTTGAGGTTTAGGGAAAGCTTAGGGTTAGGATTAGGGTTAGGGTGAGGGTAAGTGTGACGGTTAGGGTTAGGATTAGGCTTAGGCGTAGGGTTAGGCTGAGGTTGAAGGTAGGTGTGAGGGTTAGGGTTATGGTAAGGGTGAGGATTCGGGTTAGGGTGAGGGTTAGGACTTGGGTTAGGGTTAAGGTGAGGGTGAGGGTTATGGTTAGGGTGAGGTTTAGGGTTAGGATTAGGGTTAGGGTGAGGTTGAGTGTTAGGATTAGGTTTATGGTTATTGTTAGTGTTATGGTTAAGGTTACCTTTGCAGTGATGGTGAGGCTGAGGGTTAGGGTTAGGGTTAGGGTTAGGATTAGGGTTAGGGTTAGGTTTAGGGTTATGATTAGTGTTATTGTTAAGGTTAGATTTAGAGTTATGGTGAGGGTGAGGGTGAGGGTTAGGGTTAGGGTTAGGGTGAGTTTTAGGGTTAGGGGGAGGATTAGGGTTAGGGTGAGTGTTAGGATGAGGTTTAGGGTTAGGGTTAGTGTTAGGTTTAGGATTAGGGTTAGGGTGAGGGTGAGTGTGATGGTTAGGGTTAGGCTTAGGCTTAGGCTCGGGGTTAGGATGAGGGTGATGTTGGGAGTGAGGATAAGGTTTCGGTGATGGTTAGGGTTATGATTAGGGTGAGGGTTAGGATGTGGGTGAGGTTGAGGGTGAGGGTTAGGGTTTGGGTGATGTTTATGGTGACGGTTAGGTTGAAGGTTAGCCTGAGGTTTAGGGATACGGTGAGGGTTAGGGTGAGGATGATGCTAAGGGTAAAGTTGAGGGTTAGGCTAAGTGTGAGGGTTAGGTTAAGGTTGAGGGTTAGGGTTAGGGTGAGGGTTAGGGTAAGGGTGAGGGTTAGGTGTTAGGGTGAGGGTGAGGGTTAGACTGAGGATGAGGGTTAGGGTTAGGGTGAGGGAAAGGGTTAGAATTAGGTTTAGGGTGAGGGCTAGGATGAGAGCGAGGTTTAGGGTTAGGGTTAGGGTGAGGTTAAGTGTTCGGGTGAGGGTTAGTGTTAGTGTTAGGGTTATTGTTATTGTTAGGTTTAGGTTTATGTTTAGGGTGAGGGTGAGGTTTAGGGTTATAGTTAGGCTTAGGTTGAGGGTTAGTGTGTGGGTTAGGGTTAGGGATAGGGTTAGGTTTAGGATTAGGTTTAGGTTGAGAGTGAGTGTGAGGGTTAGGGTTAGGGCTAGGCTTAGGTTTAGGGTTAGGGTTTGGATTAGGTGAGGGTTAGGGTAAGGGTTAGGCTTAGGCTCTGGGTAACCTTAGGGTGAGGGTGAGTGTGAGGATTAGGGTTAGGGTGATTGTTAGGGTTAGGGTTAGTGTTATTGTTAGGGTTAGGGTTAGAGTTAAAGTGAGGGTGAGGGTGCGGGTGAGGGTTAGGGTTAGGGTTAGGGTGAGGTTTAGGGTTAGGGTTAGAGATAGGGTTAGGGTGAGCTTTAGGGTTAGAGTTAGGGTTAGTGTTAGGATTAGTCTTAGGGTTAGGCTGAGGGTGAGAGTGGGGATGAGGATTAGGGTTACGATTAGGGTTAGGGTGAGGTTTAGGGTTAGGGTGAGGGTTAGGTTTAGGGTTAGTGTTAGCCTTAGGGTGAGGGTGAGGGTAAGGTTGAGGTTTAGGGATAGAGTTAGGGTTAAGATTTGGGTTAGAGTGACTGTGAATGTGAGGGTTAGGGTTACGGTTTGGCTTAGGCTTAGGGTTAGGATTAGGGTGAGGGTTAGTGTCAGTGTGAGTGTGAGAGTTAGGGTTAGGGTTAAGGTGAATTTTAGGGTTAGAATACGTGTGAGTGTTGGTGTTAGGGTTAGGGTTAGGGTTAGTGTTAGGGATAGGGGGAGGGTTAGGGTTAGGGTTAGGGTTAGTCTTAGGGTTAGGGTTAGGGTGAGGGTTAGTTTGAGATTCAGGTTTAGGTTTAGGATTAGGTTTAGGAATAGGTTTAGGCTGATGGTGAGGTTCAGGGTGAGGGTTAGTGTTAGGGTGATGGTTAGGGTTAGGGTTAGAGTGAGGTTTAGGATGATGGTTAGGGTTAGGATTAGGATTAGGGTGAGGGCTAGGGTGAGGGTGAGGGTGAGGGTTAGGTTTAGGGTGATGGTTAGGGTTACGGTTAGCTTGAAATTTAGGATGAGGTTTAGGGATAGGGTGAGGGTTAGGGTGAGGGTGATGGTAAGGTTAAAGTTGAGGGTTAGGCTGAGGGTGAGGTTTAAGATAAGGGTGAGTGTTACAGGTAGCGTGAGGGTTAGGGCAAGAATGTGGGTTAGGGATTAGGGTGAGGCTGAGGGTTAGATTTCGGGTTAGGATTAGGGTTAGTGTGAGGTTTAGGTTGAGGATGAGTGTTAGGGTTATGTGAAGGTAAGGGTTAGAATTAGGGTTAGGGTGAGAGCTAGGGTGAGGGTGAGGGTTAGGGTTAGTGTTAGGGTTAGGGTGAGGTTTAGGCTTAGGGTGAGGTTTAGGGTTAGTGTGAGGGTTAGTGTTAGGGTTAGGGTTAGTGTTAGGGTGAGGGTAAGTGTTAGGGTGAGGGTTAGGGTTAGGGTGAGATTTATAGTTAGGGTGCAGGTTAGGGTTAGGTTTAGGGTGAGGTTCAGGGTTAAGATTAGGGTTAGAGTTAGGGTTAGGGTGAGGGTGAGGTTTATGGTTAGATTTAGGCTTAGGCTGAGGGTTACAGTTAGGGTTTGGTTTAGGGTTAGTGTTAGGTTAGGGTTAGGGTGAGGGTTAGTATGAGTGTTAGGGTTAGAGTTAGGATTAGGGTAAGGTTTAGGGTGAGCGTGTGGGTTAGGGTTAGGTTTAGGGTTAGGCTTAGTGTTAGGCTGAGGGTGAGGTTGAGGGTGAGTTTTAGGGTTAGGTGAGGGTTAGGATTAGGGTTAGGTTGAGGGTTAGGAGGAGGGTTAGGGTTAGGATTAGTGTTAGGGTGGGGGCTAGTGTGAGGGTGAGGTTTAGGGTTAGGGTTAGGGTGAGCTTTAGGGTTAGGATTAGGGTGAGGGTGAGGTTTAGTGTTAGAGTTAGTGTTAGGGTGGTGGTTAGGGTTAGGGTTAGTGTTAGGGTTAGGGTTAGGGTGAGTGTTAAGGTTAGGGTTATGGTTATGTTTATTATTAGGATTAGGGTTAGGGTGAGGGTGAGTGTGAGGATTACGGTTAGGCTTAGGGTTAGGCTGAGGGGGAGGGGGAGGATGAGGGTTAGGGTTAGGCTGAGGGTGATGTTTACGGTTAGAGTTAGTGTTACTGTGAGGGTTAGTGTTATGGTGATGGTGTGGGTGAGGGTTAGAGTTAGGGTGATGCTTAGGGTTATGGTCAGGGTGAGGGTTAGGATGAGGGTTAGGGTTAGGGTTAGTGTGAGGGTTAGCGTGAGGGTGATAGTAAGTTTAAAGTTGAGGGTTAGGCTGAGAATGAGGATTACGGTACATGTGAGGGTTAGGGTTAGATTGAGTGTTAGAGTTAGGGTTAGGGTGAGGGTGTGGTTTAGATTGAGGATTAGTTTTAGGGTTAGTGTGAGGTTTAGGGTGAGGATGATAGTTAAGGTTGGGTGAGGGCTAGGTGAGGGTGAGGGTTAGGTTTAGGGTTAGGGTGAGTGTTATGGTTAGGGTGAGTGTTAGGGTTAGTGTGAGGGTTAGTGTTAGTGTTAGGGTTTGGGTTAGGATGAGGGTTAGGATTAGGGTTAGTGTGAGGGTTAGCGTGAGGGTGATAGTAAGTGTAAAGTTGAGGGTTAGGCTGAGAATGAGGATTACGGTAAATGTGAGGGTTAGGGTTAGAGTGAGGGTTAGAGTTAGGGTTAGGGTGAGGGTGTCGTTTAGATTGAGGATTAGTTTTAGGGTTAGTGTGAGGTTTAGGGTGAGGATGATAGTTAAGGTTGGGTGAGGGCTAGGGTGAGGGTGAGGTTTAGGTTTAGGGTTAGGGTGAGTGTTAGGGTTAGGGTGAGTGTTAGGGTTAGTGTGAGGGTTAGTGTTACGGTTAGGGTTAGTGTTAGGGTGACAGTAAGTGTTAGGGTTAGTGTTAGGGTTTGGTTAAGTTTTAGGGTGAGGGTTAGGGTTACGGTTAGGGTTATGGTTAGAATGAGAGTTAGGTTTAGGGTTAGGGTTATTGTTATGGTTGGGTTTAGGGATAGGATGAGGGTTAGGGTTAGGATTAGGGTTAGGGTGAAGGCTAGGGTGAGGGTGAGTGTTAGGGTTAGGCTTAGGCTTCGGTTTAGCATGAGGCTGAGGGTGAGGTTGAGGGTTAGGGTTAGCGTGATCGTTAGGGTTACGGTTAGGCTGAGGGTTAGGTTGAGGTTTTGGGTTAGGGTGAGGGTTAGGTTGAGGGATACAGTAAGGGTAAATGTGAGGGTTAGGGTTAGGGTGAGGATTAGGGTTAGGGTTAAGGTGAGGGTGAGGGTTAGACTGAGTATTAGTATTAGGGTTAGTGTGAGGTTTAGGGTGAGGATGAGGGGTAGGGTTAGGATGAGGGCTAGGGTGAGGGTGAGAGTTAGGGATAGGGTTAGGTTGAGGTTTAGGGTTAAGGTGATGGTTAGGGTTAGTGTGAGGGTTAGCGTTAGGATTAGGGTAAGTTTTAGTGTGAGGGTAAGTGTTAGGGTGAGGGTTAGGTTTAGGGTGAGAGTTATAGTTAGGGTTAGGTTTAGTATTTGGGTTAGTGTTATTTTTAGGTTTAGGGAGAGGGGAGGGTTAGGGTTAGGTTTAGCGTGAGGTTTAGTTTTAGGGTTATGGTTAGAGTTAGGGTTAGGTTGAGGGTGAGGTTTAGGTTTAGATTTAGATTTAGAGGAGGGTTAGGGTGAGGGTTAGTGTTAGGGTTAGGGTTAGTGTTAGGATTAGGGTTAGGGTGAGGGTCAGTGTGAGGGTTAGGGTTATGGTTAGGCTTAGGCACAGGGTTAGGCAGAGGGTGAGGGTTAGGGTTAGGGTTTGGGTGAGGGTTAGGATGAGCTTTAGAGTTAGGATTAGGGTTAGGATGAGGGCAAGGGTGAGGGTGAGGTTTAGAGTTAGCATAATTGCGAGGTTTAGGATTAGGGTTAGGTTTAGGGTTAGGGTGAGGGTCAGGGTTATGGTTACTGTGAGGATTAGGGTTAGGGTTAGTGTGAGGGTAAGGGTTAGGATTAGGGTTAGGGTTATTGTTGGTGTTAAGGTTAAGGTTAAGTTCACAGTGAGGTTGAGGCTGAGGGTGAGGTATAGGTTTAGGGTAAGGGTGTGGTTTAGGGTTAGGTTTAGGGTTAGGGTTAGGGTGAGGGCTTGGGTTTAGGTTAGGGTTATGGTGAGGGTGAGCGTTAGGTTTAGGGTTAGGGTTAGTGTTATTGTTAGGGTTAGGGTTAGAGTTACGGTGAGGGTGAGGGTGAGGGTGAGGTTTAGGTTTAGGGTGAGGGTGAGGTTTAGGGTTAGAGTTAGGTTCAGGGGGAGGGTTAGGGTGAGGGTTAGGGTTAGGATTAGTGTTAGGCTTAGGGTTAGGGTGAGGGTTAGGTTGTGGTTTAGGGTTGGGGTTAGGTTTAGGATTAGGGTTTTGGTGAGGGTGAGGGTGAGGGTTAGGCTTAGGCTTAGGCTTAATGTTAGGCTGACGGTGAGAGTGGGGATGAGGATTAGGTTTAGGGTGATGGTTAGGGTTAGGTTTAGGGTTAGGATTAGGGTTAGGGTGAGGGCTAGGTTGAGGGTGAGGATTAGGGATAGGGTTAGGGTTAGGGTTAGGGTTAGGGCTAGGGTTAGGGCTAGGGTTAGGGTGAGTGTTAGCGTTAGGGTGATGGTTAGGGTTAGTGTGAGGGTTAGTGTTAGGGTTAGCGTTAGTGTTATGGTGAGGGTAAGTGTTAGGGTGAGTGTTAGGGTTAGGGTGAGGCTTATGGTTAGAATGAGGGTTAGGGTTAGGGTTAGGGTTATTGTTTGGGTTAGGGTTAGGGTTAGGATGAGGGTTAGGGTTAGGATTAGGGTGAGGGTGATGGCTAGGGTGAGGGTGAGGGTTAGGGTTAGGCCTAGGCTTAGGCTTAGGTTAGGGCTGAGGCTGAGGGTGAGGTTGAGGGTTAGGGTTAGCGTGATGGTTAGATTATGGTTAGGCTGAGGGTGAGGATGAGGGTGAGGTTTAGGGTTAGGGTTAGGGTGAGGGTTAGTGTTAGGGTTAGGGTCAGGTTTAGGGTTAGGGTTAGGTTGAGATTTAGGTTTACGGTGAGCGGTTGGTTGATGGTTAGTGTGAGGTTTATGGTTAGGTTTAGGGTTATGGTGAGGGTGAGTGTTAGGGTTAGGTTTAGGGTTAGTGTTATTTTTAGGGTTAGGGTTAGAGTTACGGTGAGTGTGAGGGTGAGGATGAGGGTTAGGGTTAAGATGAGGTTTAGGGTTAGTGTTAGGGTTAGGGTGAGGGTGAGTGTGAGATTCAGTGTTAGAGTTAGGGTTACGGTGAGAGTTACTGTGAGGCTTAGGGTTAGGGTTAGTTTTATGGTTAGGATGAGGGTGAGGGTTAGGGTTAGGGTTAGGATTAGGATTAGGTTTATTGTTAGGGTGAGTGTTTGGGTTAGGTGTAGGGTTAGGGTTAGGCTAAGGGTTAAGCTGAGGGTGAGGGTAAGGGTGAGGGTTAGTGTTAGGGTTCGGGTTAGGGTTAGCGTTAGGGTGAGAGTTAGGGTTCGGGTTAAGTTTAGGGTTTGGGTGAGGTTTAGTGTTCAGGTTACAGTGATGGTGAGGGTTAGGGTTAGTTTGAGGGTTAGGGTTAGGATTAGGGTTAGGGTGAGGGTTAGGGTTAGGTTTAAGGTTAGTGTTAGGATGAGGATTAGGTTTAGGATTAGGGTTAGGGTGAGGGCTAGGGTGAGGGTGAGGTTTAGGGTTAGGCTTAGGCTTAGGTTTAAGTTGAATCTGAGGGTGAGGTTGAAGGTTAGGGTTAGCATGATGGTTAGGGTTACGTTTAGGCTAAGGGTTCAGATGAGGGTTAAGATTAGGGTGAGGGTTAGGGTGAGGGTGACAGTAAGGGTAAATGTGAGGGTTAGGGTTAGGGTGAGTGTTAGGGTGAGGATAAGAGTTAGGGTTAGGATGAGGGTGAGGGTTAGATTGAGTATTAGTCTTAGGGTTAGTGTGAGGTTTAGGGTGAGGATGAGGGGTAGCTTTAGGGGGAGGGCTGGGGTGAGGGTGAGGGTTAGGGATAGGGTTAGGTTGAGGTTTAGGGTTAAGGTGATGGTTAGGGTTAGTGTGAGGATTAGTGTTAGGATTAGGGTTAGTTTTAGGTTGAGGGTAAGTGTTAGGGTGAGGGTTAGCGTTAGGGTGAGAGATGGTTACTGTTAGGATTAGTGTTAGGGTTAGTTTTACTTTTAGGGTTAGGGTTTGGCTTATTGTTACGTTGAGGTTGAGGGTGAGGATCAGGGTTAGGGTTAGGCTGAGGTTTAGGTATAAGGTTATGGTTAGAGTTAGTTTTAGGTTGAGGGTGAGTTTTAGGTTTAGAGTTAGGGTTAGGGGGAGGGTTACGGTGAGGGTTAGGGTTAGGGTTAGTATTAGGATTAGGGTTAGGGTGAGTGTGAGGGTTAGGGTTAGGCATAGGCTTAGGGTTAGGCTGAGGGGGAGTGGGAGGGGGAGGGTTAGGGTTAAGGTGAGGTTTAGGGTTAGGGTTAGGGGGAGGGTTAGGATGAGGTTTAGGGTTAGGATTAGGGTTACGTTGAGGGCAAGGGTGAGGGTGATTTGTAGAGTTAGCATTATGGCGAGGTTTATGATTAGGGTTAGGGTTAGGGTTAGGGTGAGGGTTAGGGTTAGGGCTACTCTGAGGGTGAGGGTTAGGGTTAGGTTGAGGGTTAGGGTTAGGGTTAGTGTGATGGTGAGGGCTAGGATTAGGGTTAGGGTTATTGCTAGTGTTATGGTTAAGGCTAAGTTTACAGTGAGGCTGAGGCTGAGGGTGAGGTTTAGGGTTAAGGTTAGGGTAAGTTTTAGGGTTAAGGTTAGGGTTATGTCTAGGGTGAGGGCTTGGGTTAGGGTTAGGATTACGGTGAGGGTGAGCGTTAGGTTTAGGGTTAAGTTTACAGTTAGTGTTAGTGTTAGGGTTAGGGTTAGAGTTACAGTGAGGGTGAGGGTGAGAGTGAGTTTTAGGGTTAGGGTTAGGTTTATGTTGAAGGTGAGTTTTAGGGTTAGAGTAAGGTTTAGGGGAAGGTTTAGGGTAAGGGTTAGGGTTACGGTTAGTGTTAGGTTTAGGGTTAGGGTGAGGGTTAGGTTGAGGTTTATTGTTAGGTTTAGGGTTAGTTTGAGGATTAAGGTTATGGTGAGGGTGAGTGTGAGGGTTAGGGTTAGGCTTAGGCTTAGGCTTAGGGTTAGCCTAAGAGTGAGGGTAGGGATGAGGATTAGGTTTAGGGTGATGGTTAGGGTTAGGGTTAGGTTTAGGGTTAGGATTGGGGTTAGGGTGAGGGCTAGGTTGAGGGTGAGGTTTCCGGTTAGGTTTAGGCTTAGGGTTAGGGTTAGGCTGAGGCTGTGTGTGAGGGTGAGGGTTAGGGTTAGGGTGATGCTTAGGGTTACAGTCAGAGTGAGGGTCAGGATGAGGGTTAGGGTTAGGGTGAGTGTTAGGGTGAGGTTGACTGTAAGGGTAAAGGTGAAGGTTAGGCTGAGAGTGAGGATTAAGGTAAGGGTGAAGGTTAGTTTTAGGTTGAGGGTTAGGGTTCGGGTTAGGGTGAGGGTGAGGTTAAGTTTGAGGATTAGTTTTAGGGTTAGTCTGAGATTTAGTGTGAGCGTGAGGGTTAGGGTTAGGGTGAGGGCTAGGGTGAGGGTGAGGGTTAGGGTTAGATTGAGGTTTATGGTTAGGGTGACGATTAGGTTTATTGTGAGGATTAGTGTTAGGGATATGTTTAGTGTTAGGGTGAGGGTGTTAGGGTGAGGGTTAGGGTTAGGGTGAGGGTTAGGTTGAGGTTGATTTTTAGGGTTAGGGTTAGTTTGAGGATTAGGGTTATGGTGAGGGTGTGTGTGAGGGTTAGGGTTAGGGTTAGGCTTAGGCTTAGGGTTAGGCTGAGAGTGAGGTTAGGGATGAGGATTAGGTTTAGGGTGATGTTTAGGGTTAGGGTTAGGTTTAGGGTTACGATTGGGGATAGGGTGAGGATTAGGGTTAGGGTGAGGGCTAGGGTTAGGGTGAAGGTTAGGGTTAGGTTTAGGCTTAGGGTTAGGGTTAGGGTTAGGGTTAGGGTTAGGGTTAGGGTTAGGGTTAGGGTTAGGGTTAGGGTTAGGATGAGGGTTAGGGTTAGGATTAGGGTTAGGGTGAGTGCTAGGGTGAGGGTTTGGGTTAGGGTTAGGTTTAGGCTTGGGCTTAGGTTTAGGCTTAGACTGAGGGTGAGGTTGAGGGTTAGGGTTAGCATGATTGTTAGGCTGAGGGTTAGGATGAGGGTTAGGGTTAGGGGTAGGGTTAGGCTGAGGGTGACAGTAAGGGTAAAGGTGAGGGCTAGGGTTAGGGTGAGGGTTAGGGTGAGGATTAGATTTAGGGTTAGGGTGAGGGTGAGGGTTAGATTGAGTATTAGTGTTAGGGTTAGGGTGAGGGCTAGGGTGAGGGTGAGGGTTACGGATTCTGTTAGGTTGAGTTTTAGGGTTAAGGTGATGGTTAATGTTAGTGTGAGGTTTAGTGTTAGGGTTAGGGTTAGTTTTAGGGTGAGGGTAAGTGTTAGGGTGAGGGTTAGGGTTAGGGTGAGAGTTATGCTTAGGTTTAGGATTAGTGTTAGGGTTATTTTTAGGGTTAGGGTTAGGCTTATGATTAAGGTGAGGGTGAGGGTGAGGTTTAGGGTTAGAGTTAGTGTGAGATTTACCTTTAGAGTTATGGTTAGAGTTCGGGTTAGGTTTAGGGTGAGGTTTATAGTTAGGGTTAGGTAGAGGGTTATGGTGAGTTTTAGGGTTAGGGTTAGGTTTAGTGTTAGGATAAGGTTTAGGGTGAGCGTGAGTGTGAGGGTAAGGGTTAGGCTTAGGCTTAGGCATAGGTTTAGGCTGATGGTGAGGGTGAAGACAAGGGTTAGGTTTAGGGTGAGTGTTAGGGTTAGGGTTAGGTTGAGGGTTAGGATGAGGTTTAGGGTTAGGATTAGGGTTAGAATGAGGCAAGGGTGAGGGTGAGGTTTAGAGTTAGCCTTATACCGCGAGGTTTAGGATTAGGGTTAGGTTTAGGGTTAGGGTGAGGGTTAGGGATAGGTTTACTGTGAGGGTGAGGGTTAGGGTTAGGGTGAGGGTTAGGGTTAGCTTTAGAGTGAGGGATAATGTTAGTGTTAAGGTTAAGGTTAAGTTTACAGTGAACGTGAGGCTGAGGGTGAGATTTAGGGTTATGGTTAGGGTGAGGTTTAGGGTTAGGGTTAGGGTTAGGGTTAGGGTTAGGGTTAGGGTGAGGGCTTCAGTAAGGGTTAGGTTTATGATGAGTGTGAGCGTTAGGGTTAGGATTAGGGTTAGGGTAAGTGTTATTGTTAGGGTTAGGGTTAGAGTTACGGTGAGGGTGAGGGTGAGGGTTAGGTTTAGGGTTAGGCTTAGGCTTAGGGTTAGGCTGAGGGTGAATGTGGGGATGCGGGTTACGTTTAGGGTGATTGTTAGGGTTAGAGTTAGGGTTAGGGTTAGTATTAGGGTTAGGGTTAGGATTAGGGTTAGGGTGAGGTCTAGGGTGAGGGTGAGGGTTAGGGTTAGGGTTAGGCTTAGGGTTAGCGTTAGGCTGAGGCTGTGGTGTGGGTGAGGGTTAGGGTTAGGTTGATGCTTAAGGTTACAGTCAGGGTGAGGGTTAGAATGAGGGTTAGGGTTAGGGTGAGGGTGAGGGTTAGGGTTAGGTTGAGGTTTAGGGTTTGAGTGACCATTAGGGTTAGTGTGAGGATTAGTGTTAGGGTTAGGGTTAGTGTTAGGGTGAGGGTTAGTGTTAGGGTGAGAGTTAGGGTTAGGGTTAGGGTTATGGTTAGAATGAGGGTTAGGGTTAGTTTGAGGATTATTGTTAGGGTTAGGGTTAGGGTTACATTTACAGTGAGAGTGATGGTTAGGGTTAGGTTTAGGGTGAGGTTTTTGTTTAGGGTTAGGGTTAGTGTGAGGGTGAGGTTTAGGATTAGAGTTAGCGTTAGAGTTAGTGTTAGGGTTAGGGTGACATTGTGAGGGTTAAGTTGAGGTTTAGGGTTAGGGTTAGCATTAAGGTTAGGATTAGTGTTAGGGTGACGGTGGGTGTGAGGGTAAGGATTAAGATTATGATTAGGGTTAAGGTGAGGGTGAGTGTGAGGTTTAGTGTTATGGTTAGTTTTAGGGGTAGGGTGAGGGTGAGGGTTAACTTTAGGGTTAGGTTTAGAGTGAGGGTTAGGGTGAGGGTTAGGCTGACGGTGATTGCTAGGGTGGTGGTTAATATGAGGGTTAGGGTTAGGGATAGGGTTAGGTTTAGGATTAGGTTTAGATTGAGGGTAAGTGTGAGGGTTAGGGTTAGGGTTAGGGTTAGGCTTAGGGTTAGAGTGAGTGTTAGGGTTAGGCTTTGGTTTAGGGTGAAGGTGAGGTTTAGGGTTAGGGTTAGGGTGAGGGTGAGGGTGAGGGTTAGGGTTAGGGTTAGTGTGAAAGTTAGGGTTATGGTGAGGGTATGGTTAGGGTGAGGGTTAGGGTTAGGGTTAGGCTTAGGGTGAGGGCTAGAGTGAGAGTGAGGTTTAGGGTTAGGGTTAGGGTGATATTTAGGGTGAGGGTGATGGTTAGGGTTAGGGTTAGGGTGAGTTTTAGGGTTAGGGTTAGGGTTAAGGAGTGTGTGAGGTTTAGAGTTAGATTTAGGGTTAGGGTGAGGGTTAGGGTTAGTGTTAGTGTTAGGGGCAGGGTTAGGATGAGGATTCGGGTGAGGGTGAGGGTTAAGGTAAGTGTTAGGATTAGGATTAGTGTTAAGGTGAGGGTGCATGTGAGGGTTAGTGTTAGGGTTAGGATTAGGTGTAGGGTGAGGGTGAGGGTTAGCTTTAGGGTTAGGTTTAGAGTGAGGGTTAGGGTGAGGGTTATGGTGAGGGTTAGGGATAGGATTAGTGTTAGGGCATGTGCTAGGATGAGCGACAATGTTAGGGTTAGGGTTAGAGTGAGAGTTAGGGTGAGGGTTAGGTTTAGGGTTAGTGATAGGTTTAGAGTTGGTGTTAGGGTTAGGATTAGGGTTTCAATGACTGTGAGTGTGACAGTTAGGGTTAGGGTTGGTGTTAGGCTTAGGGTTAGGCTGAGGCTGAGGGTGAGGATGAGGGTTAGATTTAGCGTGAGGGTTTGGTTCAGGGTTAGAGTGAGGGTTAGGGTGAGGGTTAGGGTTATGATTAGGGTTAGGGTATGTCCTAGGGTGAGGACTAGGGTTAGGGTTACGTTTAGGGTAAGGTTTAGCACTAGGGTTAGGGTGAGGGTTAGGGTTAGGGTGAGGGTTTGGATTAGGTTTAGAGTTACGGTGAGGGTGAGTTTTAAGTTTAGGTTTAGGATTATTGTTATTCTTAGGGTTAGGTTTAAGTTTAAGGTTAAGGTAAGGGTGAGTGTGAGGGTGATGTTGAGGGTTAGGGTTAGGGTTAGGATGAGGTTTAGAGTTAGGGTTAGTGTTCAGGTGAGGGTGAGGTTTAGGGTTATTGTTAGGTTTAGGGTTAGGGTTAGTGTGAGTGTTAGGGTTAGGTTTAATGTTATGGTTTGGGTTATGGCGAGGGCTAGTGTGAGGGTGAGGGTTAGGGTTAGGCTTAGGTTTAGGCTTAGTTTTAAACTGAGGGTGGGGGTGAGGGTTAGGGTTAGGCTTAGGATTAGGGTTAGGCTAAGGGTGAGGGTGAGGGTTAGGTTTAGTGTGAGGGTGAGGTTTAGTGTTAGGGTTAGCGTTAGGGTGTGGTTTAGAGTGAGGGTTAGGGTTAGGGTTAGTGTTACGGTTACAGTGAGGGTGAGGGTGACTGTGATGGTTAAGCGTAGCCTTAGGCTTAGGCTTATGCTTAGCCGAGCTTGAGGGTGAAAGTTAGGGTAAGGGTTAGGGTGATTGTTAGGGTTTTAGGGTTAGCGTGATGGTTAGGGTTAGGGTTAGGGTGAGGTTTAAGGTGAGGTTTAGGTTTAAGATTAGGGCTAGGGTCAGTGCTAGGGTGAGGGTGAGGGTTAGGGTAAGAGTTAGGGTGAGGTTTAGGGTTAGGGTTAGGTTTAGGGTTAGGGTGAATGTTAGGGTGAGGATTACGGTGAGGGTGAGGGTTAGGGTTAGGGTGAGGGTTAGGGTTAGGGTGAGGGTGATGGTGAGTGTTAGATTAGGGTTAGGGTTAGTGTTATTGTTAGTGTTATGGTTAGGTTTAAGTTTACAGTGAGGGTGAAGCTGAGGGTGAGGGTTAGGTTTAGGGTTAGGGTGAGGTTTAGCTTAGGGTTAGGGTAAAGGTTAGGGTGAGGGTTTGGGTTAGGGTTAGGATTACGGTGAGGGTGAGTGTTAGGGTTAAGGTGATGGTTAGTGTTATTGTTAGGGTTAGGGTGAGAGTTACGGCGAAGGTGAGGGTGAGTGTGAGGGTTAGGGTTAGGGTGAGGTTTAGGGTTAGGTTTAGGTGTAGGGTGAGGGTGAGGGTGAGGTTTATGGTTAGATTTACGGTGAGGGTGAGGTTTAGTGTGAGGTTTAGGGTTAGGGTTAGTGTTAGGGTTAGGGTTAGGGTGAGGGTTAGGATGAGGGTGAGGGTTAGGGTGAGGGTTAGAGTTTGGGTTAGGATTAGGATTACGGTTAGTGTTAGGGTGAGTGTTTGGGTTAGGCTTAGGGTTAGGGTTACGCTTAGCGTTAAGCTGAGGGTGAGGGTGAGGGTGAGGTTTAGGGTTAGGGTTTGGGTTAGGGTTAGCGTTTGAGTGAGAGTTAAGGTTAGGGTGAGATTTAAGATGAGGATTAGGGTTAGGATTAGTGTTAGGGTTAGGGTGAGGGTGAGGGTTAGGATGAGGTGATGTTTCGAATTAGGGTTAGCTTGACGGTGAGGGTGAGTTTTAGGGTTAGGGTAAGGGATAGGGAGAGGTTTAGGGTTAGGGTTAGTGTTAGGTTTAGGGTTAGGTTGAGGGTTAGTGTTAGGGTGAGGGTAAGTGTTAGGGTGAGGGTTAGTGTTATGGTGATGGTTATGGTTACAATGAGGGTTAGGGTTAGGTTTAGGGTTATTGTTAGGGTTAGGGTTACGGTTAATGTGAGGGTTAGGGTTAGGTTTAGGGTGAGGTTTATATTAAGGGTTAGGGTTAGAGTTAGTGTTAGGGTGAGGGTGAGGTTTAGGGTTAGAGTTAGCGTTAGTATTAATGTTAGGGTTAGGGTGAGGGTTAGTGTGAGGGTTAGGGTTAGGGTTAGGGTGAGTGTTAGGATGAGGTGTAGGGTTAGGATTAGTGTTAGGGTGAGCGATAGGGTGATGGTTAATGTGAGGATTATTGTTAGGGATAGGGTTAGGTTTAAGATTAGGTTTTGATTGAGGGTGAGTGTGAGAGTTAGGGTTAGGGTTAGGGTTAGAGTGAGTGTTAGGGTTAAGATTTGGTTTAGGGTGAGGGTGAGCGTTAGGGTTAGGGTTAGGGTGAGGGTGCGGGTGAGGGTTAGGGTTAGGGTTAGTGTGAAAGTTAGGTTTATGGTGAGGGTTATGGTTAGGGTGAGGGTTAGGGTTAGGGTTTGGGTTAGGTTGAGGGCTAGGTTGAGAGTGAGGTTTAGGGTTAGGGTTAGGGTGAGTTTTAGGATGAGGGTGAGGTTTTGGGTTAGGGTTAGGATGAGTTTTAGGGTTATGGTTAGGGTTCCGGTTAAGGCGAAGGTGACGGTAAGGGTTAGATTTAGGGTTAGTGTTAGGTTTAGGGTGAGGTTTAGCGTTAGGGTTAGGGTCAGGGTTAGGGTTAAGGTGAGGGTTTGAGTTAGGGTTAGAGTTACGGTGAGGGTGAATTTTAAGTTTAGGTTTCGGGTCATGGTTATTCTTAGGGTTAGGGTTAAGGTTAAGGTTAAGGTAAGGGTGAGGGTGAGGGTGATGTTGAGGGTTAGGGTTAGGGTTAGGATGAGGTTTAGAGTTAGGGTTAGTGTTAGGTGAGGGTGAAGTTTAGGGTTAGGGTTAGGGTTAGGGTTAGGGATAGTGTGAGTGCTAGGGTTAGGTTTAGTGTTATGTTTAGGGTTATGGTGAGGGCTAGTTTGAGGGTGAGGGTTAGGGTTATGGTTAGGCTTAGGCTTAGTGTTAAGCTGAGGGTGAGGGTGAGGGTTAGGGTTAACCTTAGGCCTAGGCTTATGCTTAGGCTGAGCTTGAGGGTGAAGGTGAGGTTTAGGGTTAGGGTGATTGTTAGAGTTTTAGGGTTAGGTTGAGGGGTAGGGTTAGGGTTAGGGTGAGGCTTAGGATGAGGATTAGGTTTAAGATTAGGGCTAGTGTGAGTGCTAGGGTGAGGGTGAGGGTTAGGGTTAGAGTTAGGGTGCGGTTTAGGGATAGGTTTAGGTTTAGGGTTAGGGTGTCTGTAAGAGTGAGGGTTACATTGAGGGTGAGGGTTAGGGTTAAGGTGAGGGTTAGGGTTAGGTTGAGGGTGAGGGTAAGATTAGGGTAGGGTTATTGTTAGTGTTATGGTTAGGTTTAAGTTTACAGTGAGGGTGAGGCTGAGGGTGAGGGTTAGGTTTAGGGTTAGGGTGAGGTTTAGGTTAGGGTTAGGTTAAGGGTAAGGGTGAGGGTTTGGGTCAGGTTTACGATTATGGTGAGGGTGAGTGTTAGGTTTAGGGTGAGGGTTACAGTTATTGTTAGTGTTAGGGTTAGAGTTAGGGTGAAGGTGAGGGTGAGTGTGAGGGTTAGGGTTAGGGTGAAGTTTAGGGTTAGGGTTAGGGTTAGGGTGAGTGTGAGGGTGAGGTTTAGGGTTAGATTTAGGGTTAGGTTGAGGGTTAGGGAGAGGTTTAGGGTTATGGTTAGTGTTAGGGTTAGGGTTAGGGTGAGGTTTAGGATGAGGGTGAGGGTTAGGGTGAGGGTTAGCGTTAGGGTTAGGATTAGGATTAGAGTTAGTGTTAGGGTGAGTGTTTGTGTTAGGCTTAGGGTTAGGGTTAGGCTTAGTGTTAAGCTGAGGGTGAGGGTGAGGGTGAGGATTAGGGTTAGTGTTTGGGTGAGGGTTAGCGTTTGGGTGAGAGTTAGTGTTAGGGTTAGGGTGAGAGTTAGGATGAGGATTAGGGTTAGGATTAGTGTTAGGGTTAGGTTTAGGTTGAGGTTTAGGATGAGGGTGATGTTTAGGTTTAGGGTTAGGGTGAGGGTGAGGGTGAGTTTTAGGGTTAGAGTTAGGGTTAGGTTTAGGGATAGGGTGAGGTTTAGGGTTAGGGTTAGTGTTAGGGTTAGGGTTAGGGTGAGGGTGAGTGTTAGGGTGAGGGTTAGGTTTAGGGTTAGGATTAGGATTAGGGTAAGTGTGAGGGTGAGTATGAGGGTTAGGGTTAGGTTTAGGGTTAGGTTTAGGCTTAGGGATAGGCTGAGGGTGAGTGTGAGGGTGAGGGTGAGGTTTAGGGTTAGAGGTAGTGTTAAGTTGAGGTTTAGTGTGAGGGTTAGTGTTAGGGTTAGTGTTAGGGTTAGGGTTAGGGTGAGCGTTAGGGTTAGGGATAGGTTTAGGTTTAGGATTAGGTTTTGGTTGAGGTTGAGTGTGAGGGTTATGGTTAGGGTTATGATTAGGCTTAGGGTTAGGCTGAGGGTGCGGGTGAGGGTTAGGTTTAGGGTGAGGGTTATTATTAGTGTTAGATTTAGGATTAGGATTGGGGTGAGGGCTAGCATGAGGGTGAGGGTTATGGTTAGGGTTAGGGAGAGGTTTAGGGTTAGGATTAAGTTTAGGCATAGGGTGAGCTTTAGGGTTAAGGTTATGATGAAGGTGAGGGTTAGGGTAAGGTTGAGGGTTAGGATTAAGTCTAGGTTTAGGGTGACGGTTAGGGTTAGGGTGAGGACTAGGGTGAGGGTGAGGTTTAGGGTTAGGGTGAGGTTTAGGGTTAGAGTGATGGTTAGGGTTAGTGTGGGGATTAGTGTTAGGGTTGGGGTTAGTGTTCGGGTGAGGGTAAGTGTTATGGTGAGGTTTAGGGTTATGGTGACATTTATGGTTACAATGAGGGTTAGGGCTAGATTTAGGTTTATTGTTAGGGTTAGGGTTAGGGTTTCGGTTACTGTTAGGGTGAGGGTTAGGGTTTGGTTTAGGGTGAGGTTTATATTAAGGGTTAGGTTTAGAGTTAGGGTTAGGGTGAGGGTGTGGTTTAGGGTTAGAGTTAGCATTAGTGTTAGTGTTAGAGTTAGGGTGAGGGTTAGAGTGAGGTTTAGGGTTAGGCTTAATCTTAGGGTTAGCTTAGGCTTAGGCCAAGAGTGAGGGTGAGGGTTAGGGTTAGGGTTAGGTTGAGGGTTAGGGTTAGGGTTAGGGTGAGTGTTAGGATGTGGTGTAGTGTTAGGATTAGGGTTAGGGTGAGCGCTAGGGTGATGGTTAATGTGAGGGTTAGGGTTAGGCATAGGGTTAGGTTTAGGATTAGGTTTAGATTGAGGGTGAGTGTGAGGGTTAGGGTGAGGGTTAGGCTTAGGCTTAGGGTTACAGTGAGTGTTAGAGTTAGGGTTTGGTTTAGGGAGAGGGTGAGGGTTAGGGTTAGGGTTAGGGTGAGGGTGAGGGTGAGGGTTAGGGTTAGGTTTAGTGTGAAAGTTAGGGTTATGGTGAGGGTTAGGGTTAGGGTTAGGGTTAGGGGGAGGGCTAGGTTGAGAGTGAGGTTTAGGGTTAGGGTTAGGGTGAGGTTTAGGTTGAGGGTGAGGTTTAGGGTTAGGGTTAGGGTGAGGTTTAGGGTTATGGTTAGGGTTACGGTTAAGGCGAGGGTGAGGGTTAGGATTAGAGTTAGGGTTAGCGTGAGGGTTAGGGTGAGGGTTAGTGTTAGTGTTAGTGTTAGGGGTAGGGTTAGGATGAGGGTTAGGGTGCGGGTGAGGGTTAGGGTAAGGCTTAGGTTTAGGATTAGGGTTAAGGTGAGGGTGAGTGTGAGGGTTAGTGTTAGGGTTAGGGTTAGGGTTAGCATTAGGGTTAGGGTGAGGGTGAGGTTTAGCTTTAAAGTTAGGTTTAGAGTGAGGGTTAGGGTGAAGGTTATGGTGAGGGTTAGGGATAGGATTAGCGTTAGGGTATGTGCTAGGACCAGCAAAACTGTTAGAGTTAGGGTTAGAGTGAGGGTTAGGGTGAGTGTTAGATTTAGGGTTAGTGTTAGTGTTAGGGTTGGTGTTAGGTTTAGGATTAGGGTTATGGTGACTGTGAGTGTGACAGTTAAGGTTAGGGTTAGTGTTAGGCTTAGGTTTAGGCTGAGGCTGAGGGTGAGGGTGAGGGTTAGATTTAGGGTGAGGGTTTGGTTTGGGTTTAGAGTGAGGGTTAGGGTGAGGGTTAGGGTTGGATTAGGGTTAGGGTATGTCCTAGGGTGAGGATTAGGATTAGTTTTAGGTTTAGGGTGAGGTTAAGCATTAGGGTTAGGGTCAGGGTTAGGGTTAGGGTGAGGGTTTGGGTTAGGTTTAGAGTTACGGTGAGGGTGAGTTTTAAGTTTAGGTTTCGGGTCATGGTTATTCTTAGGGTTAGGGTTAAGGTTAAGGTTAAGTTAAGGGTGAGGGTGAGGGTGATGTTGAGGGTTAGGGTTAGGGTTAGGATGAGGTTTAGAGTTAGGGTTAGTTTTAGGGTGAGGGTGAGGTTTAGGGTTAGGTTTAGGTTTAGGGTGAGGGTGAGGGTGAGGTTTAGGGTTAGATTTAGGGTGAGGGTGAGGTTTAGTGTGAGGTTTAGGGTTAGGTTTAGTGTTAGGGTTAGGGTTAGGGTGAGGGTTAGGATGAGGGTGAGGGTTAGGGTGAGGGTTAGAGTTTGGGTTAGGATTAGGATTAGGGTTAGTGTTAGGGTGAGTGTTTTGGTTAGGCTTAGGGTTAGGCTTAGGCTTAGTGTTAAGCTGAGGGTGAGGGTGAGGGTGAGATTTAGGGTTAGGGTTTGGGTTAGGGTTAGCGTTTGAGTGAGAGTTAGGGTTAGGGTGAGATTTAGGATGAGGATTAGGGTTATGATTAGTGTTAGGGTTAGGTTTAGGGTGAGGGTTAGGATGAGGTGATGTTTCGGAATAGGGTTAGCGTGAGGGTGAGGGTGAGTTTTAGGGTTAGGGTAAGGGATAGGGAGAGGTTTAGGGTTAGGGTTAGTGTTAGGTTTAGGGTTAGGGTGAGGGTTAGTGTTAGGGTGAGGGTAAGTGTTAGGGTGAGGTTAGGGTTATGGTGACGGTTATGGTTACAATGAGGGTTAGGGTTAGGTTTAGGGTTATTGTTAGGGTTAGGGTTACGGTTAATGTGAGGGTTAGGGTTAGGTTTAGGGTGAGGTTTATATTAAGGGTTAGGGTTAGAGTTAGTGTTAGGGTGAGGGTGAGGTTTAGGGTTAGAGTTAACGTTAGTGTTAATATTAGTGTTAGGGTGAGGGTTAGTGTGAGGGTTAGGGTTAAGGTTAGGGTGAGTGTTAGGATGAGGTGTAGGGTTAGGATTAGGGTTAGGTGAGCGCTAGGTTGATGGTTAATGTGAGGGTTAGTGTTAGGGATAGGGTTAGGTTTAAGATTAGGTTTTGATTGAGGGTGAGTGTGAGGGTTAGGGTTAGGGTTAGGGTTAGAGTGAGTGTTAGGGTTAAGATTTGGTTTAGGGTGAGGGTGAGGGTTAGGGTTAGGGTTAGGGTGAGGGTGAGGGTGAGGGTGAGGTTTAGGGTTAGTGTGAGAGTTAGGTTTATGGTGAGGGTTATGGTTAGGGTGAGGGTTAGGGTTAGGGTTAGGGTGAGGGTGAGGGCTAGGGTGAGGGCTAGGGTGAGAGTGAGGTTTAGGGTTAGGATTAGGGTGAGTTTTAGGGTGAGGGTGAGGTTTTGGGTTAGGGTTAGGATGAGTTTTAGGGTTATGGTTAGGGTTCCGGTTAAGTCGAAGGTGAGGGTAAGGGTTAGATTTAGGGATAGTGTTAGGTTTAGGGTGAGGTTTAGCGTTAGAGTTAGGGTCAGGGTTAAGGTTAGGGTGAGGGTTTGAGTTAGGGTTAGAGTTACGGTGAGGGTGAATTTTAAGTTTAGGTTTCGGGTCATGGTTATTCTTAGGGTTAGGGTTAAGGTTAAGGTTAAGGTAAGGGTGAGGGTGAGGGTGATGTTGAGGGTTAGGGTTAGGGTTAGGATGAGGTTTAGAGTTAGGGTTAGTGTTAGGTGAGTGTGAGGATTAGGGTTATTGTTAGGTTTAGGGTTAGGGATAGTGTGAGTGTTAGGGTTAGGTTTAGTGTTATGGTTAGGGTTATGGTGAGGGCTAGTGTGAGGGTGAGGGTTAGGGTTATGTTTAGGCTTAGGCTTAGTGTTAAGCTGAGGGTGAGGGTGAGGGTTAGGGTTAACCTTAGGCCTAGGCTTATGCTTAGGCTGAGCTTGAGGGTGAAGGTGAGGGTTAGGGTTAGGCTGATTGTTAGAGTTTAATGTTAGGGTGAGTGTTAGGGTTAGATTTAGGGTGAGGCTTAGGGTGATGTTTAGGTTTAAGATTAGGGCTAGGGTGAGTGCTAGGGTGAGGGTGAGGGTTAGGGATAGAGTTATGGTGCAGTTTAGGGATAGGGTTAGGTTTAGGGTTAGGGTGAGTGTTAGGGTGAGGGTTACATTGAGGGTGAGGGTTAGGGTTAGGCTGAGGTTTAGGGTTCGGGTTAGGTTTAGGGTGAGTGTGAGGGTGAGGTTTAGGGTTAGATTTAGGGTTAGGTTGAGGGTTGGGGAGAGGTTTAGGGTTATGCTTAGTGTTAGGGTTAGGATTAGGGTGAGGGTTAGGATGAGGGTGAGGGTTAGGGTGAGGGTTAGAGTTTGGGTTAGGATTAGGATTACGGTTAGTGTTAGGGTGAGTTTTGGGGTTAGGCTTAGGGTTAGGGTTAGGCTTAGCGTTAAGCTGAGGGTGAGGGTGAGGGTTAGGATTAGGGTTAGTGTTTGGGTTACGGTTAGCATTTGGGTGAGAGTTAGTGTTAGGGTTAGGGTGAGAGGTAGGTTGAGGATTAGGGTTAGGATTAGTGTTAGGGTTAGGTTTAGGGTGAGAGTTAGGATGAGGGTGATGTTTAGGATTAGGGTTAGGGTGAGGGTGAGGGTGAGTTTTAGGGTTAGAGTTAAGGTTAGGGTAAGGTATAGGGTGAGGTTTAGGGTTAGGGTAAGTGTTAGAGTTAGGGTTAGGGTGAGGGTTAGTGTTAGGGTGAGGGTTAGGTTTAGGGTTAAGTTTAGGATTAGGGTAAGTGTGAGGGTGAGTATGAGGGTTAGGGTTAGGGTTAGGTTTAGGCTTTGGGATAGCCTGAGGGTGAGGGTGAGGGTTAGGGTTAGGGTTAGGGAGAGGTTTAGGGTTAGGATTAAGTTTAGGCATAGGGTGAGCATTAGGGTTAAGGTTATGATGAAGGTGAGGGTTAGGGTAAGGGTGAGAGTTAGGATGAGGTCTAGGTTTAGGGTGACGGTTAGGTTTAGGGTGAGGACTAGGGTGAGGGTGAGGTTTAGGGTTAGGGTGAGGTTTAGGGTTAGAGTGATGGTTAGGGTTAGTGTGAAGATTAGTGTTAGGGTTGGGGTTAGTGTTAGGGTGAGGGTAATTGTTATGGTGAGGTTTAGGGTTATGGTGACATTTATGGTTACAATGAGGGTTAGGGCTAGATTTAGGGTTATTGTTAGGGTTAGGGTTAGGGTTTCGGTTACTGTTAGGGTGAGGGTTAGGGTTTGGTTTAGGGTGAGGTTTATATTAAGGGTTAGGTTTAGAGTTAGGGTTAGGGTGAGGGTGTGGTTTAGGGTTAGAGTTAGCGTTAGTGTTAGTGTTAGAGTTAGGGTGAGGGTTAGAGTGAGGTTTAGGGTTAGGCTTAATCTTAGGGTTAGGCTTAGGCTTAGGCCAAGAGTGAGGGTGAGGGTTAGGGTTAGGGTTAGGTTGAGGGTTAGGGTTAGGGTTAGGGTGAGTGTTAGGATGTGGTGTAGTGTTAGGATTAGGGTTAGGGTGAGCGCTAGGGTGATGGTTAATGTGAGGGTTAAGGTTAGGCATAGGGTTAGGTTTAGGATTAGTTTTAGATTGAGGGTGAGTGTGAGGGTTAGGGTGAGGGTTAGGCTTAGGCTTAGGGTTAAAGTGAGTGTTAGGGTTAGGTTTGGTTTAGGGTGAGGGTGAGGGTTAGGGTTAGGGTTAGGGTGAGGGTGAGGGTGAGGTTTAGGGTTAGGTTTAGTGTGAAAGTTAGGGTTATGGTGAGGGTTAGGGTTAGGGTTAGGGTGAGGGCTAGGTTGAGAGTGAGGTTTAGGGTTAGGGTTAGGGTGAGGTTTAGGTTGAGGGTGAGGTTTAGGGTTACGGTTAGGGTGAGCTTTAGGGTTATGGTTAGGTTTACGGGTAAGGCGAGGGTGAGGGTTAGGATTAGAGTTAGGTTTAGCGTGAGGGTTAGGGTGAGGGTTAGTGTTAGTGTTAGTGTTAGGGGTAGGGTTAGGATGAGGGTTAGGGTGAGGGTGAGGGTTAGGGTAAGGCTTAGTTTTAGGATTAGGGATAAGGTGAGGGTGAGTGTGAGAGTGAGGGTTAGTGTTATGGTTAGGGTTAGGGTTAGCATTAGGATTAGGCTGAGGCTGAGGGTGAGGGTTTGGTTTAGTGTTAGAGTGAGGGTTAGGGTGAGGGTTAGGGTTGGATTAGGGTTAGGGTATGTCCTAGGGTGAGGATTAGGATTAGTTTTAGGTTTAGGGTGAGGTTAAGCATTAGGGTTAGGGTCAGGGTTAGGGTCAGGGTTATGGTTAGGGTGAGGGTTTGGGTTAGTTTTAGAGTTACGGTGAGGGTGAGTTTTAAGTTTAGGTTTCGGGTTATGGTTATTCTTAGGGTTAGGGTTAAGGTTAAGGTTAAGGTAAGGGTGAGGGTGAGTGTGATGTTGAGGGTTAAGATTAGGGTTAGGATGAGGTTTAGATTTAGGGTTAGTTTTAGGGTGAGGGTGAGGTTTAGGGTTATTGTTAGGTTTAGGGTTAGGGTTAGTGTGAGTGTTAGGGTTAGGTTTAGTGTTATGATTAGGGTTATGTTGAGGGCTAGTGTGAGGGTGAGGGTTAGGGTTAGGCTTAGGCTTAGGCTTAGTGTTAAGCTGAGGGTGAGGGTGAGGGTTAGGTTAAAGCTGAGGGTGAAGTTTAGGGTTAGGGTAGCCTTATGGTGCGGGTTAGTGTGAGGTTTAGGGCTAGCTTTAGTGTTACAGTTACGGTGAGTGTGAGGGTGAGTGTCAGGGTTAGGCTTAGCCTTAGGCTTAGGCTTATGCTTAGGCCGAGCTTGAGGCTGAAGGTGAGGCTTAGGGTTAGGGTTATTGTTAGGGTTTTAGGGTTAGGGTGAGGGTTAGGATTAGGGTTAGGGTGAGGTTTAGGGTGAGATTTAGGTTTAAGACTAGGGTTAGGGTGAGGGTGAGGGTTAGGGTTAGAGTTAGGGTGAGGTTCAGGGATAGGGTTAGGTTTAGGGTTAGGGTGAGTGTTACGGTGAGGGTTACAGTGAGGGTGAGGGATAGGTTTAGGGTGAGGGTTAGGGTTAGTGTGAGGTTGAGTGTAAGTTTAGGGTTATGGTTATTGTTATTGTTAGTGTTATGGTTAGGTTTAATTTTACAGTGAGGGTGAGGGTTAGGTTTAGGGTTAGGGTGAGGTTTAGGGTTAGGGTGAGTTTTAGGTTAGGGTTAGGGTAAGGGTTAGGGTGAGGTTTTGGTTTAGTTTTATGATTACGGTGAGGGTTAGTGGTAGGTTTAGGGTGAGGGTTAGTGTTATTGTTAGGGTTAGGGTTAGAGTTACGGTGAAGGTGAGGGTGAGTGTGAGGGTTAGGGTTAGGGTGAGGTTTAGGGTTAGAGTTAGTTTTAGGGTGAGGGTGAGGGTGAGGTTTAGGGTTAGATTTAGGGTGAGGGTGAGGTTTAGTGTGAGGTTTAGGGTTAGGGTTAGTGTTAGGGTTAGTGTTTGGGTTAGACTTAGGGTTAGGGTTTGGCTTAGCCTTAAGCTGAGGGTGAGGGTGAGGGTGAGGATTAGGGTTTGGCTTTGGATTAGGGTTAGCGTTTGGGTGAGAGTTAGGGTTAGGTTTAAGGTGAGAGTTAGGATGAGGATTAGGGTTAGGATTAGTGTTAGGGTTAGGGTTAGGGTGAGGGTTAGGATGATGGTGATGTTTAGGATTAGGGTTAGGGTGAGGTTGAGGGTGAGTTTTAGGGTTAGAGTTAGGGTTAGGGTAAGGGATAGGGTGAGGTTTAGGGTTACGGTTAGTGTTAGGGTTAGGGTTAGGGTGAGGATTAGTGTTAGGGTGCGGGTTAAGTTTAGGGTTATGATTAGGATTAGGGTTAGTGTGAGGGTGAGTATGAGGGTTAGGGTTAGGGTTAGGGTTAGCTTTAGGCTTATGGTTAGGCTGAGGGTGAGGGTGAGGTTTAGGGTTTGGATGAGGGTTAGGTTTATGGTTAGGGTGAGGGTTAGGATGAGGATTAGGTTTAGGATTAGGATTAGGGTGATGGCTAGCATGAGGTTGAGGGTTAGGGTTAGGGTTAGGGTGAGGTTAAGGGTTAGGATTAAGGGTAGGCATAAGGTGGGGGTTATGGTTAAGGTTTTGATGAGGGTGAGGTTTAGGGTGACTTTGATGGTTAGGATTAGGTCTAGGTTTTGGGTGAGGGTTAGGGTTATGTTGAGGGCTAGGGTGAGGGGGAGGTTTAGGGTTACGGTGAGGTTTAGGGTTAGGATGATGGTTAGGGTTAGAGTGAGGATTAGTGTTAGGGTTAGGATTAGTGTTAAGGTGAGGGTAAGTGTTAGGGTGAGGGTTAGGTTTATGGTGACAGTTATGGTTACAATGAGGGTTAGGTTTAGTTTTAGTGTTATTGTTAGGTTTAGGGTTAGGGTTGCGGTTACTGTGAGGGTGAGGGTTAGGGTTCGGTTTAGGGTGAGGTTTATATTAAGGGTAACGGTTAGGGTGAGGGTAAGGTTTAGGGTTAGAGTTAGCGTTAGTGTTAGTGTTAGGGTTAGGATGAGGGTTAGTGTGAGGGTTAGGGTTAGGCTTAAGCTTAGGGTTCGGTTTAGGCTTAGGCTGAGATTGAGGGTTTCGTTTAGGGGTAGGGTGAGGGCTAGGGTGATAGTGAGGTTTAGGGTTAGGGTTAGGGTGAGGTTTAGGGTGAGGGTGAGGTTTAGGGTTATGGTTAGGTTGAGTTTTAGGGTTATGGTTAGGGTTACGGTTAAGGCGAGGGTGAGGGTTAGGGTTAGAGTTAGGGTTAGGGTGAGGATTAGTGTTAGTGTTAGTGTTGGGTGTAGGGTTAGAATGAGAGTTAGGGTGAGCATGAGGGTTAGGGTAAGGGTTAGGATTAGGAGTAGGGATAAGGTGAGGGTTAGTGTGAGGGTTAGTGGTAGTGTTAGGGTTCGTGTTAGCATTAGTTTTAGGGTGAGGTTAAGGGTTAACTTTAGGGTTAGGTTTAGAGTGAGGGTAAGGGTGAGGGTTATGGTGAGGGTTAGGGATAGGATTAGCGTTAGGGTATGTGCTAGGATGAGCAATAGAGTTCAGGTTAGGGTTAGAGTGAGGGTTAGTTTGAGGTTTAGGTTTAGGTTTAGTGTTAGGGTTAGGGTTGGTGTTAGGGTTAGAGTTAGGGTTACGGTGACTGTGAGTGTGACAGTTAGGGTTAGGGTTAGGCATAGGTTTAGGGTTAAGCTGAGGCTGAGAGTGAGGGTGAGGGTTAGATTTAGGGTGAGGGTTTGGTTTAGGGTTAGAATGAGGGTTAGTGTGAGGGTTAGGGTTAGATTAGGGTTAGGGTATGTCCTAGGGTGAGGATTAGGGTTAGTGTTAGGTTTAGGGTGAGGGTGAGGGTGAGGTTTAGGGTTAGATTTAGGGTTAGGGTGAGGTTTAGGGTGAGGTTGAGGGTTAGGGTTAGTGTTAAGTTTAGGGTTAGGTTGAGGGTTAGGATGAGGGTGAGGGTTAGGGTGAGGTTTAGTGTTAGGGCTAGGTTTAGGATTAGGGTTAGCATTAGGGTGAGTGTTTGGGTTAGGGTTAGGGCTAGGCTTAGCATTAAGCTGAGGGTGAGGGTGAGGGTGAGGATTAGATTTAGGGTTAGCGTTTGGGTGAGAGTTAGTGTTAGGGTTAGGGTGAGAGTTAGGATGAGGATTAGGGTTAGGATTAGTGTTAGGGTTAGGTTTAGGGTGAGAGTTAGGATGAGGGTGATGTTTAGGGTTAGGGTTAGGGTGAGAGTGAGGATGAGGTTTAGGATTAGAGTTAGGGTTAGGGTGAGGGATAGGGTGAGGTTTAGGGTTAGGGTTAGTGATAGGGTTAGGGTTAGGGTGAGGGTTAGTGTTAGGGTGAAGGTTAGGGTTAGGATTAGGAGAAGGATTAGTGTGAGGGTGAGTATGAGGGTTAGGGTTAGGGGTAGGTTTAGGCTTAGGGATAGGCTGAGGGTGAGGGTGAGGGTGATGGTTAGGGTTAGGGTGAGGGTGAGTTTTAGGGTTAGAGTTAGTGTTAAGTTGAGATTTACTGTGAGGGTTAGTGTTAGGTTTAGTGTTAGGGTTAGGGTTAGGGTGAGGGTTAGGGTGAGGGTTAGGTTTAGGGATAGGCTTAGGTTTAGGATTCGGTTTTGGGTGAGGTTGAGTGTGAGGGTTATGGTTAGGGTTATGATTAGACTTAGGGTTAGGCTGAGGGTGAGGTTGAGGTTTAGGTTTAGGGTGAGCTTTAGATTTAGGGTTAGGGTGAGTGTTAGGATGAGGGTTAGGTTTAGGATTAGGATTACGGTGAGGGCTAGCATGAGGGTGAGGTTTAGGGTTAGGGTTAGGATGAAGTTTAGGGTTACGATTATTTTTAGGCATAGGGTGGGTGTTAGGGTTAAGGTTATGATGAGGGTGAGGGTTAGGGTAAGTTTGAGGGTTAGGATTAGATCTAGGTTTAGGGTGAGGGTTAGGGTGAGGGCTAGAGTGAGTGTGAGGTTTAGGGTTAGGGTGAGGTTTAGGGTTAGGGTGATGGTAAGGGTTGGTATGAAGATTAGTGTTAGGGTTAGGCTCAGTGTTAGGGTGAGGGTAAGTGTTAGGGTGAGGGTTAGGGTTATGGTGACGGCTATGGATACAATGAGGGTTAGGTTTAGGTTTAGTGTTATTGTTAGGGTTATGGTTAGGGTTACGGTTACTGTGAGAGTGAGGGTTAGTGTTCGGTTTAGGGTGATGTTTATATTAAGGGTTAGGGTTAGAGTTAGGGATGGTGAGGGTGAGGTTTAGGGCTAGAGTTAGCGTTAGTGTTAGTGTTAGAGTTAGGGTGAGGGTTAGTGTGAGGGTTAGGGTTAGGCTTAAGCTTAGGGTTAGGCTTAGGCTTAGGCCGAGAGTGAGGGTGAGGGTTAGGGTTAGGGTTAGGGTAAGGGTTAGGGTTAACGTTAGGGTGAGTGTTAGGATGAGGTGTAGGGTTAGAATTAGGGTGAGGGTGATCGCTAGGGTTATGGTTAATGTGAGGGTCAGGGTTAGGGATAGGGTTAAGTTTAGGATTAGGTTTAGAATGAGGGTAAGTGTGAGGGTTAGGGTTAGGGTTAGGCTTAGGGTTAGAGACAAGAGACAGTGTTAGGGTTAGCGTTTGGTTTAGGGTGAGGGTGAGGGTTAGGGTTAGGGTTAGGGTGAGGGTGAGGGTGAGGGTTAGGGTTAGGGTTAGTGTGAAATTTAGGGTTATGATGAGGGTTATGTTTAGGGTGAGGGTTAGTGTTAGGGTTAGCTTTAGGTTGAGGGCTAGGGTGAGAGTGAGGTTTAGGGTTAGGGTTAGGGTGAGGTTTAGGGTGAGGGTGAGGATTAGGGTTAGGGTTAGGGTTACGGTGAGGGTGAGTGTCAGGGTTAGGGTGAGGGTTAGTGTTATTGTTAGGGTTAGGGTTAGAGTTACTGCGAAGGTGAGGGTTAGGGTTAGGGTGAGGTTTAGGGTTAGGTTTAGATTTAGGGTGAGGGTGAGGGTGAGGTTTAGGGCTAGTTTTAGGGTTAGGGTGAGGGTCAGGGTGAGGTTTAGGATTAGGGTTAGAGTTAGGGTTTGGGTTAGTGTGAGGGTGAGGTTGAGGGTGAGGGTTTAAGGTGAGGGTTTGGGTTAGGGTTAAGATTAGGATAAAGATTAGTGTTAGGGTGAGTGTTTGGGTTAGGGTTAGGTTAAGGTTAGGCTTAGCGTTAAGCTGAGGGTGAGGGTGAGGTTGAGGGTTAGGGTTAGGGTTTGGGTTAGGGTTAGCGTTTGGATGAGAGTTAGGGTTAGGGTTAGGGTGAGAGTTAGGATTAGGATTTGGGTTAGGATTAGTGTTAGGGTTAGTGTTAGGGTGAGGGTTAGGATGAGGGTGATGTTGAGGGTTAGGGTTAGGATGAGGTTGAGGGTGAGGTTTAGTGTTAGAGTTAGGGTTAGGGTGAGGGATAGGGTGAGGTTTAGGGTTAGAATTAGTGTTAAGTTGAGATTTACTCTGAGGGTTAGTGTTAGGTTTAGTGTTAGGGTTAGGGTTAGGGTGAGGGTTAGGGTGAGGGTTAGGGTTAGGGATAGGGTTAGGTTTAGGATTAGGTTTTGGGTGAGGTTGAGTGTGAGGGTTATGGTTAGGGTTATGATTAGGCTTAGTGTTAGGCTGAGGGTGAGGGTGAGGTTTAGGTTTAGGGTGAGGTTTAGGTTTAGGGTTAGGGTGAGCGTTAGGATGAGGGTTAGGTTTAGGTTTATGGTTAGGGTGTGGACTATCATGAGGGTGAGGGTTAGGGTTACAGTTAGGGTGAGGTTTAGGGTTAGGATTAGGTTTAGGCATAGGGTAGGGTTTAGGGTTAATGTTATGATAAGGGTGAGGGTTAGGGTAAGGTTGAGGGTTAGGATTAGGTCTAGGTTTAGGGTGAGGTTTAGGGTTAGGGTGATGGTTAGGGTTAGTGTGAGAATTAGTGTTAGGGTTAGGGTTAGTGTTAATGTGAGGGGAAGTGTTAGGGTGAGGGTTAGGTTTATGGTGACGCTTAGGGTTACAATGAGGGTTAGGGTTAGGTTTAGTGTTATTGTTAGAGTTAGGGTTAGGGTTACGGTTACTGTGAGGGTGAGGGTTAGGGTTCATTTAGGGTGAGGTTTATATTAAGGGTTAGGGTTAGAATTAGGTTTAGGGTGAGAGTGAAGTTTAGGGTTAGAGTTAGCGTTAGTGTTACTGTTAGTGTTAGGGTGAGGGTTATTGTGAGGTTAGTTTGAGGGTTAGGGTTAGGATTAAGCTTAGAGTTAGGTTTAGGCTTAGGCCGAGATTGAGGGTTAGGGTTAGGGTTTGGGTGAGGATTAGTGTTAGTGTTAGTGTTAGGGTTAGGGTTAGGGTGAGGTTTAGGGTGAGGGTGCGGTTTAGGGTTAGGGTTAGGGTGAGGTTTAGGGTTATGGTTAGGGTTACGGTTAAGGCGAGGGTGAGGGATAGGATTAGAGCTAGGGTTAGGGTGAGGGTTAGGGTGAGGATTAGTGTTAGGGATAGTGTTAGTCGTAGGGTTAGGCTGAGAGTTAGGGTGAGGGTGAGGGTTAGGGTAAGGTTTAGGATTAGGATTAGGGTTAAGGTGAGGGTGAGTGTGAGGTTAGTGTTCTTGTTAGGGTTAGGGTTAGCAATAGCGTTAGGGTGAGGTTTAGGGTTAGCTTTAGATTTAGGTTTAGAGTGAGGGTAAGGTTGAGACTTATGGTGAGGGTTAGGGATAGGATTAGCGTTAGTTTATGTGCTAGGATGAGCAATAGGGTTAGTGTTAGCTTTAGAGTGAGGGTTAGGGTGAGGGTTAGGTATAGGTTTAGTGTTAGGGTTAGGGTTGGTGTTAGGGTTAGGATTAGGGTTACGGTGAATGTGAGTGTGACAGTTGGGGTTAGGGTTAGTGTTAAGCTTAGGCTTAGGCAGGGGCTAAGGGTGAGGGTGAGGGTTAGATTTAGGGTGAGGTTTTGGTTTAGGGTTAGAGTGAGGGTTAGGGTGAGGGTTAGGGTTAGATTAGGGTTCGGGTATGTCCTAGGGTGAGGATTAGGTTTAGTGTTAGGTTTATGGTGAGGTTTAGCGTTAGGATTAGGGTCAGGGTTAGGGTAAGGGTGAGTGTTTGGGTTAGGGTTAGAGTTACGGTGAGGGTGAAGTTTAAGTTTAGGTTTAGGGTTATGGTTATTCTTAGGGTTAGGGTTAGGGTTATGATGAACGTGAGGGTTAGGGTAAGGTAGAGGGTTAGGATTAGGTCTAGGTTTAGGGTGAGGGTTAGGGTTAGGGTGAGGGCTAGGGTGAGGGTGAGGTTTAGGGTTAGGGTGAGGTTTAGGGTCAGGGTGATGGTTAGGGTTAGTGTGAGGATTAGTGTTAGGGTTGGGGTTACTGTTAGGGTGAGGTTAAGTGTTAGGTTGAGGGTTAGGTTTATGGTGACGGTTATGAGGGTTAGGTTTAGGTTTAGTGTTATTGTTAGGGTTAGGGTTATGGTTACTATGAGGGTGAGGGTTAGGGTTCGGTTTATATTAAGAGTTTATATTAAGAGTTTATATTAAGAGTTTATATTAAGAGTTTATATTAAGAGTTTATATTAAGAGTTTATATTAAGAGTTTATATTAAGAGTTTATATTAAGAGTTTTATATTAAGAGTTTATATTAAGGTTTATATTAAGAGTTATATTAAGAGTTTATATTAAGAGTTTATATTAAGAGTTAGGGTTTATATTAAGAGTTAGGGTTAGAATTAGGGTTAGGGTGAGGGTGAAGTTTAGGGTTAGAGTTTGCGTTAGTGTCACTGTTAGGGTTAGGGTGAAGGTTAGTGTGAGGGTTATTGTTAGGGTTAGGCCGAGAATGAGGGTGAGGGTTAGGGTTAGGGTTAGGGTAAGGGTTAGGGTTAGGGTTAGGGTGAGAGTTAGGATGAGGTGAAGTGTTAGGATTAGGGTTAGGGTGAGCACTAGGGTGATGGTTAATGTGAGGGTTAGGCTTAGGGATACGGATAGGTTTAGGATTACGTTTAGATTGAGGGTGAGTGTGACGGTTAGAGTTAGGGTCAGGCTTAGGGTTAGAGTCAGTGTTAGGGTTAGCGTTTGGTTTAGGGTGAGGGTGAGGTTTAATTTAGGGTTAGGATGAGGGTGAGGGTGAGGGTTAGGGTTAGGTTTAGTGTGAAAGTTAGGGTTATGGTGAGGGTTATGGTTAGGGTGAGAGTTAGGGTTAGGGTTAGGGTGAGGGCTAGGGTGAGAGTGAGGTTTAGGGTTAGGGTTAGGGTGAGGTTTAGGGTGAGGGTGAGGTTTAGGGTTAGTGTTAGGTTGAGGTTTAGGGTTATGGTTAGGGTTACGGTTAAGGCGAGGGTGAGAGTTAGGGTTAGAATTAGGGTTAGGGTGATCGTTAGGGTGAGGGTTTGTGTTAGTGTTAGTGTTAGGGGTTGGGTTAGGATGAGGGTTAGGGTGAGGGTTAGGGTTAGTTTTAGGATTAGGTTTAGGGTGAGGGTGAGTGTGAGCGTTAGTGTTAGGGTTAGGCTAAGGGTTTGGGTTAGGGTGAGGGTGCGGCTGAGGATTAGGGTTAGGTTTAGGGTTAGGGTTAATGTTAGGTTTAGGGTTACAATGAGAATTAGGGTTACGCCTAGCGTTAGGCTTAGGGTTAGGCTGAGGGTGAAGGTGGGGGTTAGGATAAGGGTTAGGTTTCGGTTTAAAATTCGTGTTATTGTCAGTGTTATGGTTTTGGTTAAGTTTGCGGTGAGGGTGAGGCTGAAGGTGAGGGTTATGGTTAAGTTTAGGCTTAGGCTAAGGGTTAGGCTGAGGGTGAGGTTGGGGGTGAGGAATAAGTTTTGGGTGATGGATAGGGTGCAGGTTAGGGTGAGGGTTAGGATGAGGGATAGGGTTAGGATGGTTAGGATGAGGTTTAGGGTGAGGGCTAGGGTGAGGTTGAGTGTTAGGGTTAGGGTTAGGCTTATACTTAGGTTTAGGCTGAGGGTGAGGGTGAGTGTGAGGGTTAGGGTTGGGTGATGGATAGGGTTAGGGTTAGGGTGAGTGTTAGCATGAGGGTTAGGGTTAGGGTGACTGTTAGGGTGAGCGTGATGGTCAGAGTAAACATGAGGGTTAGGCTGAGGGTGAATGTTCCCCTAAGGGTGAGGGTTAGGCTTAGGGTGATTGTTAGCGTAAGGATTAGGGTGAGGGTGAGGGATAGATTGAGGATTAGGGTTAGGGTTAGTGTGAGGTTTAGGGTAAGGATGATGGTTAGTGTTAGGGTGAGGGTTAGGGTTAGAATTAAGATTAGTGTGGGGGCTAGGGTGACGCTGAGGGTTAGGGTTAGGGTTAGGGTGAGGTTTAGGGTTAGGGTGACAGTGTTACTGTGAGGGTTAGTGTGAGAGTTAGGGTTAGTGTTAGGGTGAGGGTAAGTGTTAGGGTGAGGGTTAAGGTTAGGTTAAGTCTTAGGTTTAGTGTGAGGGTTAGGGTTAGGTTTTGGGTTAGGGTGTGGGTGAGGCTGAAGATTAGGGTTAGGTTTAGGGTTAAGGTTAGGATTATGGTGAGGGTTAGGCTTAGGCTAAGGGTTAGGCTGAGGGTGAGGGTGAGGGTGGGGGTGCAGATTAGGTTTAGGGTTACGGTTAGGTTTAGGTTTATTGTTAGTGTTATGGTTCGGGTTAAGTTTGCGGTGAGGGTGAGGGTTATGGTAATGGTTAGGGTCACAGTTAGGGTTAGGGTTAGGGTTAGTGTTATTGTTAGGGTTAGGGTTAGAGTTACGGTGAGGTTGAGAGTGAGAGTGAGGGATTTGTTTAGGGTCAGGGTGAAGTTTAGGGTTAGAGTTAGGGTGAGGGGGAGGGTTAGGGTGAGAGTTAGGTTTAGGTTTAGTGTTAGGGTTAGGGGGAGGGGGAGGATTAGGTTGAGGTTTAGGGATAGGGTTAGGTTTAGCTTTAGGGTTAGGGTGAGGGTGAGTATGAGGGTCAGTGTGAGTGTTAGGCTTAGGCTTAGGGTTAGGCTGGGGGTGAGTTTGGGGGTGAGGATTAGGGTTAGGGTGATGGTTCAGGTTAGGGTTAGTGTTATTGTTAGGTTTAGGGTTAGAGTTACGGTGAGGGTGTGGGTGCGGGTGAGGGTTAGGGTTAGGGTGAGGGTGAGGGTTAGGATGAGGATTAGGGTTAGGATTAGAGTTAGGGTGAGTGCTAGGGTTTGGGTGAGGGGTAGGGTTAGTGTTAGGGTGAAGTTTAGGGTTAGGATTAGGGTTATGGTGAGGGTGAGTGTTAGGATTAGGGTTGGGCTTAGGGTTAGGGTTGGGTTTAGTGTTAGGATTAGTGTTATTGTTAGGGTTAGGGTTAGAATTATGGTGATTGTAAGGGTACGGTGAGGAATTGGGTTAGGTTTATGGTGGCGTTTAGGGTTAGGGTTAGGTTTAGGGTTAAGGTGAGTGTGAAGTTTAGGGTTAGATACAGTTTTAGTGGGAGGGTTAGGGTGAGGGTTAAGTTTAGTGTTAGTGTTAGGATTAGTGTGAGGGTGAGAGTTAGGTTGAGGTTTAGGGTTGGGATTAGGGTTAGTGTGAGGGTTAGTGTTAGGTTTAGGGTTAGTGTTAGGTTGAGGGTATTTGTTAGGGTGAGGGTTTGGGTTAGGGTGAGGGTTTGGGTTAGGGTGAGGGTTATGGTTAGGGTTAGGTTGAGGGTTTAGCTGAGGTTGAGGGTTAGGGTTAGGGTTAGGATAAGGATTAGGGTTAGGGTTTCAGTGAGTGTGAGGGTTAGGGATAGTATTAGGTTGAGGGTTAGGGTTAGGGTGAGGGTTATGTTTAGGGCTAAGATTACGGTTATGATGAGGTTGAGTGTGAGCTTTAGGGCTAGGGTGAGGTTTAGTGTTAGGGTTAGGGTTAGAGTTAGGCTTAGGGTGAGGGTGAGGTTTAGGGGTAGAGTTAGGGTTAGGGAGGGGTGTTAGGGTGAGGGTTATGGTTAGCATGAGGGTTAGGGTTGGTTTGACGGTAAGGCTAAAAATGAGGGTTATGCTGAGTGTGAGAGTTATGGTAAGGGTGAGGGTTAAGTTTAGGATGAGGGTTAGGGTTAGGGTTAAGTTGAAGGTGAGGGTTAGATTGAGGATTAGTGTTAAGGTTAGTGTGAGGTTTAGGGTGAGGATGAGAGTTAGGGTTAGGGTGAGGGCTAGGGTGAGGGTGAGGGTTAGGGTTAGTGTTAGGGTGAGGTTTAGGGTTAGGGTGATGGTTAGGGTTAGTGTGAGTTTTAGGGTTATGGTTAGGGTTAGTGTTAGGTTGAGGGTTAGGTTTAGGGTGAGGGTTATGGTTATGGTTATGGTTAGGGTGATGGTTAGGGTTAGGGTTAGGGTTATTTTTAGTGTTAGGGTTATAGTGTTATGTTTACCGTGAGGGTAAGGGTGTGGGTTAGGGTTGGGGTTAGGATGAGATTTAGGTTTAGGATTAGGTTTAGAGTTAGGGTTAGGGTGAGGGTGAGGTTTAGGGTTAGAGTTAGGGTTAGTGTTAGGTTTAGGGTTAGGGTGAGGGTTAGTGTTAGGATTAGTGTGAGAGTTAGGGTTAGGCTTAGGCTTAGCCTTAAGCTTAGGCTTAGGCTTAGCATGAGTGTGAGGGTTAGGGTTAGGGTTAGGGTGAGGGTTAGGTTAGAGTTAGGATGAGGTTTAGGTTTAGACTTAGGGTTAGGGTGAGGGCTAGGTTGAGGGTTAGGGTGAGGTTTAGGGTGAGGGATAGGTTTAGGTTTCAGATTAGGGTTAGGGTGAGGTTGAGTGTGAACGTTAGGTTTAGGCTTAGGTTTAGGCTTAGGGTTAAGGTGAAGGTTAGGGTTGGGGTTTGGGTTAGGGTGAAGGCGAGGCTGAGGACTAGGGTTAGGTTTAGGGTTAGGTTTAGGGCTAGGGTTACAGTGAGGGTTAGGGTTAGGCCTAGGTTTATGCTTAGGGTTAAGCTGAGGGTGAGGGTGGGTGTGAGGGTTAGGGTTAGTGTTAGGGTTTAAATTAGGGTTATTGTTAGTGTTATGGTTTGCTTTAAGTTTGCAGTGAGGGTGAGGTTGAGGGTGAGGGTTATGGCTAGGGCTAGGCTTAGGCTTAGGGTTAGGCTGAGGGTGATCTTGGGTGTGAGGGATCTGGTGAGCGGTACGTTTAGGGTTAGGTTTAGGGTGAGGGTAAAGGTTAGGATAAGTTTTAGGGTGAGGATGAGTATTAGGAAGAGGAATAGAGTTAGGTTGAGGGTTAGGGTTAGGTTTAGGGTGAGGCTATGTTTTAGGGTGAGGGTTAGGGTGAGGGTTAGGGATACGGTTAGGGTTATGGTTAGAGTGACAGTGAGAGTGAGGTTTAGTTTTTACGTTAGGGTTAGGGTTAGGGTTAGGTATACGGTTAGGGTTAGGGTTAGGGTGACGGTGAGGGTTAGGGTTAGGGTTAGGGTTATGGTGAGGTTTAGTTTTAGGGATACGGTTAGGGTTATGGTTAGAGTGACAGTGAGAGTGAGGTTTAGTTTTTACGTTAGGGTTAGGGTTAGGGTTAGGTATACGGTTAGGGTGAGGTTTAGGGTGAGGGTGAGGTTTAGGGTAAGGGTTAGGGTGAGGGTTAAGGTGAGGGTGAGGGTATGTGTTAGATTGAGGGTTAGGTTGAGGGTTAGGGTTAGGGTGTGGGTTAGTGATAGGTTTATGGTTAGGGTTAGGTTGAGGGTGAGGGTGAGGGTTAGGGTTAGGGTTAGGTTCAGGGTGAGGGTGAGGTTCAGGGTTAGGATTAGGGTTAGGTTTAGGGTTAGGCTGAAGGTGAGGGTGTGGGTGAGGGTTAGGGTTTGGGTGAGGATGAGGATTAGGGTGAGTTTTAGTGTGTGGGTTAGTGTTAGGGTTACTGTGAGGATTAGGGTTAGGGTTATGGTGAGGGTAAGTGTTAGGTTTAGGTTTAGGGTAAGGTTTAGTGTTAGGGTTATGGTTAGAGTGAGGGTTAGGTTTAGTGTGAGTGTTAGGGTGAGGGTTAGGTTTAGTGTTAGCTTTAGGGTGAGAGTGAGGGTTAGGGTGAGTGTGAGGGTTAGGGTTTGGGTGAGGGTTAGGGTGAAGGTGAAGGTTATGGTGAGGGTGAGACTTAGAGTTAAGGTTAGGGTTAGGGTGAGGGTTAGTGTGAGGATAAGGGTTAGTGTTAGGTTTAGGGTTTGTGTGAGGATTAGGGTTAGGGTGAGCGTTAGCGTTATGGTGAGGGTGAGGGTTAAGATTAAGGTTTGTGAGGGTTCGGGTAAGGGTCAGGGTAGGGTTAGGTTTTGGGTTAGGGTGAGGGTGAGGGTGAGGGTGAGGGTTAGGGTGAGGGTGAAGTTGAGGGTGATGGTGAGGGTTAGGCTTAGGGTTAGGTTGAGGTTTACGCTTAGTGTGAGGGTTGGGTGAGCATGAGGTTAAGGGATAGGGTGAGGATTAATGTGAGGGTGAGAATTAAGGTTAGGGTTAGGGTTAGGTTGAGGGTTCGTGTGAGGGTTAGGGTTAGGGTTAGGTTTAGGGTTAGTGTGAGGATTAGGGTTAGGGTGAGGGTAAGTGTTAGGGTGAGGGTTAGGATTAGGGTGAGGGTTATGGTTAGGGTGAGGGTTTGGGTTAGGGTTATTTTTAGGGTTTGGTTTACGGTTACAGTTACGGTGAGTGTGAGGGTGAGAGTTAGGGTTAGGGTTAGGGTGAAGTTTAGTGTTAGGGTTAAGGTTAGAGTTAGGGTTAAGGTGAGGGTGAGGTTTAGGGTTAGAGTTAGGATTAGGGTGAGGGTTAGGGCGAGGGTTAGTGTTAGGTTGCGGGTTAGGGTGGGGTTGAAGGTAAGGGTAAATTTGAGGGTTAGGCTGAGGGTGAGGTTTACAGTAAGTGTGAGGGTTAGGGTTAGGTTGAGCATTAGTGTTAGCATTAGGGTTTATTTTAGGGTTAGGGTAAGTGTTAAGGTGAGGGTTAGGGTTAGGGTTATGCTTAGGGTTAGTGTTAGGGTTAGGGTTAGGATGAAGTTTAGTTTTAGGGTTAGGGTTAGAGTTAAGGTTAGGGTGAGGGTGACATTTAGGGTTAGATTTAGGGTTAGTGTTAGGGTTAGGGTTAGGTTGAGGGTTAGGGTTAAGCTTAGGATTAGGCTTAGGCTTAGGCCGAGCATGAAGATGAGTTTTAGGGTTCGGGTTAAGGTTCGTGTTAGGGTGAAGGTTAGATTGAGGTTTAGATTTAGGATTAGGGTAAGGGTGAGGGCTAGGGTTAAGGTTAGGGTGAGGGCTAGGTTTAGGTATAGCGTTAGGTTTAGGTTTAGGGTTAGGGTGAGGGTGAGTGTGAGGTTTAGTGTTAGGGTTAGGCTTAGAGTTAGGGTGAGGGTTTTGGTTAGGGATTGGGTTCGTGTGAGGGTGAGGCTGAGGATTAGGGTTAGGTTTAGGGTTAGGTTTAGGGTTAGGGTTATTGTTAGGTTTAGGGTTAGTATTAGGGTTAGGATTAGGATGAGGGTATGATTTACGGTGAGGGTTAGGGATATGGTTAGGGTTATGTTTAGAGTGACGATGAGAGTGTGTGTTCGTTTTAAGTTTAGGGTTAGCGTTAGGGCTAAGATTAAGGATACGTTTAGGGTTAGGGTTAGGGTGACGGTGAGGTTTAGGGTTAAGGTTAGGGTTAGGGTTAGGATAAGGTTTAGGGTGAGGTTTAGGGTGCGGGTGAGGTTTAGGGTGAGGGTTAAGGTGAGGGTTTGGGTGAGGGTGAGGGTATGTGTTAGATTGAGGTTTAGGTTGAAGGTTAGGATTAGGGTGAGGTTAGTGATAGGTTTACGGATAGGGTTAGGGTGAGGGTGAGGGTGAGGTTTAGGGTTAGGGTTAGGTTCAGAGTGAGGGTGAGGTTCAGGGTTAGGATTAGGGTTAGAGTTAGGGTTCGGCTGAAGGTGAGGATGTGGGTGAGGGTTATGGTTAGGGTGAGGGTGAGGGTTAGGGTGAGTTTTAGTGTGTGGGTTAGTGTTAGGGTTAGTGTGAGGATTAGGGTTAGGATTTTGGTGAGGGTAACGGTTAGGGTAAGGGTTAGGGTAAGGTTTAGTGTTAGGTTTATGGTTAGAGTGAGGGTTAGGTTTATTGTGAGTGTTAGGGTGAGGTTTAGGTTTAGTGTTAGCTTTAGGGTGAGGGTGAGCGTTAGGGTGAGTGTGAGGGTTAGGGTTTGGGTGAGGGTTAGGGTGAAGGTGAAGGTTATGGTGAGGGTGAGACTTAGAGTTAAGGTTAGGGTTAGGGTGCGGGTTAGTGTGAGGATAAGGGTTAGTGTTAGGTTTAGGGTTAGTGTGAGGATTAGGGTTAGGGTGAGGGTTAGAGTTATGGTGAGGGTGAGGGTTAAGTTTAAGGTTGTGTGAGGGTTAGGGTTAGGGTGAGGGTTAGGGTTAGGTTTTGGGTTAGGGTGAGGGTGAGGGTGAGGTTGAGGGTTAGGGTGAGGGTGAAGTTGAGTGTGATGGTCAGGGTTAAAGTTAGGGTTAAGTTGCATTTTAGGCTTAGTGTGAGGGTTGGGTGAGCATGAGGTTAAGGGATAGGGTGATGGTTAGTGTAAGGGTGAAGGTTATTGATAGCGTGAGTGTGAGTTTTAGGGTTATTGTTAGGGTTAGGGTTAGTGTTAGGGTTATGATTAGGGTTAGGGTTAGGGTTACAGTTAGAATGAAGTTTAGTTTTAGGGTTTCGGTTAGAGATAAGGTTAGGGTGAGGGTGATATTTAGGGTTACAGTTAGGGTTAGTATTAGTGTTAGGGTTAGGGTGAGGGTTACGGTTAAGCTTAGGCTTAGGCTTAGTCTTAGGCTGAGCATGAGGGTGAGGGGTAGGGTTCTGGTTAGGGTTCGGGTTAGGGTGAAGGTTAGATTGAGTTTTAGGGTTAGGGTTAGGGTGAGGGCTAGGGTTAGGGATAGGTTTAGGTTTAGGATTAGGGTTAGGGTGAGGGTGAGTGTGAGGTTTAGGGTTAGGGTTAGGCTTAGAATTAGGGTGAGGGTTAGGGTTAGGTTTTGGGTTAGTGTGAGGGTGAGGCTGAGGATTAGGCTTATTTTTAGTGTTAGGTTTATTGTTAGGGTTAGTGTTAGTGTTAGGGTTAGTGTTAGGGTTATGGTGAGAGTTATGGTTAGAGTTAGGATTAGGCTTAGGGTTAGGATGAGGGTGAGGGTGGGTTTGAGGATTAGAGTTAGGGTTAGGTTTAGGCTTAAGTTTAGGCTTATTGTTAGTGTTATGCTTAGGGTTAAGTTTGCGGTGAGCATGACGCTGAAGGTGAGGGTTATGCTTATGGTTAAGGTTAGGGTTAGGGTTATTGTTATTCTTAGGGTTAGGGTTAGAGATACGGTGAGGATGAGGTTGAGGGTTAGGGTTAGGGTGCGGTTTCGGGATAGGTTTAGAGTAAGGGTTAGGGTGAGGGTGAGGTTTAGAATTAGAGTTATTGTTAGGGATAGGGTTAGTGTTAGGGTTAGGGTTAGGCTTAGGGTTAGGCTGAGGGTGAGGGTGGGTGTGAGGAATAGGGTGAGGGTTACAGTTAGTGTTAGGGTTATTGTTAGTGTTATGGTTCGGGTTAAGTTTGCTGTGAGGGTGAGTCTGAGGGCGAGGGTTTTGGTTATGGTTAGGGTTAGGGTTAGGGTTAGAGGTATTGTTAGGGTTAGGGTTAGAGTTACCGTGAGGGTGAGGGTGAGGGTGAGGTTTCGGGTTCAGGTTAGGGTTCGGGTTAGGGTGAAGGTTAGATTGAGGTTTAGGGTTAGGATTAGGGTTAGGGTGAGGGCTAGGGTTAGGGATAGGGTTATGTTTTGGATTAGGGTTAGGGTGAGGGTGAGTGTGAGGTTTAGGGTTAGGGTTAGGCTTAGAGTTAGGGTGAGGGTTAGGGTTAGGGTTTGGGTTAGTGTGAGGGTGAGGCTGAGGATTAGGGTTAGGTTTAGGGTTAGGGTTAGTGTTAGGTTTAGGGTTAGAATTAGGGTTATGGTGAGGGTTAGGTTAGAGTTAGGATTAGGCTTAGGGTTAGGCTGAGGGTGAAGGTGGGTGTGAGGATTAGTGTTAGGGTTAGGGTTAGTGTTAGGGTTATTGTTAGTGTTATGGTTAGGGTTAAGTTTGGTGTGAGGGTGAGGCTGAGGTTGAGTGTTATGGTTATGGTTAGTGTATTGTTAGAGTTATTGTTAGGGTTAGGGTTAGAGTTATGGTGAGGGTGAGGGTGAGGGTGAGGGTGAGGGTTACAGTGAAAGTTAACTTGCGGTTTAGGGTTAGGATTAGGGTAAGGGTGAGGGCTAGGGTTAGGGTTAGAGTTAGGGTTATGGGGAGGGATAGGGTTAAGTTTACGGTTAGGTTGAGGGTTAGGGTTAGGATTACGGTGAGGGTTAGGGTTTGGATTAGGCTTAGGCTTACAGTTAGGCTGAGGTTGAGGCTGAGGTGAAGGTTATGGTTATGTTTAGGGTTATGATTACGGTTAGGGTAAGTGTTATTGTTAGGTTTAGGGTTAGAGTTATGGTGAGGTTCAGGGTGAGGGTGAGGGTTAGGGTTAGGGTGAGGTTTAGGTTTAGGTTTAGTGTTAGGGTTAGTGTTAGGGTGAGGGTGTCGGTAAGGTTAAAGGTGAGGGTTAGGCTGAGTGTGAGGCTTACGGTAAGGGTGAGGGTTAGGCTTAGGGTGAGGGTTAGGTTTAGGGTTGGGGTGAGAGTTAGGGTTCGGGTTCAATTTAGGGTTAAGTTAAGCGTTAGGGTAAGGGATATGGTGACAGTGAGGGTTAGGGTTAGGTTGAGGGTTAGTGTTAGGATTAGGGTTAGTGTGAGGGGAAGGTTAAGGTTAGTGTTAGGGTGAGGGTTACGATGAGGGTTAGGGATAGGATTAGGGTTAGGGTGAGGGCTAGTTTGAGGTTGAGGTTTAGGGTTAGCGTTAGGATGAGGTTTAGGGTTAGTGTTAGGGTTCGGGTTAGGGTGAGGGTGAGGTTTACAGTTAGAGTTATGGTTAGGGTGAGGCTGAAATTGAGGTTTAGGGTTAGGGTTAGTGTTACAGTTAGGGTTAGGGTGAGGGTTAGGTTGAGGGTGAGGATGAGGCAAAAGGTTAGGATTAGGATTAGCATAAGGGTTAGGGTGAGTGTATGGGTTAGGGTTAGGGTTAGGCTTAGGGTTAGGCTGAGGGTGAGGTTGAGAGTGAGGGTTAGGGTTAGGTTTACAGTGAGAGTTAGGGTTCGGGTAAATTTAGGGTTAGGGTGAGGGTTAGGGTTAGGTTTATGGTGAGCTTGAGTTTTAGGGTAAGGTTGACGCTTAGGGTTAAGATTATGGTTAGGGTAAGGGTTAAGTTTATGGTTAGGGTGAGGTTAAGAATGAAGATTAGGGATAGGGTGAGGGCTAAGTTGAGGTTGAGGTTTAGTGTTAGTGTTAAATTAAGGTTTAGGTTTAGAGTTAGGGTTAGGGTGAGGGTTAGGTTGAGGGTTAGGTTTATGGTGAGGGTGAGGGTTAGGGTTAGGGTGAGGGTTAGGGTGAGGATGATGGTAAGGTTAAAGTTGAGGTTTAGGCTGAGTTTGAGTGTTAGGGTGAGGGTTAGGGTTAGGTTTAGGGTTAGGGTAAGGGTTAGGGTTAGGTTCAGGGTGAGTGTTAGATTGAGGATTAGGGTTAGGGTTAGTGTGAGGTTTAGGGTGAGGATGTGGGTTAGGGTTAGGGTGAAGGTGAGGGTTAAAATTCGGGTTATGGTGAGGGCTAGGGTGAGGGTCAGTGTTAGGGTTAGGGTTAGGGTAATGGTAAGATTTAGGATTAGGTTGAGGTTTAGCGTTAGTTTGAGGGTTAGTGTTCGGGTTAGGGTCAGTGTTAGGGTGAGGGGAAGTGTTAGGGTGAGGGTTAGGTTTAGGGTGAGGTTTATGGTTGGGTGAGGGTTAGGGTTAGGGTTAGGGTTATTGTTAGGGTTAGGGTTAGGGTTAGGGTTAGGGTTAGGGTTAAGGTGAGGGTGAGGTTTCAGGGTAGAGTTAGGTTTAGTGTGATGGTTAGGGTCAAGGTTAGGGTGGGGTTGAAAGTAAGGGTAAATTTGAGGGTTTGGCTGAGGGTGAGGATTACAGTAATGGTGAGGGTTACGGTTAGGGTGAGGGTTAGTGTTAGGTTTAGGATGAGGGTGAGGGTTAGATTGAGGAATAGTGTTAGGGTTAGTGTGAGGTTTAGGGTGAGCTTGAGGGTTAGGGTTAGTGTTAGGATGAGGTTTATGGTTAGGGTGATGCTTGGGGTTAGTGTGAGTGTTAGTGTTAGCTTTAGGGTTTATGTTAGGTTGAGGGTAAGTGTTTTGGTGAGGGTTAGGTTTAGGGTGAGAGTTATTGTTAGGGTGAGTGTGAGGGTTAGGGTTAGGGTTATTGTTAGGGTTAGGGTTAGGGTTATGGTTAGTGTTAGTGTTAGGGTTAGGGTTAGGGTTAGGATGAGGTTTAGTTTTAGTCTTAGGATTAGAGTTAAGGTTAGGTTGAGGGTGAGATTTAGGGTTAGAGTTAGGTTTAGTGTTAGTGTTAGTGTTAGCATGAGGGTTAGGTTTAGGCTTAGGATTATGCTTAGGCTTGGGCTTAGGCCGAGCATGAGGGTGAAGGTTAGGGTTCGGGTTAGGGTTCAGGTTAGTGTGAAATTTAGATTGAGGATTAGGGTTAGGATTACGGTAAGGGTGAGGGCTAGGGTGAGGGTTAGGGTATGGTCTAGGGTTAGGGATAGGGTTAGGTTTAGGGTTAGGGTGAGGGTGAGTGTGAAGTTTAGGGTTAGGGTTAGGCTTAGAATTAGGGTGAGGGTTAGGGTTAGGGTTTGGGTTAGTGTGAGGGTGAGGCTGAGGATTAGGATTAGTTTTAGGGTTAGATTTAGGGTTAGAGTTATGGTTAGGCTTAGGCTTAGGATGAGGGTGAGGGTGAGGTTGAGGCTTAGAGTTAGGGTTTGGGTTAGGCTTAGTGTTAGGTTTATTGTTAGTGTTATGATTAGGGTTAACTTTGCGGTGAGCAAGAGGCTGAAGTTGAGGGTTATGGGTATGGTTAGGGTTAGGGGGAGGGATAGGGTGAAGTTTAGGATTATGGGTAGTGTTAAGGTAAGTGTGAGGGTGAGGGTTAGGTTGAGGTTTAGGGATAGGGTTAGGTTTAGGATTAGGGTTAGGGTGAGACTGGGTGTGAGGTTTAGGGTGAGGATTAGGCTTAGGCTTATGGTTAGGCTAAGAGTGAGGGTGGGGGGTGAGGATTAGGGTTAGGGCTACGCTTAGGCTTAGGGTTAGGCTGAGGGTGAGAATGGAGGTGAGGTTTAGGTTAGTGTGATCGTTAGGATTAGGGTAAGGGTGAGGGCTCGGGTGAGGGTAAGGGTTAGGGTAAGGCTTAGGCTTAGGCTTCCAGTTAGGCTGAGGGTGAGTTTGAGGGTGAGGGTTAGGGTTAGCATGATGGTTAGGTTTATTGTTAGGGTGAGGGTTAGGATGAGGTTTAGGGTTCGGGTGAGGTTAGGGTGAGGATGATGGTAAGGGTAAAGGTGAGGTTTACGCTGAGGGTAAGGGTTAAGATGAGGGTGAGGGTTAAGGTAAGGGTGAGGGTTAGGTTTAGGGGGAGGCTGAGTGTGAGGTTTAGGCTGAGGATTAGGCTTAGGCTTAGAGTTAGGCTAAGGGTGAGGGTGGGGGTGAGGATGGGGGTGAGGATTAGGGTTAGGGTGATGGTTAGGGATAGGGTTAGTGTTATCGTTAGGGTTAGGGTTAGAGTTACGGTGAGTGTGAGGGTTAGGGTTAGGGTTAGGGTGGGGTTTAGGGTTGGGTTAGGATTACGGTTAGGGTGAGGTTTATGGTTAGGGTTAGCCTTAGTGTTAGGGTGAGGGTGAGGTTTAGAGTTAGAATTAGGGTTAGGTTGAGGCTGAGGGTGAGGGTGAGGGTTAGGATTATTGTTAGCATTAGGATTAGGGTTTGGGTTAGGGTTAGTGTGAGGGTTAGGGGTAGGGTTAGGGGTAGCCTTAGGTTTAGGCTGAGGGTGAGGGTGAGGGTGAGTGTTAGGGTTAGTTTAAGGGTTAGGGTTAGGGTTAGGGTGAGGTTTAGTGTTAGGGTTAGTGTTAAAGTTAGGGTTAGAGTGAGGGTGAGGTTTAGGGGTAGAGTTAGGGTTAGGGTGAGGGTTAGGTTTAGAGTTAGGGTTAGGGTGAGGGTTAAGGTGGGGGTGAAGGTAAGGTTAAACGTGACAGTTAGGCTGAGTGTGAGGGTTATGGCAAGGGTGAGGATTAGGGTTTGGGTGAGAGTTAGGGTTAGGGTTAGTGTGAGAGTTAGGGTTCGGGTTAAGTTTAGGGTTAGGGTTAGGGTTAGTCTAAGAGTTTCGGTGAGGGTGAGTGTTAGTGTCAGTTTGAGAGTTAGGGTTAGGATTAGGGATAGGGTGAAGGTTAGTGTTAGGGTTAGTGTTAGGGTGAGGGTTAGGATGAGGGTTAGGGTTAGGATTAGGGTTAGGGTGTGGGCTAGTTTCAGGTGAGGTTTACGGTTAGGGTTAGGGTGAGGTTTACTGTTAGGGTTAGGGTTAAGTTTAGGGTGAAGTTGAGTTTAGGGTTAGAGTTAGGGTTAGGGTGAGGCTGAGGTTGAGGGTTAGGGTTAGGGTGAGGTTTAGTGTTAGGATTAGTGTTAGTGTTAGAGCAAGGGTTAGGTTGTGGGTGAGGGTTAGGCTTAGCGTTAGGATTAGGTTTAGGCTGAGGGTGAGGGTGAGTTTGAGGGCCAGTGTGAGGGTGAGGGTTAGGGTTAGTGTTAGATTAAGGTTTAGGATTAGGGATAGCTTTAGGGTGAGGGTTAGGTTGAGGTTAGGGTTACAGGGAGTGTGAGGGTTAGTGTTAGGGTGAGGGTTAGGGTTAGGATTAGGGTTAGGGTGAGAGTGAGTGTTAGGATTAGGGTTAGGTTTAGGGTTAGGTTTAGGTTTAGGGTTAGGGTGAGGGTTAGGGTGAGGATGATGGTAAGGGTAAAGGTGAGGTTTAGGGTGAGGGTGAGGGTTAAGATAAGGGTGAGTGTTAGGTTTAGGCTTAGGTTTACCGTAAGGGGTAGGATTAGGGTCAGGGTGATTGTTAGATTGAGGATTAGGGTTAGGGCTAGTGTGAGGTTTAGAGTGAGAATGAGGGTTAGGGTTAGGGTGAGGGTGAGGGCTAGGGTGAGGGTTAGGGTCAGGTTAAGGGTTAGGCTTAGGCTCAGGATTAGGCTGAGCATGAGATTGACGGTGAGTGTTAGGGTTAGGTTGATTGTTAGGTTTACAGTTAGGGTGAGGGTTAGGATGAGGTTTAGGGTTAGGGTGAGGATTAGGGTGAGGTTTAGTGTTAGGTTTAGGGTTAGACTTAGGGTTATGGTGAGGGTGAGGTTCAGGGGTACAGTTAGGGCTAGGATGAGGGTTAGGGTTAGGGTGCAGGTTAGCCTGGGGGTGACGGTAAGGGTAAAGGTGAGGGTTAGGTTGAGGGTGAGGGTTCCGGTAAGGGTGAAGGTTAGGGTTAGGGTGAGGTTTAGTGTTAACATTAGGTTGAGGGTGAGGATTAGATTGAGGATTAGTGTTAGGGTTAGTGTGATGTTTAGGGTGAGGATGAGGGTTAGGGTTAGGGTGAAGGCTAGGGTGAGTGTGAGGGTTAGGGTTAGGGTTAAGGTGAGGGTGTTAGGGTGAGGGTTAAGGTTAGGGTGAGGGTTATGGTTAGGGTGAGGGTTAGGGTTAGGGTTAGGTTTATTGTTAGGTTTAGGGGTAGGGTTACGGTTACTGTGAGGGTGAGGATTAGGGTTAGGGTTAGGATGAGGTTTAGGTTTAGGGTTAGGGTTAGAATCAGGGTTAGGGTGAGGGTTTCGGCTTAGGCTTAGGCTTAGGCTTAGGCTTAGGCTTTGGCCAACATGAGGTTGAAGATTCGGGTTCGGGTTCAGGTGGGGTTTAGGGTTTGGTTTAGGGTTAGGTTGAGAATTAGGTTGAGGTTTAGGGTTAGGATAAGTTTAAGGGTGAGGGTTAGGCTGAGGTTTAGGGTGAGGGTTAGGGTTAGTGATAGGGTTAGGTTTAGGATTAGGGTTAGGTTGAGGGTGAGGGTGAGGTTTAGGATTAGGGTTAGGGTTAGGTTTAGAGTTAGGATGAGTGTTAAGATTAGGGTTTGGTTTAGGGTGAGGTTGAGGCTGAGGAATACTGTTAGGTTTAGGGTTAGGTTTAGGGTTACTGTTAGTGTTAGTGTTAGGTTTAGGGTGAGAGTGAGGTTTAGATGTAGGGTTAGGGGGTGGGTTAGGGTGAGGGTTAGGGGTAGTGTTAGGTTTAGGTTGAGTGTGAGGGTTAGGTTGAGGTTTAGGGTTAGGGTTAGGGTTAGGGTCAGTGTGAGGGTTAGTGTTAGTGTTAGTGTTAGTGTTAGGGTGAGGGTAAGTGTTCGGGTGCGGTTATGGGTTAGGGTGACGGTTATGGGTAGGGTGAGGGTTAGGGTTAGGGTTAGGGTTATTGTTAGGTTTAGGTTTAGGGTTACGGTTACGGTGAGTGTGAGTGTGAAGATTAGGGTTAGGGTTAGGATGAGGTTTAGGATTTGGGTTAGGGTTAGAGTTAGGGTTAGGGTGAGGGTGAGGTTTAGGTTAAGAGTTAAGTTTAGGGTGACGGTTAGGGTTAGGTAGGGTGAGAGTTAAGGGGAGGGTAAGGCTTAGTGTTAGGGTTAGGGATAGGATTAGGGTTAGGGTTAGGGTGAGGGTCCGTGTGTTTGTTAGGGTTAGTTCTGGGGTTAGGCTTAGGTTTAGGCTGAAGGTGAGAGTGATGGTTAGAGTTAGGGTTAGGGTTAGTGTTAGGGTTAAGGGGAGGGTTAGGATGACGGTTAAGGTTAGGATTAGGGTTAGGTTAAGGGCTAGGGTGAGGTTGAGGTTTAGGGTTAGAGTTAGGGTGAGGTTTATGGTTAGGGTAAGGGTTAAGGTGAGGGTGAGGTTTAGGGTTAGAGTTAGGGTTAGGGTGAGGCTGAGGGTGAGGGTTAGGGTTAGGGTTAGTGTTAGGTTAAGGGTTAGGGTTAGGGTGAGGGTTAGGGTGAGTGTTAGGGTTGGGTATAGGGTTAGGTTTAGGCTGAGGGTGAGGGTGAGGGTGAGGGTTAGAGTGAGGATGAGGGTTAGGGTTAGGTGAGGGCTAGGGTTGGGTGAGGTTTAGGGCTAGGGTTATCGTGAGGTTTAGGGTTAGGCTGATGATTAGGGTTAGGTTTAGGGTTAGGGTTATTGTTAGGGTTGGGGTACGTGTTAGGGTGAGTTTTAGAGTTAAGGTGAGTGTTATAGTTAGGGTGAGGGTTAGGGTTATGGTTAAGGTTATTGTTAGGGTTAGGGTTAGGGTTATGGTGAGGGTGAGGATGAGGGTTACGGTTAGTGTTAGAATGAGGTTTAGGGTTAGGGTTAAGGATAGAATTAGGGTTCGGGTGACAGTTAGGTTTAGGGTTAGAGTTAGGGTTTGTGATAGGGTTAGGGTTAGGGTGAGGATTTGGGTTAGGCTTAGGCTTAGGCTGAGCATGAGGTTGAGGGTTAGGGTTAGGGTGATGGTTCTGGTTAGGATTATTGTTATTTTTAGGGTTAGGGTTAGAGTTACAGTGAGGGTGAGGGTGCAGGTGAGGGTTAGGGTTAGGGTTAGGGTTTGGTTTACCGTTAGAGTTAGGGTTAGGTTTAGGTTATGGGTGAGGTTTAGGGTTAGATTTAGGGTTAGTGTGAGGGTGAGGTTTAGTGTTAGAGTTAGAGTTAGCGTGAGGCTGAGGGTGAGGGTTGCGGTTCGGGTTAGGGGTTGGGTGAGCGTGACGGTGTGGGTTAAGTTTAGTGTTAAAGTGAGGGTTAGGATGAGGGTTAGGGTTAGGATTAGGGTTAGGGTGAGGGCTAGGGTGAAGGTGAGGTTTAGTGTTAGAGTTATGGTGAGGTTTAGGGTTAGGGTTAGTGTTAGGTTTAGGGTGAGTGTAAGGTTTAGGGTTAGTTTTAGGGTTAGGGTGAGGCTGAGTTTGAGGGTGAGGGTTAGTGTTAGTGTTAGATTTAGGGTTAGGGTGAGGTTTAAGTTGAGTGTGAGGTTTAAGCTTAGGGTTAGGATTAGGTTTAGGGTAAGGGTTAGGGTGAGTGTGAGCGATATGGTTAGTGTTAGGGTTAGTCTTAGGGTTAGACTGAGGGTGAGGGCTGGGGTGAGGGTGAGGTTAAGGGTGAGTGTGAGGGTTAGGGTTAGGGTGAGTGTTAGGATTAGGGTTACTGTGAGCGTGAGGGTTAGGGTTAGGTTGAGATTTAGGGTTAGTGTTAGGGTTAGGGTGAGGGTTCAGGTTAGCGTTAGGGTGAGGGTAAGGATGAGGATTAGGGTTAGGATTAGGGTTAGGGTGAGGGCTAGGGTGAGTTTGAGGGTTAGGGTTCGTGTAAGATTAAGGTATAGGATTAGGGTTTGGGTTAGATTGAGGATTAGGTTGAGGATAAGGGTTACAGTGAGGGTGAGGATTAGGGTTAGGGTTAGGGTTAGGGTTAGGATTAAGGTTAGCTTGAGGGTGAGTATTAGCATTAGTGTTAGTGTTAGGGTTAGGGTTAGGTTTAGAGTTATGATTAGTGTTATTGTTAGGGTTCGGTTTAGAGTTATTATGAGGGTGAGGGTGAGGGTGAGGGTTAGGGTTAGTGTTAGGTTGAGATTTAGGGTTAGGGATTAGGATTAGGGTAAGGGTGAGGGTGAAGTTTAGGGTTAGATTTAGGGTTAGTTGGAGGATTAGGTCGAGGGTGAGGGTAAGGTTTAATTTTAGTATTAAGGTTAGGGTGAGGGTTAGGTTGAGGTTTAGGCTTACGGTTAGGGTTAGGGTTAGGATTAGGGTTAGGGTGAGGGTGAGTGTGAGGGTTAGGGTTAGGGTTAGGCTTAGGCTTAGAGTTAGGCTGAGGGTGAGGGTGGGGGTGAGGATTAGGTTTAGGGTAATGGTTAAGGTTAGGGTTAGGGTGAGGGTTAGGATTAGGATTAGGGTTAGGGTGAGGGATAGGTTGAGGGTGAGGGTTAGGGTAAGGGTTAGGTTTAGGATTATGATTAGGCTGAGCTTGAGGTTGAGAGTGAAGGTTAGGGTTAGTATGATGGTTAGGTTTACAGTTAGGGTGATGTTTAGGATGAGTTTTAGGGTTAAGGTGTGGGTTAGGGTGAGATTTAGTGTTTGGGTTAGGGTTAGACTTAGGGTTATGGTGAGGGTGAGATTCAGGGGTACACTTAGGGTTAGGATGAGGGTTAGGTTTAGGGTGCAGGTTAGTCTGGGGTTGACGGTAATGGTTAAGGTGAGGGTTAGGATGAGGGTGTGGGTTTCGGTATGGGTGAGGGTTAGGGTTAGGGTGAGGGTTAGTGTTAGCATTAGATTGAGGGTGAGGGTTAGATTGTGGATTAGTGTTAGGGTTAGTGTGAGGTTTAGGGTGATGATGAGGGTTAGGGTTAGGGTGAAGGCTAGGATGAGTGTGAGTGTTAGGGTTAGGGTTAGGGTGAGGGTAAGTGTTAGGGTGAGGGTTAAGGTTAGGGTGAGGGTTATGGTTAGGGTGAGGGTTAGGGTTAGGGTTAGGTTTATTGTTAGGTTTAGGGGTAGGGTTACGGTTACTGTGAGGGTGAGGGTGAGGATTAGGGTTAGGGTTAGGATGAAGTTTAGGTTTAGGGTTAGGGTTAGAGTTAGGGTTAGTTTGAGGGTGAGGGTTAGGGTTAGGCTTAGGCTTAGGCTTAGGCCGAGCATGAGGGTGAGGGTTCGTGTTCGTGTTCAGGTGAGGGTTAGGGTTAGGTTTAGGGGTAGGTTTGGAGATATGTTGAGGTTTAGGGTTAGGATAAGTTTAAGGGTGAGGGCTAGGGTGAGGGTTAGTGTGAGGGTTTGGGTTAGGGATAGGGTTAGGTTTAGGATTAGGGTTAGGGTGAGGGTGAGTGTGAGGGTTAGGATTAGGGTTAGGGTTAGGCTTAGAGTTAGGATGAGGGTTAGGGTTAGGGTTTGGGTTAGGGTGATGTTTAGGCTGAAGATTAGTGTTAGGTTTAGGGTTAGGTTTAGGGTTAGTGTTAGGGTTGGGGTTAGGGTGAGGGAGAGGTTTAGATATAGGTTTAGCATGAGGGTTAGGGGGAGGGTTAGGCTTAGGGTTAGTGTTAGGTTTAGGTTGAGTGTGAGGCTTAGGTTGAGGTTTAGGGTTAGGGTTAGGGTTAGGGTCAGTGTGAGGGTTAGTGTTAGTGTTAGGGTTAGTGTTAGGGTGAGGGTAAGTGTTAGTGTGAGGTATGGGTTAGGGTGATGGTTATGTTTAGGGTGACGGTTAAGGTTAGGGTTAGGGTTATTGTTAGGTTTAAGTTTAGGGTTACGGTTACGGTGAGGGTGAGTGTGAGGGTTAGGGTTATGGTTAGCTTGAGCTTTAGGGTTTGGGATAGGGTGAGAGTTAGGGTAAGGGTGAGAGTGAGGTTTAGGGTTAGAGTTAGGTTTAGGGTGATGGTTAGGGTTAGGGTTAGGGTGAGAGTTAGGGGGAGGGTAAGGGTTAGTCTTAGGGTTAGGGATAGGATTAGGGTTAGGGTTAGGGTGAGGGTCAATGTGTTTGTTAGTGTTAAGTCTAGGGTTAGGCTTAGATTTAGGCTGAGGGGGAGGATGATGGTTAGGTTAAGGTTAGGGTTAGGGGGAGGGGTAGGATGAGGGTTAGGTTTAGGATTAGGGTTAGGGCAAGGCCTAGGGTGAGGGTGAGGTTTAGTGTTAGAGTTAAGGTGAGATTTATTGTTAGGGTTACGTTAGGGTGAGGGTGAGGTTTAGGGCTAGAGTTAGGGTTAGTGTGAGGCTGAGGGTGAGTTTTAGGGTTAGAGTTAGTGTTAGGTTTAGTGTTACGGTTAGGGTGAGGGTTAGGGTGAGGGTTATGGTTAGATTTAGGATTAGGGTTAGGCTGAAGGTTAGGGTGAGGGTGAGGGTTAGGGTGAGGATGAGGGTTAGGTTTAGGGAGAGGGCTAGGTTTGTGTGAGGGTTAAGGATAGGGTTAGCGTGAGGTTTAGGGTTAGGGTAATGGTTAGGGTTAGTGTGAGGGTTAGTGTTAGGGTTAGGGTTATTGTTAGGTTTAGGCTAAGTGTTAGGGTGAGGGTTAGGGTTAGGGTGAGGTTTACAGTTAGGGTGAGGGTTAGGGTTATGGTTAAGTTTATTGTTAGGGTTAGCATTACGGTTACGGTGAGGGTGAGGGTGAGGGTGGGGTTTACGGTTAGGGTTAGGGTTAGGGTTAGGTTGAAGGTGAGGTTTTGGGTTAGATTTAGGGTTAGTGTTAGGGTGAGGTTTAGTGTTAGAGTTAGGGTTAGGGTGAGGCTGAGGGTGAGGTTTAGCATTAGGATTAATGTTAGGGTTAGGCTTAACGTGAGGGTTAGGTTGAGGGTGACGGTTAGGGTTAGCTTTAGGATTAGGATTAGGGTTAGGGTTATGGTGAGTGTGAGTGTTAGGGTTTTGGTTACGGTTAGGGATAGGCTTAGGGTTAGGCTGAGGTTGAGGGTTAGGGTTGGGGTTAGCATGAGGTATAGGGTTAGGGTTAGGGTGAGTGTGAGTGTTAGGTTTAGGGTTAGGCTTAGGGTTAGGCTGAGCATGAGGGTGTGGGTTAGGGTTAGGATGAGGGTTAGGGTTATGTTGAGAGTTAGGATGAGGGTTAGGGTTAGGATTAGGGTTAGGGTGCGAGCGAGTGTATGTGTTAGTGTTAGGTTTAGGGTTAGACTTAGGTTTAGGCTGAGCGTGAGTTTGAGAGTTAGGGTTAGGGTTAGGGTGAGCGTTAGGGTAAGAGTTAGGGGGAGGGTTAGGAAGAGGGTTATGCTTAGGTTTAGGGTTGGGTGAGTGCTAGGTTGAGGGTGAGCTTTAGGGTTAGGTTTGGGGTGAGGGTTAGGGTTAGGGTAAGGTTGAGAGTTAGGGTTCGGCTTATGTTTAGGGTTAGGTTGAGGGTTAGGGTAAGGGTTACGGTGAGGGTGAGGGTTAGGTTTAGGTTGAGGGTTAGGTTTCAGATTAGGTTTAGGGTGAGGGTGACTGTGAGGGTTAGGTTTAGTGTTAGGCTGAGGGTTAGGATGAGGGTTAGGGTTAGGATTAGGGTTAGGGTGAGGGCTAGGGTGAGGGTGAGGTTTAGGGTTAGGGTTAGGTTGAAGTTTAGGGTTAGGGTTAGTGTTAGGGTAAGGGTGAGGGAGAGGTTTAGGGTTAGATTTAGGGTTAGGGTGAGCCTGAGTTTCAGGGTTAGGTTTAGTGTTAGTGTTAGATTTAGGGTTAGGTTGAGGGTAAGGTTGAGTGTGAGGGTTAGGCTTCGGGTTAGGATTTTGTTTAGGGTAAGGCTTAGGGTGAGTGTGAGCAATATGGTTAGGGTTAGGTTTAGGGTTAGGGTTAGACTGAGGATGAGGGTGGGGGTGAGGGTTAGGTAAAGGGTAAGTGTGAGGGTTAGGGTTAGGGTGAGGGTTAGGGTTAGGGTTAATGTGAGCGTGATGGTTAAGGTTAGGTTGAGAGTTAGGGTTAGTGTTAAGGTTTGGGTGAGGGTTAAGTTTAGGGCTAGGGTGAGGGTAAGTATGAGGATTAGGGTTAGGATTATGGTTAGGGTGAGGGCTAGGGTGAGAGTGAGGTTTAGGGTTAGTATTAGATTAAGGTTTAGGTTTCGGGTTAGGGTTAGGGTGAGGATTAGGTTGAGGGTTAGGGTTATAGTGAGGGTGAGGATTAGGGTTAGGATGAGGGTTAGGGTTAGGAATAGGGTTAGTTTGAGTGTGAGTGTTAGCATTAGGGTTAGGGTTAGGTTTAGGGTTAGGATTAGTGTTATTGTTAGGGTTAGGGTTAGAGTTATTGTGAGGGTGAGGGTGAGGGTGAGGTTTAGGGTTAGGGTTAGGGCGAGGTTTATAGTTAGGTTTAGGAGTAGGGTTAGGGTGAGGGTGCGGTTGAGGGTTAGATTTAGGGTTAGTTGGAGGGTTAGGCCTAGGGTGAGGTTAGGGTTACTTTTAGGGTTAAGGTTAGGTTGAGGGTTAGGTTGAGGTTTAGGCTTTTGGTTAGGGTTAGGGTTAAGATTAGGGTGAGGGTGAGGTTGAGTGTGATGGATAGGACTAGGGTTAGGCTTAGGCTTAGGGTTAGGCTGAGAGTGAGGTTGGGCGTGAGGATTAAGTTTAGGGTGATTGTTAGGGTTAGGGTTAGGGTGAGGTTTAGGATGATGGTTAGGATTAGGATTAATGTTAGGGTGAGGGCTAGGGTGAGGGTGAGGATTAGGTAAGGGTTAGGCTTAGGCTTAGGATTAGGCTGAGCATGAGTTTGAGGGTGAGGGTTAGGGTTAGGGTGATGGTTAGGTTTACAGTTAGGGTGAGGGTTAGGATGAGGTTTAGGATTAGGGTGAGGGTTAAGGTGAGGTTTAGTGTTTGGGTTAGGGTTAGACTTAGGCTTATGGTGAGGGTGAGGTTCAGGGGTACAGTTAGGGTTAGGATGAGGGTTAGGGTTAGGGTGCAGGTTAGCCTGGGGGTGATGGTAAGGGTAAAGGTGAGGGTTAGACTGAGGGTGAAGGTTCCACTAAGGGTGAAGGTTAGGGTTAGGGTTAGGGTTAGTGTTAGCATTAGGGTGAGGTTGAGCGTTATATTGAGGATTAGTGTTAGGATTAGTGTGACGTTTAGGGTGAGGATGAGGGTTAGGATTAGGGTGAAAGCTAGGGTGAGTGTGATGGTTCCTAGTGTTAGGGTTAGGGTGAGGGTGTTAGGGTGAGAGTTAAGGTTAGGGTGAGGGTTATGGTTAGGTTGAGGGTTAGGGTTAGGGTTAGGTTTATTGTTAGGTTTAGGGGTAGGGTTACGGTTACTGTGAGGGTGAGCGTGAGTATTAGGGTTAGGGTTAGGATGAGGTTTAGGTTTAGGGTTAGGGTTAGAGTTAGGGTTAGGTTGAGGGTTAGGGTTAGGGTGAGGCTTAGCCTTAGGCCAAGCATGAGGGTGAGGTTTAGGGTTAGGGTTTGGGTTAGGGTGAGGATTAGTGTTAGGGTGAGGGTTATTGTTAGGGTTAGGTAAAGTGTTAGGGTGAGATTTAGGTTTAGGGTGAGGGTTATGGTTAAGGTGAGGGTTAGGTTTATGGTTAAGTTTATTGTTAAGGTTAGGGTTAGGCTTAGGGTTATGGTGAGGGTGAGGGTGAGGGTTACGGTTATGTTTAGGTTGAGGTTAAGGTTTAGGGTTAGGGTTAGAATTAGGGTTTGGGTGACAGTGAGTTTTAGGATTAGAGTTATGGTTTGTGATAGTGTTAGGGTTAGGGTGAGGTTTAGGTTTAGGGTTAGGCTTAGGCTTAGGCTTAGGTCGAGCATGAGGGTGAGGTTTAGGGTTAGGGTGATGGTTCTGGTTAGGATTAGTGTTATTGTTAGGGTTAGGTTTAGAGTTACAGTGAGGTTGAGGGTGCAGGTGAGGGTTAGGGTTAGGGATAGGGTGGGGTTTACGGTTTGGGTTAGGGTTAGTGTTAGGTTGAGGGTGAGGTTTAGGGTTAGATTTAGGGTTAGTTGTAGGGTGAGGGTTACTGTTAGCCTTAGATTTAGTTTTAGGGTGAGGCTAAGGGTGATGGTGAGGGTTTGGGTTAGGGTGAGGGTTATGGTTAAGCTGAGGTTTAGGAATCGGTTTAGAGTAATTGTTAGGGTTCGGTTTAAGTTTACGGTTACAGTGAGGGTGAGGATGAGGGTTAGGGTTAGGCTTAGGTTGAGGTTTAGTGTGAGGGTGAGGTTTAGGGTTAGAGTCAGTGTGAGGGTTAGGTTGAGGGTTTGGGTTAGGGTTAGTGTTAGTGTTAGGGTTAGGGTGAGAGTTAGGGAGAGGTTTAGGGTTAGGGTTAAGTTTAAGATTAGGTTTAGGATGAGGGTGAGTGTGTGTGTTAGGGTTTGGTTTAGGGTTAGGCTTAGGGTTAGGCTGAGGGTGAGGTTGAGGGTGAGGGTTAGGGTTAGGATTATGGTTAGGGGGCGGGTTAGGATGAGGGTTAAGGTTAGGATTAGGGTTAGGGTGAGGGCTAGGGTGAGGTTAAGGTTTAGGGTTAAGGTTAGGGTGAGGGTTAGGGTTTTGTTTAGGGTGAGCGTTAGGGTTCGGGTTAAGTTTAGGGTTAGGGTGAGCATTAGGGTAAGGGTTACAGTGAGGGTGAGTTTTAGGGTTAGGTTGAGGGTTAGCGTTAGGATTAGGCTTAGTGTGAGGTTGTGGGTGAGGGTTAGTGTTAGGGTTAGGGCGAGGGTTAGGATTAGGGTTAGGGTTAAGATTAGGGTTAGGGTGAGGGCTAGGGTTAGGGTGAGGGTTAGGGTAAGTGTAAGGCTTAGTCCTAGTGTTAGGCTGAGTGTGAGGTTCAGGGTGAGTGTTAGGGTTAGGGTGATGGTTAGGTTTACAGTTAGTGTTAGAGTTAGTATGAGGTTTAGGGTTGGGGGATTTTTAGGGTGAGGATGATGGTAAGGGTAATGGTGAGGTTTAGGCTGAGGGTGAGGGTTAAGATAAGGGTGAGCGTTAGGGTTAGGTTTAGGGTTAGATTAAGGGCTAGAGTTAGGGTTAGGGTGAGAGTATGATTGAGGATTAGGGATAGGGTTAGTGTGAGGTTTAGAGTGAGGATGAGGGTTAGGGTGAGGTTTAGTGTTAGGGTTAGGGTTAGAGTTAGGGTTAGGGTGAGGGTGAGGTTTAGGGTGGAGTTAGGGTTAGGGTGAGGGTTAGGATGAGGGTTAGTGTTAGAGTTAGGGTTACCGTGAGGTTTAGGGTCAGGGTTAGTGTTAGGGTTAGGTTGAGAGTTAGGGGGAGGTTAGAGTTAGGGTTAGGGTTAGGGTTAGGTTTAGGGTTTCGGTTACGGTGAGGATGAGGGTTAGGATTAGGGTTAGGGTGAAGATAAGGTTTAGGGTTAGAATAAGGGTTAGGGTGAGACTGAGGGTGAGGGTGAGGGTTAGAGTTAGGGTTAGGATTAGGATTAGGGTGAGGGTTAGGGTGAGTGTGAGGGTTAAGTTTAGGGTTAAGGTTAGCATTAGGTTTAGGCTGAGGGTTTGGTTGAGGGTGAAGGTTAGGGTTAGGGTTATTGTTAGGGTGAGGTTTAGTGTTAGGGTTAGGGTTAGAGTTATGGTTAGGGTGAGGGTGAGGTTTAGGCATAGAGTTAGTTTTAGGGTGAGGGTTAGGGTGAGTGTTTGGGTTAGGGTGAGGGTTAGGGTAGGGCTGACGGTAAGGGTAAAAGTGAGGGTTTGACTGAGGGTGAGGGTTAAGGTAAGGTTGAAGGTTAGGGTTAGGATGTGGGTTAATATTAGGCTTACCATTAGAGTTAGGGTTCGGGTTAAGTTTAGGGTTAGGGTGAGGGTTAGAGTAAGGGTTACGGTGAGGGTGACGGTTAGGTTTAGGTTGAGGCTTAGGGTTAGGATTATGGTTAGGGTGAGGGTGAGGTTTAGGGTTAGTGTTAGGGTGAGGGCTAGGAAGAAGTTTAGGGTTAGGATTAGGGTTAAGGTGAGGGCTAGGGTGAGGGTGAGGTTTAGGGTTAGGATTAGCGTGATGTTTAGGGTTAGGGTTAGGGTTAGGTTTAGAGTGAGGGTGAGGTTTAGGGTTAGATTTAGGGTTAGGGTTAGGCTGAGGTTGAGGGTTAGGATTAGGGTTAGTATTAGAATTAGGGTTAGGGTGAGGGTTAGGATGAGTTTTAGGGTTAGGATTAGGGTAAGGGTGAGGGCTAGGATGAGGGTTAGGGAGAGGGCTAGGGTTATGGATAGGGTTAGTTTTATGATTAGGGTTAGGGTGAGGGTGAGTGTGAGGGTTAGGGTTAGGCTTAGGTTTAGGCTTAGAGTTAAGGTGAGGGTTAGGGTTATGGTGAGGCTGAGGCTGAGGATTACGGTTAGGTTTAGGGTTAGGGTTAGTGTTAGAGTGAGGGTTACGATTAGGGTGAGGGTTAGGGTTAGGACTAGGATTAGGGTGAGTGTTAGGGTTAGGCCTAGGATTAGGGTTAGGGTTAGGCTGAGGGTGAGAGTCAGGGTGAGGGTTAGGGTGAGGATGAGGGTTAGGGTTAGGGTGAGGGCTAAGGTGAGGGTGAGGGTTAGGGATATGGTTAGCTTGAGGTTTGGGTTTAGGGTGATGGTTAGGGTTAGTGTGAGTGTTAGTGTTAGGGTTAGGGTTAGTGTTAGGGTTAGGGTAATTTTTAGGGTGAGGGTTAGGGTTAGGGTGAGTGTTAGGGTTAGGATGAGGGTTAGGGTTAGGGTGAGTGTGAGGTTTAGATATAGGGTTAGGTGGAGGGTTAGAGTGAGTGTTAGGTTTTGGGGTAGTGTTAGGGTTAGGTTGAGGGTGAGGGTTATGTTGAGGTATAGTGTTAGGGTGAGGGTTAGTGGGAGGGTTAGTGTTAGTGTTAGGGTTAGTGTTAAGGTGAGAGTAAGTGTTAGGGTGCGGGTATGGGTTAGGGTGCGAGTTATGTTTAGGGTGAGGGTTAGGGTTAGGAATAGGGTTATTGTTAGGTTTAGGTTTAGTGTTACGGTTATGGTGAGGGTGAGGTTGAGGGTTAGGCTTAGGGTTAGGTTGAGGTTTAGGGTTTGGGTTAGGGTTAGAGTTAGGGTTAGGCTGAGGGTAAGGTTTAGGTTTAGAGTTAGGGTTAGGGTGAGGGATAGGGTTAGTGTTAGTTTGAGAGTTAGGGGGAGGGTTATGGTTATGGTTAGGTTTAGGGATAGGATTAGGGTTAGTGCGAAGGTGAGTGTGTGTGTTAGGGTTAGGTCTAGGGTTAGGCAGAGGGTGAAGTTGAGGGTGAGGGTTAGGTTTAGGATGAGGGATAGGGGAAGTGTTAGGGTGAGGGTTAGGGTTAGCATTAAGGTTAGGGCAAGGGCTAGGTTGAGGGTGAGTTTTAGGTTTAGGGTTAGAGTCAGGTTTATGGTTAGGGTTAGGGTGAGAGTGAAGTTTAGGGTTAGATTTAGGGTTAGGGTGAGGCTGAGCTTGAGGGTTATTGTTAGGGTTAGTGTTAGGTTTAGGGTTAGGGTTAGTGTGAGGGTTAGGTTTAGGGTTAGTGTTACCTTAAGGGTTACGGTTATGGTGAGGGTTAAGGTTAGGGTGAGGGTTATGCTTAGGATTAGGATTAGGGTTAGGGTTAGGCTGAGGGTGAGTGTGAGGGTGAGAGTGAGTGTTAGGGTGAGGATGAGGGTTAGGGTTAGGGTGAGGGCTAGGGTGAGGGTGAGGGTTAGGGATAGGGTTATCGTGAGGTTTGGGGTTAGCGTAATGGTTAGGGTTAGTGTGAGGTTTAGTGTTAGGGTTAGGGTTAGTGTTAGGGTAAGGGTAAGTGTTAGGGTGAGGGTTAGAGTTTGGGTAATTGTTAGGGTTAGGTTTAGGGTTTAGGTTTTAGTGAGGGTGAGGTTGAAGTTTAGGGTTAGGTTTAGGATGATGTTTAGGTTTAGGGTTATGTTTAGAATTAGGGTTAGGTTAATAGTGATGTTTAGGGTTAGAGTTAGGGTTTGTGATAGGGTTAGGGTTAGGGTGGGGTTTACAGTTAGGGTTAGGATTAGGGTTAGGTTGAGGGAGAGGTTTAGGGTGAGATTTAGGGTTTGTGTTAGGTGAGGTTTAGGGTTAGGGTTAGGGTTAGTGTTAGGGTTAGGTTAAGAGTTAGGGTGAGGGTTTGGGTTAGGGTGTGGGTTCTGGTTAGGGTGAGGGCTAGTTTGTGGGCGAGGTTTAGGATTAGGGTCCGGGTGAGGTTTAGTGTTAGAGTTAAGGTTAGGATGAGGGTGAGGTTTAGGTTTAGAGTTAGGATTAGCGGAAGGGTTAGAGTGAGGTTTCGGGTTAGAGTTAGTGTTAGGGTTAGGGTGAGGGTGAGGGTTAGGTAGAGGTTTAGGGATAGGGTTACATTTAGGATTAGAGTTAGAGTGAGGGTGAGTATGAGTGTTAGGGTGAGGGTTAGATTTAGGCTTAGGGTTAGGCTGAGCGTGAGGGTGGGTGTTAGGATTAGGTTTAGGGTGATGGTTCGGTTAAGGGTTAGTGTTATTTTTAGGGTTAGTGCTAGAGTTAAGGTGAGGGTGAGGGAGATGATTAGGGTTAGATTTAGGGTTAGTGTTAGGGTGAGTGTTAGTGTTAGTGTTAGGGTTAATGTTAGGGTGAGGGTAAGTCTTAGGATGAGGGTTTTGGTTGGGATGAGGGTTATGGTTAGGGTGAGGGTTAGGATTAGGGTTAGGGTTATTTTTAGGTTTCGGTTTAAGGTTAAGGTTACGGTGAGGGTGAGGGTTAGGCTTAGGTTTAGGGTGAGGTTTAGGGTGAGGGTGAGGTTTAGGGTTAGAGGTAGGGTTAGGGTGAGGGTTAGGTTGAGGTTTAGGTTTAGGGTTAGTGTTAGGGTTAGGGTTAGGGTGAGAGTTAGAGGGAGGGTTAGGATTAAGGTTAGGGTTAGGATTTGGGTTAGCATGAGGGTGAGGGTTAAGGTTAGGGTTAGGGTTAGTATTAGGGGTAGGGTTAGGGTGAGTGTGAAGGTGAGGGTTAGGGTTAGGCTTAGTGTTAGGCTGAGGGTGAGGGTGAGGGTTAGGGAAAGGGTGAGGGTTAGGGTTAGGGTTAGGTGGAGGGTTAGGATGAGTGTTAGGGTTAGGATTAGGGTTAGGGTGAGGGCTAGGGTAAGGGGGCAGCTTAGGGTTAGGGTTAGAGTGAGGTTTAGGGTTAGGGTTACTTTTAGGGTTAGGGTGAGGATGAGTTTTAGGGTTATAGTTAGGGTTAAGGTGAGGCTGAGTTTGAGGGTTAGGGTTAGGGTTAGGATTAGGATTAGGGTAAGGGTTCGGGTGAGTGTGAGTGTTAGGGATAGGGTTAGGTTTAGGCTTAGGGTTACACTGAGGGTGACGGTGAGGGTAAGGGTTAGGGTTTTCTTAGGGTTAGGGTGAGGGTGAATGTGTGTGTTAGAATTAGGTTTAGGATTAGGCTTAGGGTTAGGCTGAGGGTGAGGTTGAGGGTGAGGGTTAGTGTTAGGATGAGGGTGAGGGTTATGGTTAGGTTTAGGGTGAGGGTTAGGGTTAGGATTCTGGTTAGGGTGAGGGCTAGTTTGTGGGCGAGGTTTAGGATTAGGGTCCGGGTGAGGTTTAGTGTTAGAGTTAAGGATAGGATGAGGCTGAGGCTGAGGGTTAGGGTTAGGATTAATATTAGGCTTTGGCTTAAGATGAGGGTTAGTTTGAGGGTGAGGTTTAGGATTAGGGTTAGGAGTAGGATTAGGGTTAGTGTGAGGGTGAGTGTTAGGATGAGGATTAGGGTTAGGTATAGGGTGAGTGTGAGGGTTAGGGTTAGGGTGTGGGTTAGGCTTAGGTTTAGGATGAGGGTGAGGGTGAGGATAAAGGTTAAGGTGAGGGTTAGGGTTACGGTGAGGGTTAGGGTTAGGGTTAGGGTGAGGGTTAGGATGAGGATTAGGGTTAGAATTAGGGTTAGGGTGAGGGCTAGGGTGAGGGTGACGTTTAGGGTTAGTGTTTGGATGAGGTTTAGGGTGAGGGTTAGGGTTAGGGTGAGGGTTAGGTTGAGGGTTAGGGTTACAGTGAGGGTGAGGATTAGGTTTAGGGTGAGGGTTAGGGTTAGGATTAGGGTTAGGGTGAGGTTGAGTATTTGCATTAGTGTTAGGGTTATGGTTAGGGTTAGGTTGAGGGTTAGGATTACTGTTATTGTTAGGTTCAGGGTTAGAGTTATGATGAGGGTGAGGGTGAGTGTTACGGTTAGGTTGAGGTTTAGGGTCAGGGATAGGATTAGGGTTAGTGTGAGGTGAGGTTTATGGTTAGATTTAGGTTTAGTTGGAGGGTTGGGTGGAGGGTTAGGGTTAGGGTAAGTGTTAGGGTTAAGGTTAGGTTGAGGGTTAGGTTGAGGTTTGGGGCTAGGGTTAGGGTTAGGTTTAGGATTAGGGTTAGGGTGAGGGTGAATGTGAGGTTTAGGGTTAGGGTTAGGCTTAGGCTTAGGGTTAGGCTGAGGGTGACGGTAGGGGTGAGGATTAGGGTTAGGGTGATGGTTAGGGTTAGGGTTAGGGTGAGGGTTAGTGTTAGGGTTAGGATTAGAGTTAGGGTTAGAGTGAGGGTGAGGTTTAGGGGTAGATTTAGGGTTAGGGTGAGGATTAGGGTTAGAGTGAGGGTTACTGTGTTGGTGACGGTAAGGGTAAAGGTCAGGGTTAGGCTTAGGGTAAGAGTTACAGTAAGTGTGAGGGTTATGGTTAGGGTTAGGATGAGAGTGAGGGTTAGATTGAGGATTAGTGTTACGGTTAGTGTGAAGTTTAAGTTGAGGATGGTTTAGGGTTAGATTTAGGGTGAGGTTTATGGTTAGGGTGATGGTTAGGTTTAATGTGAGGTTTAGTGTTAGGTTTAGGGGTAGTGTTAGGGTGAGAGTAAGGGTTAGGGTTAATGTTAGGGTTATTGTTAGTGTTAGGGTTAAGGTTAAGGTTATGGTGAGGGTGAGGATGATGGTTAGGTTTAGGTCTAGGATGAGGTTTAAGGATAGGGTTAGGGTTAGTGTTAGGGTTAGGGTGAGGTTTAGTGTTAGTGTTAGGGTTAGGGTGAGGCTGGGGGTGAGGGTTAGGGTTAGGATTAATGTTAGGGTTAGGCTTAAGTTGAGGGTTAGTTTGAGAGTGATGGTTAGGGTTAGGATTAGGAGTAGGATTAGGGTTAGTGTTAGGGTGAGGGTTAGGGTTAGGGTTAGGGTTAGGGTTCGGGACAGGCTTAGGGTTAAGCTGAGGTTGAGTGTGAGGGTTAGGGTTAGGGTGAGGTTTAGGGTTAGGGTTAGGATGAGTGTGAGGGTTAGGGTTAGGGTTAATCTTAGGATTAGGCTTAGTGTGAGGGTGACCTTTTCGGTTTGGATTAGGTTTAGAGTTAGGGTTAGGGTGAGGGTGAGTTTTAGGATTAGAGTTAGGTTTAGGGTGAGGTTTAGGTTGAGGGTTATGTTATGGGTTAGTTTTAGGGTTAGGGTTAGGGTGAGAGTTAGGGGAAATGTTAGGATTAGGGTTAGGGTTAGGTATAAGATTAAGGTTAGAGTGAGGGGGAGTGTGTGTGTTAGGTTTAGGTTTAGGGATAGGCTTAGTGTTAGGCTGAGGGTGAGGTTGAGGGTGAGGTTTAGGGTTAGGGGGAGGGTTAGGATGAGGGTTAGCATTAGGAATAGGTTTAGGGTAAGGTGTAGGGTGAGTGTGAGGGTGAGGTTTAAGGTTATGGTTAGGGTTAGGGATAGGGTGAGGGTGAGGTTTAGGTTAGAGTAAGGGTTACAGTGAGGCTGAGGGTGAGGATTAGAGTTAGGGTTAGGATTAGGTTTAGGGTAAGGGTTAGGGTGAGTGTGAGGGTTACGGTTACGCTTAGGGTCAGGCTGAGGGTGAGGATGAGGGTGAGGCTTAGGGTTAGCGGGAGGGTTAGGGTTAGGGTTTGGGTGAGAGTTAGGGTAAGTTTATGTTTAGGGTTAGGGTGAGGGTTAGAGTTAAGGGGAGCGTGAGGGTTAGGGTTAGGGTTAGGGTTAGGGTTAGGGTGAGGGTTAAGGTTAGGGTTAGGGTGAGGGTTAAGGTTAGGGTTACGGTGAGGGTAAGGATGAGGATTAGGTTTAGCATTAGTGTTAGGGTGAGGGCTAGGTTGAGGGTGAGGGTTAGGGTTAGTGTTAGGTTAAGGTTTAGGGTTAGGGTTAGGGTTAGGGTGAGGGTTAGGGTGAGGGTTAGGGTTACAGTGAGGGTGAGGATTAGGGTTAGGGTGAGGGTTTCGGTTAGGATTAGGGTTAACATGAGGGTGAGTGTTAGGATTACAGTTATGGTTAGGGTTAGGTTGAGGGTTAAGATTAGTGTTATTGTTAGGGTTAGGGTTAAAGTTATGGTGAGGGTGAGGGTGAGGGTGATTGTTAGGTTTACGGTTAGGGTGAGGTTTAGGGTTAGGGTTAGGATTAGGGTTAGGTTGAGGGTGAGGTTTAGTGTTAGGGTTAGGGTAAGTGTTAGCATTAGGGAGAGGGTGAGGTATAGGGGTACATTTAGTGTTAGGGTGAGGGTTAGGGTTTGGGTGCGGGTTAACGTGGGGGTGACGTTAAAGGTAAAGGTGAGGGTTAGGCTGAGGCTGAGGGTTACGGTAACGGTGAGTGTTAGGGTTAGGTTGATGGTCAGTGCTAGTTGGGAGTTCGAATGAGGATTAGTGTTAGGGTTAGTGTGAGATTTATGGAGAGGATGAGGGTTGGGGTTACCCTGAAGTCTAGTGTGAGTGTGAGGGTTAGGGTTAGTGTTAGGGTGAGGTTTAGGTTTAGGGTGATGTTTAGGGTTAGTGTGAGAGGTAGTGTTAGGATTAGGGTTAGTGTTAGGGTGAGGGTAAGTGTTACGGTGAGGTTTAGGGTTAGGGTGAGTTTTATGATTAGGGTGAGGGTTAGGGTTAGGATAAGTTTAAGGGTAAGGGCTAGGCTAAGGGTTAGGCTGATGGTTAGGGTTAGGAATAGGGATAGGTTTAGGATTAGGGTTAGGGTGAGGGTTAGGACTAGGGTTAGGATTAGGCTTAGAGTTAGGATGAGGTTTAGGGTTAGGTTTTGGGTTAGGGTGAGGGTGAGGCTGAGGATTAGGGTTAGGTTTAGGGTTAGGTTTAGGTTAGGTTTAGCGTTAGTGTTAGTGTTAGGGTTAGTGTTAGGGATCCAGTGAGGGTTGGGGTTAGGGTTAGGGTTAGGTTTAGGCTTAGAGATAGGGTGAAGGTTAGAATGAAGATTAGACTTACGATTAGGTTTAGGGTCAGGGCTAGGGTGAAGGTGAGGATTAGGGTTAGTGTTAGGGTAAGATTTAGGGTTAGTGTTAGAGTTAGGGTGAGGGTTAGGATGAGCGTTAGGGTTACAGTGAGGATGAGGGTTAGGGTGAGGGTGAGGATTAGGGTTAGGTTTAGGGTTAAGGTGAGGTTGAGTGTTAGCATTAGGGTTATGGTTATGGTTAGGGTTAGGTTTAGGGTTAGGATTACTGTTATTTTTAGGGTTAGGGTTAGAGTTATGGTGAGGGTGAGGGTGAGGGTGAGTGTTAGGGTTAGGGTGAGGTTTAGGGTTATGGTTAGGATTAGGGTGAGGGTGAGGTTTATGGTTAGATTTAGGTTTATTTGGAGGCTTAGGTGGAGGGTTAGGGTTATGGAAAGTGTTAGGGTTAAGTTTAGGTTGAGGGTAAGGTTGAGGTTTAGGGTTAGGGTTAGGATTAGTTTTAGAATTGGGGTAAGGGTGAGGGTGAGGTTTAGTGTTAGGCTTAGTCTTAGGCTTAGGGTTAGGCTGAGGGTGAGGGTGGGGTGAGGATTAGGGTTAGGGTGATGGTTAGTGTTAGGGTTAGGTTTAGAGTTAGGGTTAGGGTGAGGGTTAGGGTTAGAATTAGGGTTAGGGTGAGGTTGAGTGTTAGCATTAGGGTTACGGTTAGGGATAGGATTAGGTTTAGGGTTAGGATTATTGTTATTGTTAGGGTTAGGGTTAGAATTATGGTGAGGGTGAAGGTTGGGGTGAGGTTAGGGTTAGGGTTAGGGTGAGGTTTAGGGTTAGGGTTAGGATTAGTGTGAGGGTGAGGGTGAGGTTTAGGTTAGATTTAGGTTTAGTTGGAGGGTTAGGTCGAGGGTTAGGGTTACGGTTAGTGTTAGGTTTAAAGTTAGGGTCAGGGTGAGGTTGAGGTTTAGGGTTAGGGTTAGGGTTAGGTTTAGGATTAGTGTTAGGGTGAGGGTGAGTGTGAGGTTTAGGGTTAGGGTTATTCTTAGGCTTAGGGTTAGGCTGAGGGTGAGGGCTGGGGTGAGGATTAGGGTTAGGGTGATGGTTAGTGTTAGGGTTATGGTGAGGGATAGTATTAGGGTTAGGGTTAGATTTAGGGTTAGGGTCAGGGTGAGGTTTAGGGGTAGCGTTAGGTTTAGGGTGAGGGTTAGCGTTAGAGTGTGGGTTAGGGTGGGTGACGGTAAGGGTAAAGGTCACTTTTAGGCTGAGGGTGAGTGTTACAGTTAGGGTGAGCGTGAGGGTTAGGGTGAGCGTTAGAGTGAGGGTTAGGGTGAGGGTGAGGGTTAGATTGAGGATTACGGTTAGGGTTAGTGTGAAGTTTAGGGTGAGTATGAGGGTGAGGGCTAGGGAGAGGGTGAGGTTTAGGGTTAAGGTTAGAGTGAGGTTTAGGGTTAGGTTGATGGTTAGGGTTAGTTTTAGGGTTAGGGTTAGTGTAAGGGTGAGGGTAAGTCTTAGGGTGAGGGTAAGTGTTAGGGTGAGGGTTAGGGTTAGGGTGAGGGTTATGCTTAGGGTGAGGGTTAGGGTTAGGGTTAGGATTATTGATAGCATTAGGGTTAGGGTTAAGATTATGTTGAGGGTGAGGGTGAAGGTTAGGTTTAGGGCTAGGAAGAGGTTTAGGGATAGGTTTCTGGTTAGGGTTAGGGTCAGGGTGAGGTTTAGTGTTAGAGTTAGGGTTAGGGTGAGGCTGAGGGTGAGGTTTAGCATTAGGATTAATGTTAGGGTTAGGCTTATCGTGAGGGTTAGGTTGAGGGTGAGGGTTAGGGTTAGGGTGAGGAGTAGGATTAGGGTCAGGTTTAGGGTGAGTGTGAGGGTTAGGGTTAGGGTTAGGGATAGGCTTAGGGTTAGGCTAAGGTTGAGGGTTAGGTTTAGGGTTAGGGTGAGTTTTAGGGTTAGGGTTAGGGTGAGTGAGAGGGTTAGGGTTTGGTTTAGGCTTAGGATTTAGCCTGAGGGTGAGGGTGTGGGTTAGGGTTAGGGTGAGGGTGAGGGTTAGTTTGACAGTTAGGGTTAGGGTTAGGGTGAGGTTTAGGGTCAGGTTTAGGATTAAGGTTATGGTGAGGGTGAGGTTTATGATTAGATTTAGGTTTAGTTGGAGGCTTAGGTCGAGGGTTAGGGTTAGGGTTACTGTTAGGGTGAGGTTTATGGTTTGGGTTAGAGTTAGAGTTAGGGTTAGGGTGAGGGTGAGGTTTAGGGTTAGAGTTAGTGTTAGGGTGAGGTTTAGGTTGAGGGTTATGATAAGGGTTAGATTTAGGGTTAGTTTTATGGTAAGAGTTAGGGGGACGGTTAGGATTAGGGTTAGGTTTAGTGATAGGATTAGGGCTAGAGTGAGGGGGAGTGTGTGTGTTAGGTTTAGGTTTAGGGTTAGGATTAAGATTAGGCAGAGGTTGAGGTTGAAGCTGAGCCTTAGGTTTATGGGGAGGGTTAGGATGAGGGTTAGGGTTAGGATTAGGGTTAGGGTAAGGGCTAGGGTGAATGTGAGGGTGAGGTTTAAGGTTATGGTCAGGGTTAGGGTTAGGGAGATTGTGAGGTTTAGGGTTAGAGTTAGGGTTAGGGTGAAGCTGAGGGTGAGGGTTAGGGTTAGGGTTAGGATTAGTATTAGGGTAAGGTTTAGGGTGAGTGTGAGGGTTACAGTTAGGCTTAGGTTTGGGCTGAGGGTGAGGGTGAGGGTGAGGGTTAGTGTTACGGTGAGCGTGAGGATTAGGATTAGGTTGAGGGTTAGGTTTAGGGTTAGGGTTAGGGTGAGGGTTAAGGTTAGGGATAGGGTGAGGGTAAGCATAAGGATTAGGGTAAGGATTAGGGTTAAGGTGAGGGTAAGGTTGAGGGTGAGGGTTAGGGTTAGTGTTAGATTAAGGTTTAGGGTTAGGGTTAGGGTGAGGGTGAGGGTTAGGTTGAGGGTTAGGGTTACGTTGAGGGTGAGGATTAGGGGTAGGGTGAGGGTTAGCGTTAGGATTAGGGTTAGCATGAGCGTGAGTGTTAGCATTATAGTTAGGGATAGGGTTAGGGTTAGGTTTAGGGTTAGGATTAGTGTTATTGTTAGGGTTAGGGTTAGAGTTATGATGAGGGTGAGGGTGAGGGTGAGGTTTAGGCTTATTGTTAGGGTGAGGTTTAGGTTAGGATTAGGATTAGGCTTAGGGTGAGTGTGAAATTTAGGTTAGATTTAGGGTTAGTTGGAGGGTTAGGTTGAGGGTTAGGGTTAGGGTTAGTTTTAGGGTTAAGGTTAGGGTGAGGGTTAGGTTGAGGTTTAGGGTTATGGTTAGGGTTAGGGTTAAGAGTAGGGTGAGGGTGAGGGTGAAGGTGAGTGTGCGGTTATACTTAATCTTAGGCTTAGGGTTAGGCTGAGGGTGACAGTGGGGTTGAAGATTAGTTTTACGGTGATGTTTAGGGTTGGGGCTAGGGTGAGGTTTAGGATGAGGGTTAGGTTTAGGATTAGCGTTAGGGTGAGGGCTAGGGTGAGGGTCAGGGTTAGGGTAAGGATTAGGCTTAGTTTTAGGGTTAGGCTGAGCATGAGGTTGAGGGTGAGTGTTAGCATTATGGTGATGGTTAGGTTTACAGTTAGGGTGAGGATTAGGATGAGGTTTAGTGTTAGGGTGAGGGTTAGGGTGAGGATGTTGGTAAGGGTAAAGTTTAGGTTTAGGCTGAGTCTGAGGGTTAAGATAAGGGTGAGGTTTAGGGTTAGGGTTAGGGTTAGGGCAAGTGTTAGGGATAGGGTTAGGGTGAGCGTGAGGGTTAGATTGAGGATTAGGGTTAGGGTTAGTGTGAGGTTTCAGGTGAGGATGAGGGTTAAGGTTAGGGTGAGGATGAGGGTTAGAATTAGGGTTAGGGTGAGGGCTAGTGTGAGGATGAGGATTAGGGTTAGGCTTAAAGTTAGGGTGAGGTTTAGGATTAGGGTGAGGGTTAGGATGAGGGTTAGGTTTAGGATTAGGCTTAAGGTGAGGGCTAGGGTGAGGGTGAGGTTTATTGTTAGGGTTAGGATTAGCGTTAGGGAGAGGGTGAGGTTTATGTTTACATTTAGGTTTAGTTGGAAGGTTAAGTCGAGGGTTAGGGTTAGGGTAAGTGTTAGGGTTAAGGTTAGGTTGAGGTTTAGGGTTAGGTTTAGGTTTAGGATTAGGGTTAGGGTGAGGGTGAGTGTGAGGTTTAGGGTTAGGGTTAGGTTTAGGCTTAGGCTTAGGATGAGGGTAAGGGTGGGGGTGAGGATAAGGGTTAGGGTGATGGTTTGGGTTAGGGTTAGGGGGAGGGATAGTCTTAGGGTTCGGTTTAGAGTTAGGGTTAGTGTGAGGGTGAGGTTTAGGCGTAGAGTTAGGGTTAGGGTGAGGGTTAGGGTTAGAGTGAGGGTTAGGGTGGGGGTGACGGTAAGGGTAAATGTGAGGGTTAGGCTGAGTGTGAGGGTTACGGTAAGAGTGAGGGTTAGGGTTAGGGTGAGGTTTAGGGTTAGGGTGAGGGTTAGGGTGAGGGTTATGTTTAGGGTGAGGGTATTGGTTAGGGTTAGGCTTATTGTTAGTGTTAAGGTTAGGGTTAAGGTTATGGTGAGGGTGAGGGTGAGGGTTAGGTTTAGGGCTAGGATTAGGTTTAGGGAGAGGGTTAGGGTTAGGGTTAGGGTCAGGGTGAGGTTTAGTGTTAGAGTTAGGGTTAGGGTGAGGCTGAAGGTGAGTGTTAGGGTTAGGATTAATGTTAGGGTTAGGCTTAAGGTGAGGGTTAGTTTGAGGGTGAGCGTTAGGGTTAGGGTTTGGAATAGGATTAGGGTTAGTGTTAGGGTGAGTGTGCAAGTCATTGTTAGGGTTAGGGATAGGCTTAGTGTTAGGCTGAGCTTGATGGTGAGGGTTAGGGTTAGGGTGAGGTTGAGGGTTAGGGTTAGGATGAGTGTGAAGTTTAGGGTTAGGGTTACGCTTAGGATTAGGCTGAGGTTGAGGGTGTGGTTTAAGGTTAGGGTGAGGGTTAGGGTTATGGGGAGGGTTAAGATGAAGGTTCACGTTAGGATTAGGGTGAGGGTGAGGGTGAGTGTGTGTGTGTTAGGGTTATGTTTAGGGTTAGGCTTAGGGTTAGGCTGAGTGAGAGGTTGAGGATGAGGGCTAGGGTGAGGGTGAGGTTTAGGGTAAGGGTTAGGGTGAGGGTGAGGGTTAGGTTAAGGGTGAGAGTTAGGGTTCGGTTTAAGTTTAGGGTTAGGTTGAGGGTTTGGGTTCAGATTAGGGTTAGGGTGAGGGTGAGGGTGAGGGTTAGGTTTAGTGTTAGGGTGACGGTGTGGGTTAGGTTTAGTGTTAGTGTGAGCTTTAGGGTTAGGATTAGGTTTAGGGTTAGGGCTATTGTGAGGGTGAGGTATAGAGTTAGGGTTAGGGTGAGGTTTAGGGTTAGAGTTAGGTTTAGTGTTATGTTTAGGGTTAAGTTGAGGGTGAGGTTTAGGCTTAGGGTAAGTATTAGTTTTAGGGTAAGGGTTAGGGTGGGTGTGAGAGTTAGGATTAATGTTAGGCTTTGTGTTAGGCTGAGCTTGAGGTTTAGGGTTAGGTTGAGATTTAGAGTTAGTGTTAGGGTTTGGGTGAGGTATAAGTTTAGGGTTAGGGTGAGAATAAGGATGATGATTAGGGTTAGGATTAGGGTTAGGGTGAGAGCTAGGGTGAGGCTGAGGGTTAGGGTTAGTGTTAGATTAAGGTTTAGGGTTAGGGTTAGTGTTAGGGTGAGGGTTAGGTTGAGGGTTAGGGTTACAGTGAGTGTGAGGATTATGGTTAGGGTGAGGGTTAGGGTTAGGATTAGGGTTAGCATGAGGGTGTGTGTTAGGATTAGGGTTAGGGTTAGGGTTAGGTTTCGGGTTAGGGTTAGTGTTACTGTTAGGGTTATGGTTAGAGTTATGGTGAGGGTGAGGGTTAGGTTTAGGATTAGGGTGAGGTTTAGGGTGAGGTTTAGGATTAGGGTTAGGGTTAGGGTGAGGATTAGGGTTAGATTTAGGTTAGTTGGATGTTAGGTCGAGGGATAGTGTTAGGGTTAGTTTTAGGGTTAAGGATAGGGTGAGGGTTAGGGTGAGGTTTAGGGTTATGGTTAGGATTAGGGTTAGGATTGGGGTGAGGGTGAGTTTGAAGGTTAGGGTTAGGGTTAGGCTTTGTTTTAGGGTAAGGCTGAGGGTGAGGGTGGGGGTGAGGATTACGTTTAAGATGATGGTTAGGGTTAGGGTTAGTTTGAGTTTAGGATGAGGTTTAGGATTAGGATTAGGGTTAGGGTGAGGGCTAGGGTGAGGGTGAGGTTTAGTGTTAGGGTGATGGTTAGGTATTCGGTTAGGGTGAGGGTTAGGATGAGGTTTAGGGTTAGGGTGAGGGTTAGGGTGAGGATGATGTTAAGGATAATGGTGATATTTAAGCTGAGGGTGAGGGTTAAGATAAGGGTGAGTTTTAGGGTTAGGTTTAGGTTTAGGGTAAAGGTTAGGGTTAAGATTAGGGTGAGGGTTAGATTGAGGATTAGGGTTAGGGTTAGTCTGAGGTATATGGTGAGGATGAGGGTTAGGATTAGGGTTAGGGTGAGGGTTAGGATGAGGGTGAGGATTAGGGTTAGGGTTAGGTTTAGGGTGACGTTTAGGATTAGTGTGAAGTTTAGGGTTAGTGTGAGGGTTAGTGTTAGGGTTAGGGTTAGTGTTAGGTTGAGGGTAAGTGTTAGTGTGAGGGTTAGGTTTAGTGTGAGTGTTATGTTTAGGTTGAGGGTTTGGGTTAGGTTTAGGGTTACTGTTAGGTTTAGGGTTAGAGTTACGGTTACGGTGAGGGTGAGCGTTAGGTTTAGGGTTACAGTGAGGTTTAGTGTTAGGATTAGGGTAAGAGTAAGGATTTGGTTGAGGGTGAGGTTTAGGGGTACAGTTTTAGTTAGGGTGATGGTTAGGGTTAGGTTGCGGGTTAGCGTGGGGGTGACAGTAAGGGTAAAGGTGACGGTTAGGCTGAGGGTGAGGGTTACGGTAAGGGTGAGGGTTAGGGTTAGGGTGAGGGTTAGTGTTAGGGTTAGGGTGAGGTTGAGTGTTAGATTGAGGATTAGTGTTATGGTTAGTGGAGGGTTTATGGTGAGGATGAGGGGTAGGGTTAGACTGAAGGCTAGGGTGAGGTTGAGGGTTAGGGTTAGTGTTAGAGTGAGGTTTAGGGTTAGGGTGATGTTTAGGGTTAGTGTTAGGATTAGGGTTAGTGTTAGGTTGAGGGTAAGTGTTAGGGTGTGGTTTAGGGTTAAGGTGAGGGTTATGGTTAGGGTGAGGGTTAGGGTAAGGATAAGTGTAATGGTGAGGGCTAGGCTAAGGGTTAGGGTGAGGGTTAGGGTTAGGGATAGGGTGAGGTTTAGGATTAGGTTTAGGGTGAGGGTGAGTGTGAGGGTTAGGATTCGGGTTAGCATTAGTCTTAGAGTTAGGATGAGGGTTAGGGTTAGGGTTTGGGTTAGGGTGAGGCTGAGGCTGAGGATTAGGTTTAGGTTAAGGTTTAGTGTTAGTGTTAGGGTTAGTGTTAGCATTGCAGTTGGGGTTGGGGTTAGGGTTAGGGTTAAGCTTAGGCTTAGAGTTAGGGACAGGGTTAGAATGAGGATGAGGTTTACGATTAAGGTTAAGGTGAGGGCTAGTGTGAAGGTGAGGATTAGGGTTAGTGTTAGGGTAAGGTTTAGGGTTAGGGTTAGGGTTAGGGTGAGGGTTAGGATGAGTGTTAGGGTTATGGTGAGGGTGATGTTTAGGGTTAGGGTGAGAGTTAGGGTTAGGATTAGGGTTAGGGTGAGGTTGAGTGTTAGCTTTATGGTTAGGGTTAGGGTAAGGTTTAGGGTTAGGATTACTATTATTGTTAGGGTTAGGGTTAGAGTTATGGTGAGGGTGAGGGTGAGGGTGAGTGTTAGGGTTAGGGTGAGGTTTAGGGTTAGGATTAGGTTTAGGGTTAGTGTGAGGGTGAGGTTTATGGTTAGATTTAGGTTATTTGGAGGGTTAGGTCGAGAGCTAGGTATAGGGTAAGTGTTAGGGTTAAGGTTAGAGTGAGGGTTAGGTTGTGGTTTAGGTTAGGGTTAGGTTTAGGCTTAGGGTGAGGGTAAGGTGTATGGTTTTATTTAGGTTATTTGGAGGGTTAGGTCGAGATTTAGGGTTAGGGTAAGTGTTAGGGTTAAGGTTAGGGTGAGGATTAGGTTGAGGTTTAGGTTTTCGGTTAGGTTTAGGGTTAGGAATTGGGTTAGGGTGAGGGTGAGTGTGAGGTTTAGGGTTAGGGTTAGGCTTAGGCTTAGGGTTAGGCTGAGCGTGAGGGTGGAGGTGAGGATTAGGGTTAGGGTGATGGTTAGGGTTAGGGTTAGGTTGAGGGTTAGTGTTAGGGTTAGGGTTAGAGTTAGGGTTAGGCTGAGGGTGAGGTTTCGGGGTAGAGTTAGGGTTAGGGTGAGAGTTAGGTTTAGAGTGAGGGTTATCGTGTGGGTGACGGTAAGGGTAAAATTGAGGTTTAGGCTGAGGGTGAGGGTTACGGTAAGGGTGAGGGTAAGGGTTAGGGTGATTGTTAGTGTTAGTGTTAGTGTGAGGTTGACGGTTAGATTGAGGATTAGTGTTAGGGTTAGTGTGAGGTTTATGCTGAGGATGAGAATTAGGTTTAGTGTGAAGGCTATGGTGAGGGTGAGGGTTAGGTTTAGTGTTAGGGTGAGGTTTAGGTTTAGGGTGATGTTTAGGGTTAGTGTGAGTGTTAGTGTTATGGTTAGGCTTAGTGTTAGGTTGAGGGTAAGCGTTAGGGTAAGGGTTAGTGTTAGGGTGAGGTTTATGGTTAGTGTGAGAGTTAGGGTTAGTATAACTGTAAGGGTGAGGGCTAGGCTGAGGGTTAGGGTGAGTGTTAGGGTTAGGGATAGTCTTAAGTTTAGGATTAGGTTTAGGTTGAGGGTGAGTGTGAGGGTTAGGATTAGGGTTAGAATTAGACTTAGAGTTAGGAGGAGGGTTAGGTTTAGGGTTTGCGTTACGCTGAGGGTGAGGCTGAGGATTAGGGTTAGGTTTAGTGTTAGGTTTAGGGTTAGTGTTAGTTTTAGGGTTAGTGTTAGTGTTACAGTGAGGGTTGGGCTTAGGGTTAGGGTTAGCGTTAGGCTTAGAGTTAGGGTGAGTGTTAGGATGAGAATTAGGTTACAATTAGGTTTAGGGTGAGGGCTAGGGTGAAAGTGAGGTTTAGGGTTAGAGTTAGGGTTAGGGTGAGGTTTAGGTTGAGGGTTAGGGTAAGGGTTAGTTTTAGGGTTGGGGTTGGGGTCAGAGTTAGGGGCAGGTTTAGGGTTAGACTTAGGTTTAGGGACAGGATTATGGTTAGAGTGAGCGTGAGTGTGTGTGTTAGGTTTAAGTTTAGGGTTAGGCTGAGGGTTAGGCTGAGGGTGAGGTTGAGGGTGAGGGTTAGGGTTAGGGGGAGTGTTAGGGTGAGGTTTAGATTTAGGGTAAGGGCTAGGGTGAGTGTGAGGGTGAAGTTTAAGGTTAGGCTTAGGGTTAGGGTTAGGGTGAGGGTGAGGTTTAGGGTTAGTGTTAGGGTTAGGGTGAGGCTGAGGGTGAAGGTTAGCGTTTAGGTTATTGTTAGGTTTAGGGTTCGGTTTAGGGTGATGGTTAGGGTGAGGGTGAGGGTTAGGATTAGGATTAGGGTTAGGGTTAGGGTGAGTGTGAGGGTTAGGGTTAGGTTTAGGGTTAGGCTTAGGGTTAGGCTGAGGTTGAGGGTGAGGGTGAGGATTAGGGTTAGGGTGAAGGCTAGGGTGAGGATGAGGGTTAGGGTTAGTGTTAGGGTGAGTGTTAGGGTTAGGGTGATGTTTAGGGTTAGTGTGAGAGTTAGTGTTAGGGGTAGGCTTAGTGATAGTGTGAGGTTAAGTGTTAGGTTGAGGGTTAGGGTTAGGGTGAGGTTTATTGTTAGGGTGAGAGTAAGGGTTAGGATAAGTGTAAGGGTGAGGGCTAGGCTGAGGGTTAGGTTGAGGTTTAGGGTTATTTATAGGTTTAGGTTTAGGATTAGGGTTAGGGTGAGGGTGAGTGTGAGGGTTAGGATTAGGGTTAGGTTTAATCTTAGAGTTAGGATGAGGGTTAGGGTTACGGTTTGTATCAGGGTGAGGGTGAGGCTGAGGATTAGGATTAGGTTTAGTGTTAAATTTAAAGTTAGGTTTAGTGTTAGGGTTAGGGTTAGGGTTAGTGTTAGGGTTACAGTGAGGGTTGGGGTTAGGATTAGGGTTAGGCTTAGAGTTAGGGTGATGGTTAGGATAAGGATTAGGTTTACAACTAGGGTTTTGGGTGAGGGCTATGTTGAAGTTGAGGATTAGGGTTAGTGTTAGGGTAAGGTTTAGATTTAGGGTTAGGTTTAGGGTGAGGGTTAGGATGAGGGTTAGGGTTACGGTGAGAGTTAGGGTTAGGGTTAGGCTTAGGGTTAGGGTTAGGGTTAAGGTGAGGTTGAGTGTTAGCATTAGGTTTAGGTTAGGGTTAGGGTTAAGTTTAGGGTTAGGATTACTGCTATTGTTAGGGTTAGGGTTAGAGTTATGGTGAGGGTGAGGGTGAGGGTGAGTGTTAGGATTAGTGTGAGGTTTAGGGTTAGGGTTAGGATTAGCATTAGGATTAGCATTAGGTTGAGCTTGAGGTTTAGGGTTAGATTTAGGTTTACTTGGAGGGTTACGTCGAGGGTTAGGGTTAGGGTAAATGTTAGGGTTAAGTTTAGGTTGAGGGTTCGGTTGAGGTTTAGGGTTAGGTTTAGAGTTAGGATTAGGTTAGGGTGAGGGTGAGTGTGAGGTTTAGGGTTAGGTTTAGGCTTAGGCTTAGGGTTAGGCTGAGGGTGACGGTGGGGGTGAGGATTAGGGTTAGGGTGATGGTTACAGTTAGGGTTAGGGTGAGGGTTAGTTTTAGGCTCAGGGTTAGAGTTAGGGTTAGGTTGAGGTTGAGGTTTAGGGTAGAGTTAGGGGTAGGGGGAGGGTTAGGGTTAGAGTGAGGGTTATGGTGGGGTGAGAGTAAGGGTAAAGGTGAGGGTTAGGCTGAGTTTGAGGGTTATGGGAAGGGTGACGTTTATGGTTAGGGTGAGGGTTAAGGTTAGGGATAGGGTGAGGGTGAGGGTTAGATTGAGGATTAGTGTTAGTGTTAGGGTTAGGGTTAATGTGAAGTTTAGGGTGAGGATGAGGATTAGGGTTTGGGCGAGGTATAGCCAGAGGTTGAGGTTTAGGTTTAGTGTTAGGGTGAAGTTTATGGTTAGGGTAATTTTTAGGGTTAGTGTGTGGTTTAGTGTTAGGTTTAGGGTTAGTATTAGGGTGAAGATAAGCGTTATGGTGATGGTTAGGGTTAGGGTGAGGGTTAGGGTTAGGGTTAGGGTTATTGTTTGTGTTAGGGTTAGGGTTAAGGTTATGGTGAGTGTGAGGGTGAGGGTTAGGGATAGGGGTAGGATGAGGTTTAGGGATAGGGTTAGGGTTAGGGTTAGGTTCAGTGTGAGGTTTAGCGTTAGAGTTAGGGTGAGGGTGAGGCTGAGGGTGAGAGTTCGTGTTAGAATTAATGTTAGGGTCAGGCTTAAGGTGAGGGTTAGGGTTAGGGTTAGTGTTAGGTTGAGGGCTAGGGTGAGGATGAGATTTAGGTTATGTTCAGGGTGAGGTTTAGTGGTATAGTTAGTGTTAGGGTGAGGCTGAAGGCGAGGGTTAGGGTTAGGATTAATGTTAGGCTTAGCCTTAATTTGAGGTTTAGGTTGAGGGTGAGGTTTAGGATTAGGGTTAGTAGTAGGATTAGGGTTAGGGATAGGCTTAGGGTTAGGCTGAGGTTGAGGGTGAGGGTTAGGGTTAGGGTGAGGTTTAGGGTTAGGTTTATGGTGAGTGTGAGGGTTAGGGTTAGGGTTAGGCTTAGGATTATGCTGGGGGTGAGGGTGTGGGTTAGTGTTAGTGTTAGGGTTAGGGTTATGAGGAGGTTTAGGATGAGTGTTAGGGTTAGGGTGAGGTTTAGGGTGAGGGTGAGTGTGTGTGTTAGGGTTAGGTTTAGGGTTAGGCTTAGGGTTAGGCTGAGGGTGAGGTTAGGGTTAGGGTTAGGCTTAGGCTTAGGCTTAGGGTACGGCTGAGAGTGAGGGTAAGGCTGAGAGTTAGTGTTAGACTGAGGGTTAGGGTAAGGGTTAGGGGGAGGATTAGGAAAAGGGATAGGGTTAGGATTAGGCTTGGGTGTGGCTAGGGTGAGAATGAGTTTTAGGGTTAGAGTTAGCTTGAGGGTTAGGATTATGGTAAGGGTGAGAGTTAGTGTTCGGGTTAAGTTTAGGGCTAGGTTGAGGGTTAAGGTAAGGGTTACAGTGAGGGTGAGGGTTAGGGTTAGACTGAGGGTGAGGGTTCGGATTAGGGTTAGGGTGAGCTTGAGGGTTATGGTTAGTGTTAGGGTGAGGGTTAGGATGAGGATTAGGGTTAGGATTAGTGTTAGGGTGAGGGCTATGGTGAGGGTGAGGTTTAGGGTTAGGGTTAGGGTGAGGTTTACGTTTATAGGTAGGGTTAGTGTTAGGGTGAGGGTGACGTTTAAGGTTAGAGTTAGGGGTAGGATGAGGCTGAGGTTGAGCGTTAGGGTTAGGGTTAGTTTTAGATTTAGGGTTAGGGTGAGGGTTAGGTTGAAGGTGAGGGTTAGGCTTAGGGTTAGGATTAGGTTTAGGGTAAGGGTTAGGGTGAGTGTGAGCATTAGGGCTAGGGTTAGGGTTTGGCTTAGGGTTAGGCTGAGGGTGAGGGTGAGGGTTAGGCTTAGTGTTAGATTAAGGTTTAGGGTTAGGGTTAGGGTTAGGATGAGAGTTAGGGTTCGGTTATGTTTATGGTTAGGGTGAGGATTAGGGTTATGGTTAAGGTGAGCATGAGGTTTATGTCTACTTGGAGGATTACCCTTAGCGTTAGGGCTAGGTTGAGGGTTAATTTTAGGGTGATGGTGAGGGTAAAGATGAGGATTAGGGTTAGGATTAGGGTTAGGGTGAGGGCTAGGGTGAGGGTGAGGGTTAGGGTTAATGTTAGATTAAGGTTTAGGGTTAGGGTTAGGGTGAGGGTAAGTTTGAGGGTTAGGGTTCCGTTAAGGGTGATGATTAGGTTTATGGTGAGAGTTAGGTTTAGGATTAGGTTTAGCCTGAGGATGAGTGGTAGGATTAGTGTTAGGGTTAGGGTTAGGGTTAGGTTTAGGGTTAGGATTAGTGTTATTGTTAGGGTTAGGGTTAGAGTTATGGTGAGGGTGAGGGTGAGGGTGAGGGTAAGGGTTAGGGTTAGTGTGAGGTTTAGGGATAGGGTTAGGATTAGGGTTAGGGTGAGGTTGAGGGTTAGGGTTAGGGTGAGTGTTAGGGTTAGGCTTAGGGTGAGAGTTAGTGTTCGGTTATGTGTCGGGTTAGGGTGAGGGTTAGAGTTAGGGTTATAGTGACCATGAGGTTTAGGGTTATGTTGAGGATTAGGCTTAGGGTTAGGGCTAGGGTGAGGGTTAAGGTTAGGGTGAGGGTAAGGATGAGGATTAGGGTTAGGATTACGGTTAGGGTGAGGGCTAGGGTGAGGGTGAGGGTTAGGGTTAGTTTTAGAATAAGGTTTTGGTTTAGGGTTAGGTTTAGGGTGTGGATTAGGTTGAGGGTTAGGGTTACGGTCAGGGTGATGATTAGGGTTAGGGTGAGGGTTAGGTTTAGGATTAAGGTTAGTGTAAGGGTGAGTGTTAGGATTAGGGTTAGGTTTAGTGTTAGGGTTACAGTGAGCATGAGGTTTAGGGTTACATTGAGTATTAGGGTTAGGTTTAGGGCTAGGGTGTGGGTTAAAGTTACGTTAGGGTGAGGGTAAGGATGAGGATTAGGGTTAGGATTAGGGTTAGGGTGATGGCTAGGGTGAGGTTCTGGTTTAGGGTTAGTGTTAGATTAATGTTTAGGGTTAGGGTTAGAACTAGGGTGAGGGTTAGTTTGAGGGTTATGGTTATGGTCAGGGTAATGATTAGGGTTAGGTTGAGGGTTTGGTTTAGGATTAGGGTTAGCTTTAGGGTGAGTGTTAGGATTAGGGTTAGGGTTAGTATTAGGGTTTGGATTGGGGTTAGGGTGAGGGTGAGAGTTAGGGTTAGGGTGAGTGTTAGGGTTAGGGTTAGGGTAAGAGTTAGGGTTCGGTTATGTTTAAGGTTAGGGTGAGGGTTAGGGTTAGGGTTATGGTGAGCATGAGGTTTAGGGTTACATTGAGGATTAGATTTAGGGTTAGGGCTAGGGTGAGGGTTAAGGTTACGGTTAGGGTGAGGGCAAGGATGAGGATTAGGTTTAGGATTAGGGTTAGGGTGAGGGCTAGCCTGAGGGTGAGGGTTAGTGTTAGATTAAGGATTAGGGTTAGGGTTAGGGTTAGGGTGAGGGTGAGGTTGAGGGTTACGGTTACGGTGCGGGTGAGGATTAGGTTTAGAGTGAAGGTTAGGGTTAGGATTAGGGTTAGCAGGAGAGTGAGTGTTAGGATTACAGTTAAGGTTAGGATTAGGATTAGGATTAGTGTTATCGCTAGGTTTAGGGTTTGAGTTATGGTGAGGGGAGAGTGGGGGTGAGGTTTAGGGTTAGGGTTAGAGTGAGGTTTAGGGTTAGGGTTAGGATTAGAGTTAGGGTGAGGGTGAGGATGAGGGTTATTGTTAGGGTGAGGGTTAGGGTTAGGGTTAGTGGCAAGGTTAGGATGAGGGTTAGGGTAAGGATTAGGGTTAGGGTGATGGCTAGGGTGAGGGTGAAGTTTAGGGGTAGGGTTAGGGTGAGGTGTAGGGTTAGGATTAGTGTTAGGATTAGGGTGAGGGTGAGGTTTAGGGTTAGAGTTAGGGTTAAGCTGAGGCTGAGGGTGAGGGTTAGGATTAGGTTTAGGATTAGGATTAGGGTAAGGGTTAGGGTGAGTGTGAGGTTAGGGTTAGGCTTAGGGTTAGGCTTAGGGTTACACAGAGGGTGAGGGTGAGGGTGAGGGTTAGGGTTAGGATTAGGGTTATGGTTAGGTGAGTGTGTGTGTTAGAGTTAGGTTTAGGGTTAGGCTTAGGGTTAGGCTGAGGTTGAGGTTGAGGGTAAGGGTTAGGGTTAGGGTGAGGGTTACGGTAAGGGTTAGGGGGAGGGTTAGGATGAGTTTTAGTGTTAGGATTAAGGTTAGGGTGAGGGCTATGGTGAGAGTGAGGTTTAGGTTTAGGGTGAGGTTTAGTGTTAGAGTTAGTATTAGGGTATGGCTGACGGTGAGGGTTAGGGTTAGGATTAATGTTAAGGTTAGGTTAGGGTGAGGGTAAGGATGAGGATTAGGGTTAGGATTAGGGTTAGGGTGAGGGCTAGGGTGAGGGTGAGTGTTAGGGTTAGTGTTAGCTTAAGGTTTAGGGTTAGAGGTTTAGGGTGAGAGTTAGGGTAAGGCTATGTTTATGGTTTGGGTGAGGGTTAGGGTTAGGGTTATGGTGAGCATGAGGTTTAGGGTTACATTGAGGATTAGGCTTAGGGTTAGGGCTAGGGTGAGGGTTAAGTTTAGGGTTAGGGTGAGGGTAAGTATGAGGATTAGGGATAGGATTAGGGTTAGGGTGAGGGCTAGGGTGAGGGTGAGGGTTAGGGTTACTGTTAGATTAAGGTTTAGGGTTAGGGTTAGGGTGAGGGTTAAGTTGAGGTTAGGTTTACAGTGAGGGTGAGGATTAGGGTTAGGGTGAGTGTTAGGGTTAGGATTAGGGTTAGCATGAGGGTGAGTTTTAGGATTACAGTTAGGGTTAGGGTTCGGGTTAGGTTTATGATTAGGATTAGTATTATTGTTAGGGTTAGGGTTAGAGTAATGGTGAGGGTGAGGGTGAGGGTTAGGGTGAAGTTTACGGTTAGGGTTAGGATTAGGGTTTGTGTGAGGGTGAGGTTTAGGGTTAGATTTAGGGTTAGTTGAAGGGTTAGGTCGAGGTTTAAGGTTAGGGTTAGTTTTAGGGTTAAGGTTAGGGTGAGGGTTAGGTTGAGGTTTAGGTTTATGGTTAGGGTTAGGGTTAGGATCAGAATGAGGTTGAGGGTGAGTGTGAGGGTTAAGATTAGGGTTAGGCTTAGGCTTAGGGTTAAGCTGAGGGTGAGGGTAGGGGTGAAGATTAGGTTTAGGGTGATAGTTAGGTTTGGGGATAGGGTGAGGGTTCGGTTGAGGGTTAGGGTTACGGTGAGGGTGAGGATTAGGGTTAGGGTTAGGGTTTGGTTTAGGATTAGGGTTAGCGTGAGGGTGAGTGTTAGCATTAGGGTTAGGGTTAGGTTTCGGGTTAGGATTAGTGTTATTGTTAGGGTTAGTGTTAGAGTTATAGTGAGGGTGAGAGTGAGGTTGAGGTTTACGGTTAGGGTGAGGTTTAGGTTGAGGGTTAGGATTAGGGTGAGGTTCAGGGTGAGGGTTAGGTTTAGGGTGAGGGTTAGGATAAGGGTTAGGTTGAGAGTTAGTGTTCGATTATGTTTAGGGATAGGGTGAGGGTTAGGGTTAAGGTTACGTTGAGCATGAGGTTTAGGGTTATGTTGAGGATTAGGCTTAAAGTTAGGGCTAGGGTGAGGGTTAAGTTTAGGGTTAGGGTGAGGGAAAGGATGAGGATTAGGGTTAGGATTAGGGTTATTGTGAGGGCTAGGGTGAGGGTGAGGGTTAGGGTTAGAGTTAGATTAAGGTTTAGGGTTAGAGTTGCAGTTAGGGTGAGGGTTAGGTTGAGGGTTAGGGTTTCGGTGAGGGTGAGGATTAGGGATAGGGTGAGGGTTAGGGTTAGGATTAGGGTTAGCATGAGAGTGAGTGTTAGGATTAGGGTTAGGGTTTGGGTTAGATATAGGGTTAGGATTAGTGTTATTGTTAGGGTTAGGGTTAGAGTTGTGGTGAGGGTGAGGGTGAGGGTGAGGCTTATGGATAGCGTTAGGGTGAGGTTTAGGATTAGGTTTAGGATTAGGGTTAGGGTGAGGGTGAGGTTTAGGGTTAGATTTAGGGTTAGTTGGAGGGTTAGGTCGAGGGTTAGGTTTAGTGTTAGTTTTAGGGTTCAGGTTAGGGAGAAGATTAGGTTGAGGTTTAGGGTTATGGTTAAGGTTAGGGTTAGGATTAGGGTGAGGGTGAAGGTGAGTGTGAGGGTTAGGGTTAGGGTTAGTCTTAGGCTTAAGTTTAGGCTTAAGAGTGAGGGTGGAGGTGAAGATTAGGTTTAGGGTGATGTTTAGGATTAGGGCTAGGATGAGTTTTAAGATGAGGGTTAGTATTACTATTATGGTTAGGGCGAGGTCTACGGTTAGGGTGAGGGTTAGGGTAAGGTTTAGGCTTAGGCTTACGGTTAGGCTGAGCATGAGGTTGAGGGTGAGGTTTAGGGTTAGGGTGATGGTTAGGTTTACGGTTAGGGTGAGGGTTGGGATGAGGTTTAGGGTTAGGGTGAGAGTTAGGGTGAGGATGATGGTAAGTGTAAGGGTGAGGGTTAGGGTAAAGTTTAGGGTTAGGGTTAGGGTTAGGGTTAGGATTAGGGTGAGGATTAGGGTTAGGATTAGGATTAGGGTGAGGTTGAGTGTTAGCATTAGGGTTAGGGTTAGGTTTAGGGTTAGGATTAGTGTTCTTGTTAGGGTTAGGGTTAGAGTTATGGTGAGGCTGAGGTTTAGGGTGAGGGTGAGATTTATGTTTAGATTTAGGTTCAGTTGGAGGGTTAGGTAGAGGGTGAGGGTTAGGGTTTGTGTTAGGGTTAAGGTTAGGGTGAGGGTGACTGTGAGTTTTAGTGTTAGGGTTAGGCTTATGCTTAGGGTTAGGCTGAGGGTGAGGGTGGGGGTGAGGATTAGGTTTAGGGTGATGGTTGGGGTTAGTGTTATGGTGAAGGATAGTGTTAGGATTAGGGTTAGAGTTAGGATTAGGGTGAGGATGAGTTTTAGGGGTAGAGTTAGGTTTAGGGTGAGGGTTAGCATTAGAGTGAGGGTTAGGGTGGCGTTGACGGTAAGGATAAAGGTGAGGGTTAGGCTGAGGGTGAGGGTTACAGTAAGGGTGAGGGTTAGGATTAGGGTGAGGGTTCAGGTGTTTGTGAGGGTTAGATTAAGGATTAGTGTTAGGGTAAGTGTGAAGTTTAGGGTGAGGATGAGGGTTAGGGATAGGGTGAGGACTAGGGAGAGGGTCAGGTTTAGGGTTAGTGTTAGGGTGAGGTTTAGGGTTAGGATGATGGTTAGGGTTAGTGTGAGGGTTAGTGTTAGGGTTAGGGTTAGTGTTAGGGTGAGGGTAAGTGTTAGGGTGAGGGTTAGGGTTAGGGTGAGTTTTATGGTTAGGGTGAGGGTTAGGGTTAGGGTTAGGATTATTGTTATCATTAGGGTTAGGGTTTCGGTTATGGTGAGTATGAGGATTACATTTAGGGCTAGGATGAGTTTTAAGGATAGGGTTATGGTTAGGGTTAGGGTCAGGTTGAGGTTTAGTGTTAGAGTTACATTTAGGGTGAGGCTGAGGGTGAGGGTTAGGGTTAGGATTAATGTTAGGGATAGGCGTAAGGTGAGGGTTAAGTTGAGGGTGAGGGTTAGAGTTAGGGTGAGGAGTAGGATTAGGGTTACGGTTAGGGTGAGTGTGAAGGTTAGGGTTAGGGTTAGGGATAGGCCTAGGGTTAGGCTGAGGTTGAGGGTAAGGTTTGGGGTTAGGGTTAGGGTTAGGATGAGTGTGAGGGTTATTGTTAGGATTAGGGTTAGGGTGAGGGTGAGTGTGTGTGTTAGTGTTAGGTTTAGGGTTAGGCTTAAGTTTAGGCTTAGTGTGAGGTTTAGTGTTATGGTGAGGGTTAGGTTTAGGTTTAGGTTGAGGTATGAGGTTTTGTTTAGGGTTAGAGTTAGGTTTATTGTGAGGGTGAGGTTTAGGGTTAGGCTGAGGGTGAGGGTGGGTGTGAGGATTAGAGTTAGGGTTAGGATTAGGCTTAGGGTTAGGGTTATTGTTAGTGTTATGTTTAGGGTTAAGTTTGTGGTGAGGGTGAGGCTGAGGGTGCGGGTGAGGGTGAGGGTTAGGGATAGAATTAGGGTGAGGTTTAGGGTGAGGGTGCGGTTTAGGGTTAGAGTTAGGGTTAGGGTGAGTGTTAGGTTGAGGTTTAGGGTTAGTGTTAGTGTTACGGGTAGGGTTAGCGTGAGAGTTAGGGGGAGGTTTTGGGTTAGGGTTAGGGTGAGAGATAGGATTAGGGTTATGGTGGTGATGAGTGTGTGTGTTAGGGTTAGGTTTAGGGTTAGGCTTAGGGTTAGGCTGATGGTGAGGTTGAGGGTGAGGGTTAGGGTTCGGGTTGGGGTGAGGGTTAGGGTTAGGGTTAGGGGTAGGTTGAGAGTTAGGATGAGGTTTATGGTTAGGATTTGGGTAAGGCTGAGGGCTAGGCTGAGGGTTAGGTTGAGGGTTAGGGTTAGGGATAGTGTTAGGTTTAGGATTAGGGTTAGGGTGAGGTTGAGTGTGAGGGTTAGTGTTAAGGTTAGGTTAGGCTTATAGTTAGGGTGAGGGTTAGGGTTAGGTTTTGGGTTAGGGTGAGGGTGAGGCTGAGGATTAGGTTTAGGGTTAGGATTAGGGATAGGGTTAGTGTTAGGGTTATGGTTAGTGTTAGGGTTATGTTGAGGGTTAGGAATAGGATTAGGGTTAGGGTTAGACTTAGCGTTAGGCTGAGGGTGAGGGTGGGTGTGATGATTAGGGTTAGGGTTAGGTTTAGGCTTATGGTTAGGGTTATTGTTACTGTTATGGTTAGGGTTAAGTTTGTGGTGAGGGTGAGGCTGAGGGTGAGGGTTATGTTTATGGATAGGGTTAGGGTTACGGTTAGTGTTAGGGTTATTATTATTGTTAGGGTTAGAGTTAGATTTACGGTGAGGGTGAGGATGCGGGTGAGGGTTAGGTTTAGGGTTAGGGTGAGGTTTACGGTTAGGGTTAGGATTATGGTTCGGGTGAGGTTGAGGTTTAGGGTTAGATTTAGGGTTAGTGTAAGTGGAAGGGTTAGTGTTAGCGTTAGCGTTAGGGTACGACTTAGGGTGAGGGTTTGGGTTAGGGTGAGGGTTATGGTTAGGGTGAGGTTTAGCATTAGGTTTAGGGTTATTGTTAGGTGTTGGTTTAAGTGTACTGCTATGGTTCAGGTGAGGGTGAGGTTTAGGGTTAGGGTTAGGGTGAGGTTTAGGGTGAGGGTGAGGTTTAGGGTTAGAGTTAGGGTTAGGGTAAGTGTTAGGTTGAGGGTTAGGTTTAGGGTTAGGGTGAGAGTTAGGCCGAGGTTTAGGGTTAGGGTGAGGGTGAGGGTTAGGATTAGGGTTAGCATGCAGGTGAGTGTGTGTGTTAGGGTTAGGTTTAGGGTTAGGCTTAGGATTAGTCTGAAGGTGAGTTTGAGGGTGAGGGTTAGGATTAGGGTTAGGGTGAGGGTGAGGTTGAGGGTTAGGATTAGGGTTAGGGTGAGGGTTAGGATGAGGCTTAGTGTTAGGATAAGGGTTAGGGTGAGGGCTAGGGTGAGGGTTAGGGTTTGGGTTAGGCTGAGCGTGAGGTAGAGGTTGAGGGTTAGGGTTAGGGTGATGGTTAGGTTTATGGTAAGGGTGAAGGTTAGGTTGAGGTTTAGGGTGAGGATGATGGTAAGGGTAAAGGTGAGGTTTAGGCTGAGGGTGAGGGTTAAGATAATGGTGAGTGTTAGGGTTAGGTTTATGGTTAGGGTGAGGGTTAGGATTAGGCTTAGGGTGAGGGTTAAATTGAGGTTTAGGGTTAGGGTTAGTGTAAGGTTTAGGGTGAGGATGAGGGTTAGGGTTAGGTTAGGATTATTTTTAGGTTTAGGGTGAGGGTGAGGTTTTCTGTTGGAAATAGGTTAGGGTGAGGGTTAGGGTGAAGGTTAAGGATAGGGTAAGGGTTATCATGGGGGTGATGGTAAGGGTAAACGTGAGGGTTAGGCTGAGGGTGAGGGTTACAGTGGGATGAGGGTTAGGGTTAGGGTGAGGGTTAGGGTTAGGGGAAGGGTGTGGGTTAAGGTTAGATTGAGAATTAGTGTTATGGTTAGTGTGAGGTTTAGGGTGAGGATGTGGGTTAGTATTAGGGTGATGGCTAGGGTGAGATGAGGGTTAGGTTTAGCTTTAGGGTGAGGTTTCAGGTTAGGGTGATGATTAGAGTTAGTATGAGGGTGAGTCTTAGGGTTAGGGTTAGTGTTAGGGTGAGAGTAAGTGTTAGGGTGAGTGTTATGTTTAGGGTGAGTGTTATGGTTAGGTTGAGGGTTAGGGTTAGGGTTAGGGTTATTGTTAGGGTTAGGGTTACAGTTATAGTGAGGGTGAGGGTGAGGGTTAGGGTTAGGGTTAGGATGAGGTTTAGGTTTAAGGTTAGGTTTAGAGTTAGAGTTAGGGTGAGAGTGAGGTTTATGGTTAGAGTTAGGGTTAATGTTAGAATTAGGGTTATAGTGAAAGTTTGGGTTAGAGTTACGCTTAGGCTTAGGCTTATGCCAAGCATGAGGGTGAGGGTTAGGCTTATGGTTAAGGTGAGGTTTAGGGTTAGGGTTAGGGTGAGGCTTAGGATGAGGTTTAGGGTTAGGATTAGTGTTAGGGTCAGGGTTAGGGTGAGGGTTAGGTTTAGGGATAGGGTTAGGTTTAAGAGGGTTAAGGTTAGGCTTAGGGTGAGTGCGAGTGTCAGGTTTAGGATTAGGCTTAGGTTTAGGGTGAGGGTTAGGGTTAGGGGTTTGGTTAGGGTGAGGGTGAGGCTGAGGATTAGGGTAAGGTTTAGGGTTAGGTTTTGGGTTATGTTTAGGGTTAGGGTTTGGGTTACAATTAGGGTTAGCGATAGGGTTAGTGTTAGGCTTAGGGTTAGGCTGAGGGTGAGGTTGGGGTTGAGGTTTAATGTTAGGTTTAGGATTACGATTATTGTTAGTGTTATGGTTATGGTTAAGTTTGCAGTGAGGGTGAGGCTGAGGGTGAGGGTTATGGTTAGGGTTAGGGTTAGGGTTAGTGTTATTTTTAGGGTTAGGTTTAGAGTTACGGTGAGATTGAGGGTGAGGGTGAGGGTTAGATTTAGGGTGAAGTTTAGAGTGAGGTTTAGGGTTAGGGTTAGGGTGAGGGTGAGTTTTAGGGTTAGAGTTAGTGTTATGGGGAGGGTCAGGGTGAGGTTTATGCTTAGGGTTAGTGTTAATGTTAAGGGCAGGGTGAGGTATAGCTTGAGGTTTAGGGATAGGGTTAAGTTTAGTATTAGGTTTAGGGTGAGGGTGAGTGTGAGGGTTAGGGTAAGGTTTAAGCTTAGGCTTAGGTTTAGGCTGAGGGTGAGGGTGGGGGTGAGGATTAGGGTTTGCGTGATGGTTCAGGTTAGGGTTAGTGTTATTGTTATGGTTAGGGTTAGAGTTATGGTGAGGGTGAGGGTGCGGGTGAGGGTTAGGCTTAGGGTTAAGGTGGGGTTTAGGGTTAGGGTTAGGGTTAGTGTGAGGGTGAGGTTTAGGTTTAGATTTAGGTTAGGGGGAGGGTTATGGTTAGGGTTAGGCATAGGGTTAGTGTTCGGGTTAGGGTGAGGGTGAGGGTTAGGTTGAGGTTTAGGGTTATGGTTAGGGTTAGTGTGAGGGTTAGTGTTAGGTTTAGGGTTAGTGTTAGGGTGAGGGTAAGTTTTAGGCTGAGAGTTTTGGTTAGGGTGAGGGTTATGATTTGGGTGAGGGATAGGATTAGGTTTAGGGTTATTGTTAGGGTTAGGTTTAGGGTTTTGGTTACGGTGAGGGTGAGGTTGAGGTTTAGGGTTTGGGTTAGGGTTAGAGTGAGGGTTAGGATGAGGGTGAGGTTTACGGTTGGATTTAGGGTTAGGGTGAGGGTTAGGGTGAGGTTTAGGGTTAGGGTTACTGTTAGGGTTAGGGTTAGGGTGAAAGTTAGTTGTAGGATTAGGGTTAAGGTTAAGGTTAGGGTTAGGTTTAGGGTTTCATTTTCAGTGAGTGTGAGGGTTAGGATTAGGGTTGGGGTGAGGGTGACGTTTAGGGTTAGACTTAGGGATAGGGTGAGGCTGAGGGTGAGGGTGAGGTTTAGGGTTAGGGTTAGGATGAGGTTTAGGGTTAGGTTTAGGTTGAGTGTGAGGGTTATGGTTGGGGTTAGGGTTAGCCGTAAGTTTAGCTTGAGGGTTTGGCTGAGGGTGAGGTTTAGGGTTAGTTTGAGGGTTAGGGTTAGGTTTAGGGTGAGGTTTAGTGTTAGGCTTAGGGTTAGAGTTATGGTTAGGGTGAGGGTGAGATTTAGAGGTAGAGTTAGTTTTAGGGTGAGGGTTAGGGTGAGTGTGAGGGTTAGGGTGAGGGTTAGGGTAGGGGTGATGGTAAGGGTAAATGTGAGGGTTAGGCTGAGCGTGATGGTTACGCTAAGGTAGAGGGTTAGGGTTATGGTGAGGGTTAGGGTTAGGGTTAGGGTGAGAGTTAGGGTTCGGGTCAAGTTTAGGGTTAGGGTGAGGGTTAGAGTAATGGTTATGGTGAGGGTGAGGGTTAGGGTTAGGTTGAGGGTTAGGGTTAGGATTAGGGTTAGTGTGAGGGTGAGGGTTAGTGTTAGAGTTAGGGTGAGGGTAAGTGTTAAGTTGAGGGTTAGGGTTAGGTTGAGGGTTATGTTTAGTTTGAGGGGTAGAGTTAGGGTTATGGTTATTGTTAGGGTTAGGGTTAGGGTTACCATTACGGTGAGGGTGAGGGTGAGGGTTAGGTTTAGGATTAGTATGAGGTTTAGGTTTAGAGTAAGGGTTAGAGTTAGGGTTAGTGTGAGAGTGAGGTTTAGGGATAGAGTTAGGGTTAGTGTTATGTTTAGTGTTATGGTTAGGGTTAACGTTAAGGTGAGGGTTTGGGTTAGAGTTAGGCTTAGGCTTAGGCTTAGGCCAAGCATGAGGGTGAGGGTTAGGGTTAGGGTTAAGATGAGAGTTAGGATGAGCTTTAGGTTTAGGATTAGTTTTAGGGTAAGGACTAGGGTGAGGGTTAGTGTGAGGGTTAGGTTTAGGGATAGGTTTAGGTTTAGAATTAGGGTTGGGTTGAGGGTCAGTGTGAGAGTCAGGGTTATGGTTAGGCTTAGGTTTAGGGTGAGAGTTAGGGTTAGGGTTTTGGTTAGGGTGAGAGTGAGGCTGAGGATTGGGGTTAGGTTTAGGGTTAGGTTTTTGTTAGGTTTAGGCTTAGTCTTAGAGTTAGGGTTAGGGTTAGGGTTAGTCTTAGGATTAGGCTGAGTGTGAGGGTGGGGTTGAGAATTAGGGTAAGGGTTAGGATTAGGGTTATTGTTAGTGTTATGGTTAGGGTTAAGTTTGCACTGAGGGTGAGGCTGAATTTGAGGCTTATGGTTAAGGTTAGGGTTAGGGTTAGTGTTATTTTTAGGGTTAGGGTTAGATTTACGGTGAGATTGAGGGTTAGGGTGAATGTTAGGGTTAGAGTGAGGTTTAGGGTGAGGTTTAGGGTTAGGGTTAGGGTGAGGGTGAGGTTTAGGGTTAGAGTTAGCGTTAGGGGGATGGTTAGGTTGAGGTTTAGGGTTAGGGTTATTGTTAGGGTTACGGGGAGGTTGAGGGTTAGGTTGAAGTTTAGGGATAGGGTAGATTTAGTATTAGGGGTAGGGTGAGGGTGAGTGTGACAGTTAGGGTGAGGGTTAGGCATAGGCTTAGGGTTAGGCTGAAGGTGAGGGTGGGGGTGAGGATTAGGGTTACGGTGATGGTTTGGGTTAGGGTTAGTGTTATTGTTAGGGTTAAGCATAGAGTTACGGTGAGGGTGAGGGTGCGGGTGAGGGTTAGGCTTAGGGTTAGGGTGGGGTTTCGGATTAGGGTTTGGGTTAGTGTGAGGGTGAGGTTTAGGGTTAGAATTAGGGTTATGGTTAGGGTTAGGATGAGGGTTAGGGATAGGGTTAGTGTTAGAGTTAAGGTGAGGGTGAGGGTTAGGTTGAGGTTTAGGGTTATGTTTATGGTTAGGTTTAGTGTGAGGGTTAGTGTTAGGGTTAGGGTTAGTGTTAGGGTGAGGGTATGTTTTAGGGTGAGGGTTTGGGTTAGGCTGAGGGTTATGGTTAGGGTGAGGGTTAGGATTAGTGTTAGGATTATTGTTAGGGTTAGGTTTAGGCTTTTGGTTTCAGTGAGGGTGAGGGTCAGTTTTAGGGTAAGGGTTAGGGTGAGGTTTAGGGTTAGGGTTAGGGTTAGGGTTAGGGCGAGAGTTAGCAGTACAGTTAGGGTTAGGGTTAGACTTAAGGTTAGAGTTAGGTTTAGGGTTTCGGTTACGGTGAGGGTGAGTTTCAGTATTAGGGTTAGGGTGAGTGTGAGGTTTAGGGTGAGAATTAGGTTTAGGGTGAGGCTGAATGTGAGGGTGAGGGTTAGGGTTAGGGTTAGGATTAGGATTAGGGCTAGGATTAGGGTGAGTGTGAAGGTTATGGTTAGGGTTAGTGTTAGCCTTAGGTTTAGGCTGAGGGTTTGCCTGAGGGTGAGGGTTATGGTTAGTTTGAGGGGTAGGGTTAGGGTTAGGGTGAGTTTTAGTGTTAGGGTTATGGTTAGAGTGATGGTTATGGTGATGGTGAGGTTTAGGGCTAGAGTTAGTTTTAGGGTGAGGGTTATGGTGAGTGTGAGGATTATGGTGAGGGTTAGGTTAGGGGTGAAGTTAAGGGTAAACGTGAGGGTTAGGCTGAGGGTGACGGTTATGGTAAGGTTGAGGATTAGGGTTAGGGTGACATTTAGGGTTAGGTTTAGTGTGCGAGTTAGGGTACACTTTAAGTGTAGGGTTAGGGTGAGGGTTAGGGTAAGGGTTACAGTGAGGGTGAGTGTTAGGTTTAGGTTGAGGGCTAGGTTGAGGGTGAGGGTTAGGGTTAGAGTTAGGGTGAGCGCTAGGGTGAGGGTTAGGGTTAGGGATAGAGTTAGGTTTCGGATTAGTGTTAAGTTGAGGGTGAGTGTGAGGGTTAGAGTTAGGGTTAGGGTTAGGCTTAGAGTTAGGCTGAGGATTAGGGGTAGAGTTGGGTTAGGGTGAGGTAGAGGCTGAGGATTAGGGTTAGGTTTAGGGTTAGGGTTACGCTTAGGGTTAAGCTGAGGGTGAGGGTGGTGGTTAGGATTAGATTTAGGGTTAGGTTAGGCTTAATTTTAGGGTTATTGTTAGTGCTATGGTTAGGGTTAAGTTTGCAGTGAGGGTGAGGCTTTGGGTGAGGGTTATAGTTAGAGTTAGGGTTAGGGTTAGGGTTAGTGTTATTGTTAGTTTTAGGTTTAGAGTTACGGTGAGGGTCAGGGTGAGGGTTAGGGTTAGGGTTAGGGTGAGGTTTAGGGTTAGGTTTAGGATTGGGGTTAGGGTGAGGGTGAAGTTTAGGGTTAGATTTAGACTTAGTTGGAGGGTTAGTTCGAGCGTTAATGTTAGGGTTATTGTTAGGGTTAAGGTTAGGGTGAGGTTTAGGTTGAGGTTTAGGGTTAGGGTTAGGGTTAGGATTAGGGTTAGGGTGAGGTGAGTGTGAGGGTTAGAGTTAGGGTTAGGCTTAGGTTGTGGGTTAGGCTGAGGGTGAGGGAGTGGGTGAGGATTAGGGTTAGCGTGATGTTAGGGTTCGGGTTAAGATGAGGGCTAGGATTAGGGTTAGGTGTAGGCTTAAGGTTAGGGTGAGGGCTAGGGTGATGGTGAGGGTTAGGGTAAGTGTTAGGCTTAGGCTTAGGGTTAGGCTGAGCATGAGGTTGAGGGTGAATGTTAGGGTTAAGGATAGGGTGAGATTTAGTTTTAGGGTTAGTGTTAGAGTTAGAGTTAGGACGAGAGTGAGGTTTAGGAGTAGGTTTAGGGTCAGCGTGAGGATTAGGGTTCGGGTGAGGGCTACGGTGGGGGTGACGGTAAGGGTAAAGGTGAGAGTTAGGTAAGGGTGAGGGTTAGGTTTAGGATGAGAGTTAGGGTTAGGGTTAGGGTGAGGTTGAGGGTTAGATTGAGGTTTAGTGTTAGGGTTAGTGTGAGGTTTAGGGTGATTATGAGGGTCAGGATTAGGGTGAGGGTGAGGGTCAGGGTTAGGTTTAGGGTTTGGGTGAGGTTTAGGATTAGGGTGAGGTTTAGGGTTAGTGTGAGGGTTATGGTTAGTGTTAGGATTAAGATTAGGGTTAGTGTTAGGGTGAGTGTGAGGGTTAGTGTTAGGGTTAGGGTTAGGCTTAGTTTTAGGCTGAATGTGAGGGTGAAGTTGAGGGTTACGGTGAGGGTGAGGGTTACTTTTAGGGTTAGGGTGAGAGTTAGGGTTAGGGTTAGGGTTAGGGTTAGGGTGAAGGTGAGGGTGAGGGTGAGGGTTAGTGTTAGGGTGAGGTTTAGGATGAGGGTTAGGGTTAGGATTAGGGTTAGGGTGAGGGCTAAGGTGAGGGTGAGGTTTAGGGTTAGGTTTAGGGTGAGGTTTAGGGTTAAGTTTAGGGTTAGGGTTAGGGTGAGGGTCAAGTTTTGGGTTAGAGTTAAGGTTAGTGTGAGGCTGAGGGTGAGGGTTAGGGTTAGGGTTAGTGTTAGAGTTAGGGTTACAGTGAGGGTGAGGGTGAGTGTGATGTTTAGGCTTAGTGATAAGTTTAGGTTTAGGGTAGAGGTTAGGGTGAGTGTGAGGTTAGGGTTAGGGTTAGGGTTAGCCTTATGATTAGGCTGAGAGTGAGGGTGAGGGTGAGGGATAGGGTTAGGGTGAGAGTTAGGGGTAGGATTAGGGTGAGTGTTAGGGTTCAGGTTAAGTTTAGAGTTAGGGTGAGGGTTAGGGTTATGTTGAGCGTGAAGGTTAGGGTTAGGGTGAGAGTTAGGGGTAGAGTTAGGGTGAGAGTTAGGGTTCAGGTTAAGTTTAGGGTTACGGTGAGTGTTAGGGTTAGGGTTACGGTGAGCATGAGGGTTAGGGTTAGGTTGAGGGTTAGGGTTAGGCTTACGATTAGGGTGAATGTTATGGTTAGGGTGATGGTTAGGATGAAGATTAGGGTTAGGATTAGGATTAGGGTGAGGTCTAGGGTGAGGGTCAGGGTTAGGGTTAGTGTTTGGGTGAGAATTAGGGTTAGGGTTTGGGTTAGTGTGAGGATTAGGATGAGGGTTAGTGTTACAGTGAGGGTGAGGTTTAGGGTTAGGGTGAGGGTTAGGGGTAGGATTAGGATTAGGGTGATGGTGAGTTGTAGGGTTAGTTTTAAGGTTAGGGGGAGGGTTAGGTCGAGGGTTAAGGTTAGGATTAGTGTTAGGGTTAAGGTTAGGGTGAGGTTTAGGTTGATGTTTAGGCTTTGGGTTAGGGTTAGGGTTAGGATTTGGGTTAGTGTTAGGGTATGTGACTGTTAGGGTTGGGGTTAGGCTTAGGATTAGGGTTATGCTGAAAGTGAGGGTGGGGGTGAGGATTAGGGTTAGGTTGAGGGTTAGGGTTAGGGTGAGGCTCAGCTTGAGGGATAGGGTAAGGATTAGTGTTGGGTGGGGGCTAGGGTGAGGGTGAGGGTTAGAGTAAGGGTTAGGCTTAGGCTTAGGGTTAGGCTGAGCATAAGGTTGAGGTTGACGGTTAGGGTTAGGGTGATGGTTAGGTTGAGGGTTAGGATGAGCTTTAGGGTTAGGTTGAGGGTTAGGGTGAGGATGATAGTAAGGGTAAAGATGAGGTTTAGGCTGAGGTTGAGGGTTAAGTTAAGGGTGAGGGTTAGGATTAATGTTAGGGTTAGGCTTAAGGTAAGGGTTAGGGTTCGGGTGAGGTTTAGGGTTAGTGTTAGGATTAGGATTAGGGTTAGGTTTCGGGTGAGTGTGAGGGTTAAGGTTAGGGATAGGGTTAGGCTTAATGTTAGGCTGAAGGTGAGGGTGAGGTTGAGGGTTAGGGTGAGGGTGAGGGTAAGGTTTAGGGTTATAGTGATGGTGAAGGTTAGGGTTAGGTTGAGGGTTAAGGTTAAGATTATGGTTAGGGTGAGGGTGAGTGTTAGGATTAGGTTTAGGGTTAGGGTTATGTTTAGGGTTAGGATTACTGTTATTTTTAGGGTTATGGTTAGAGTTATGGTGAGGGTATGGCTGAGGGTGAGGGTGAGGGTTAGGGTTAGGGTGAGGTTTAGGGTTTGGGTTAGGATTAGGGTTAGGGTGAGGGTGAGGTTTAGGGTTAGATTTAGGGTCAGCTGGAGGTTTTGGTGTAGGGTGAGGGTTAGGGTTAGTTTTAGGGTTAAGGTTAGGGTGAGTGTCACGTTGAGGTTTAGGGTTACTGTTAGGGTTAGGGTTAGGATTAGTGTGAGGGTGAGTGTGAGTGTGAGGGGTAGGGTTAGGCTTAGGCTTAGGCTTAGGGTTAGGCTGAGGGTGATGGTGGGGGTGAGGATTAGGTTCAGGGTGATAGTTAGGGCTAGGGTTAGGGTGAGGGTTAGCATGAGGTTTAGGATTAGGATTAGGATTGGGTGAGGGCTAGGGTGAGGGTGAGGGTTAGGGTAAGGGTTAGGCTTAGGCTTAGGATTAGGCTGAGCGTGAAGTTGAGGTTGAGGGTTAGGGTTAGGGTGATGGTTAGGTTTACAGTTAGGGTGAGGGTTAGGATGAGGTTTAGGGTTAGAGTGAGGGTTAGGGTATGGTTTAGTGTTAGGGTTAGGGTTAGACTTAAGGTTATGGTGAGGGTGAGGTTTAGGGGTACAGTTAGGGTGAGGGTTAGGGTTAGGGTTAGGGTGAGGGTCAGGTTTAGGTTAGAGTTAAGATTAGGGTGAGTCTGAGGGTGAGGGTTAGGGTTAGGGTTAGTGTTAGAGTTGGGGTTACAGTGAGGGTTAGGGTGATGGTGAGGTTTAGGCTTAGTTTTAGGATTAGGATTAGGATACAGGTTATGGTGAGTGTGAGGGTTAGGGTTAGGGTTAGTCTTATGGTTAGGCTGAGGGTGAGGGTGAGGGTGATGGATAGGATTAGGGTGATAGTTAGGGGTAGGGTTAGGGTGAGAGTTAGGGTTCCGTTTAAGTTTAGGGTGAGGGTTAGGGTTATGGTGAGCGTGAGGGTTAGGGTTAGGGTGAGGGTTAGGGTTAGCGTTAGGGTGAGGGTTAGGGTTCGGCTTAGGGTTAGGGTGAGGGTTAGTGGTAGTGGTAGGGTGAGGATTAGGATGAGGATTAGGGTTAGGATTAGGGTTAAGATTAGGGTTAGGCTGAGGGCTAGGTTGAGGGTGAGGTTTAGGGTTAGTGTTTGGGTGAGGTTTAGGATTTGGGTTAGGGTGAGGGTTAGGATGAGGGTGAGTGTTACAATGAAGGTGAGTATTAGGGTTAGGGTGAGGTTTAGTGTTAGGATTTCGGTTAGGGTGAGGGTGAGTTTTAGGGTTAGATTTAGGGTTAGGGGGAGGGTTAGGTAGAGGGTTAGGGTTAGGGTCAGTCTTTGGGTTAAGGTTAGGGTGAGGGTTATGTTGAGGTTTAGGGTTAGGGTTAGGGTTAGGGTTAGGATTAGGATGAGGGTATGTGAGGGTTAGGGTTAGGGTTAGGCTTAAGGTTAGGGTTATGCTGAGGTTGAGGGTGGGGTTGAGGATTAGGGTTAGGGTGAGGGTTAGGGTTCGTGTTAGGGTCAGGGTTAGGATGAGGGATAGGGTTAGGATTAGGGTTAGTGTGGATTCTAGGGTGAGGGTGAGGTTTAGAGTAAGTGTTAGGCTTAGACTAAGGGTTAGGCTGAGCATGAGGTTGAGGGTGAGGTTTAGGGTTATGGTGATGGTTAGGTTTAAGGTTTGGTTGAGTGTTAGGATGAGGTTTAGGGATAGGGTGAGGATGATGGTAAGGGTAATGGTGAGGTTTAGGCTGAGGGTGAGGGATAAGGATGAGGGTTAGGGTTAGGTTTAGGTTTAGGGTTAGGGTTATGGTGAGCTTCAGATTGAGGATTAGGGTTAGGGTTAGGGTTAGTGTGAGGTTTATGGTGAGGATGAGGGTTAGGGTTAGGGTGAGGGTGAAGGTTAGAATTAGGGTTAGGGTGAGGGCTAGGGTGATGGTGAGGGTTAGAGTTAGGGTTAGGGTGAGGTTTAGGATTAGGGTGATGGTTAGGGTTATTGTGAGGGTTAGTGTTAGGGTTAGGGTTAGTGTTAGGGTGAGGTTAAGTGTTAGGGTAAGGGTTAATGTTAGGGTGATGATTATGGTTAGGGTGAGGCTTTGGGTTAGGTTTAGGGTGAGGTTTAATGTTAGGGTTAGGGTTAGAGTTAGGGTTAGCATGAGAGTGAGGTTTAGGGTTAGATTTAGGGTAAGGTTGAGGCTGAGGTTGAGAGTTAGGTTGAGGGTTAGTGTTAGAGTAAGTGTTAGGGTGAGGTTAAGGGTGAAGGTGAGGGTGAGGGTTAGGTTTAGGATTGGGATTAGGATTAGTGTAAGGGTTCAGGTGAGTGTGAGGGTTATTGGTTAGGTTTAGGCTTAGGCTTAGGGTTAGGCTGAGTATGAGGTTGAGGGTGAGGGTTAGGGTTATGGTGATGGTTAGGTTTAAGGTTAGGTTGAGGGTTAGGATGAGGTTTAGGGATAGGGTGAGGATGATGGTAAGGGTAAAGGTGAGGTTCAGGCTGAGGGTGAGGGATAAGATAAGGGTGAGGGTTAGGGTTAGTTTTCGGGTTAGGGTTAGGGTTATGGTAAGCTTTTGATTAGGATTAGTGTTAGTGTTAGGGTTAGTGTGAGGTTTATGTTGAGGATGAGGGTTAGGGTTAGGGTGAGGGTGAGGGTTAGATTTAGGGTTAGGGTGAGGGCTAGGGTGATGGTGAGGGTTAGAGTTAGGGTTAGGGTGAGGTTCAGGATTAGGGTGAGGGTTAGGGTTATTGTGAGTGTTAGTGTTAGGGTTAGGGTTAGTGTTAGGGTGAGGTTAAGTGTTAGGGTAAGGGTTAATGTTAGGGTGAGGATTATGGTTAGGGTGAGGGTTCGGGTTAGGTTTAGAGTGAGGTGTAGTGTTAGGGTTAGGGTTAGAGTTAGGGTTAGCGTGAGAGTGAGGTTTAGGGTTAGAGTTAGGGTAAGGTTGAGGCTGAGGTTGAGAGTTAGGTTTCGGGTTATTGTTAGAGTTAGGGTTAGGGTGAGGTTTAGGGTGAAGGTGAGGGTGAGGGTGAGGGTTAAGTTTAGGATTGGGATTAGGATTAGTGTAAATGTTCGGGTGAGTGTTAGGGTTAGGGTTAAGGTTAGGCTTAGGCTTAGGGTTAGGCTGAGAGTGAGGGTGAGGTTGAGGGTTAGGGTTAGGGTGAGGGTTATAGTTAGGTTTAGGGTGAGAGTTAGTGTTTGGGTTAAGTTTAGGGTTAGGTTGGGGGTTAAGGTAATGGTTACAGTGAGGGTGAGGGTTAGGGTTAGGTTGAGGATTAGGTTTAGGTTTAGGCTTACGGTGAGTGTGAGTGTGAGGGTTAGGGTGAGGGTTAGGATGAGGGTGAGTTTTAGGATTAGGGTTAGGGTGAGGGCTAGGGTGAGGGTGAGGTTTATGGTTTGGGTTAGGCTGAGGTTTAGGGTTAGGTTTAGGCTTAGGGTTAGGGTGAGGGTTAGGTTTAGGGTTAGAGTTAGGGTAAGGGTGAGGCTGAGGGTGAGGGTTAGGGTTAGGCTTAGTGTTAGATTTAGGGTTACGGTGAGGGTTACTGTGAGGGGGAGGGTTGGGTTTAGGGTTAGGATTCAGGTAAGGGTTAGGGTGAGTTTGAGAGTTAGGGTTAGAGCTTGGCTTAGGCTTAGGGTTAGGCTGAGTGAGAGGTTGAGGGTGAGCGTTAGGGTGATGGTTTTGATTATGGTTAGGGTGAGGGTTAGGATGAAGTTTAGGGTTAGGGTGAGGGTTAGGTTGAGGATGTTGGTAAGGGTTAAGTTGAGGTTTAGGCTGAGGGTGAGGGTTAAGATCAGGGTGAGGGTTAGGGTTAGGTTTAGGGTTAGGGTTAGGGTTAGGGTGAGGGTTAGATTGAGGATTAGGGTTACGGTTAGGGTTAGTGTGAGGTTTAGGTTGAGGATGAGGATTAGGGTGAGGGTGAGGGTTAGAATTAGGGTTAGGGTGAGGGCTAGGGTGAGTGTGATTGTTAGAGTTAGGGTTAGGGTTAGGGTGAAGTTTAGGATTAGTTTGAAGTTTAGGGTTAGTGTGAGGGTTAGTGTTAGGGTTAGGGTTAGAGTGAGGGTATGTATTAGGGTGAGGGTTAATGTTAGGGTGAGGGTTATGTTTATGGTGAGGGTTAGGGTTAGGGTTATTGTTAGGCTTAGGGTTAGGGTTACGGTTATGATGAGGGTGAGTGTTAGGTTAAGGGTTAGGGTGAGGTTCAGTGTTAATGTTATTGTTAGAGTTAGGGTTAGGGTGAGGGTGAGGTTTAGGGTTAGATTTAGGGTAAGGGTGAGGCTGAGGTTGAGGGTTAGGTGCAGGGTTAGTGTTAGAGTTAGGGTTAGGTTGAGGGTTTGATTGAGGGTGAGGGTGAGGGTGGGGGTTAGGCTAGGGTTAGGATTAGGATTAGGGTAAGGGTTAGGGTGAGTGTGAGGGTTAGGGTTAGTGTTAGGCTTAGGCTTAGGGTTAGGCTGAGAGTAAGGGTGAGGTTGAGGGATAGGGTTAAGGTGAGACTTAGGGTTTGGTTAATTTTAGGGTTACGGTGAAGGTTAGGGTAAGGGTTACAGTGATGTTGAGGGATAGTGTTAGGTTGAGCGTTAGGGTTAGGGTTAGCGTGAGGGTGAGTCTTAGGGTTAGGTTCAGGGTGAGGCTTAGGATGAGGGTTAGGGTTAGGATTAGGGTTAGGGTTAGGGTGAGGGTGAGGTTTAGGGTTAGGGTTAGGGTGTGGTTTACGGTTAGGTTTAGCGTTAGGGATAGGGTGAGGGTGAGGTTTATGGTTAGAGTTAAGGTTAGGGTGAGGCTGATGGTGAGGGTTAGTGTTAAGGTCAGTGTTAGAGTTAGAGTTACCTTGAAGGTTAGTGTGAGGTTTAGGGTGAGGATGAGTTTTAGGGTTAGGGTTAGGTTTAGGATTAATGTTAGGGTTAGGCTTAAGGGGAGGGTTAGGGTGGGGGTGAGGCTTAGGGATAGTGTTAGAATTAGGATTAGGATTAGTGTTAGGGTTAGGGTTAGGTTTATGGTTAGGATTAGTGTTATTGTTAGGGTTAGGGTTAGAGATATGGAGAGGGTGAGAGTGAGGGTGAGGGTGAGGGTTAGGTTTATCGTGAGGTTTAGGGTGAGGGTTAGGATTAGGGTTAGGGTGACGGGGAGGTTTAGGGTTAGATTTAGGGTTAGTTTTAGTGTTAGGTCGTGCGTTAATATTAGGGTTAGTGTTAGGGTTAAGGTTAGGGTGAGGGTTAGGTTGAGGATTAGTGTGAGGGTTAGTGTGAGGTTTAGTGTTTAAGATGAGGTTTAGGGTTAAGGTTAGGGTTAGGATTAATGTTAGGTTTAGGCTGAAGTTGAGGGTTAGGGTGAGGGTTAGGTTAACAGTTACAGTGAGGGTGAGGGTTATTGTTAGGTTGAGGGTTAGGGCTAGGGTTAGGGTTAGGGTGAGGGTGAAGGTTAGGGTTAGTGATAGGGTAAGGGTTAGGATGAGGGTTAGGGTTAGGATTAGGGTTAGTTTGAGGGCTAGGGTGAGGGTGAGGTTTAGGGTTAGGTTTAGGGTGAGGTTTAGCATTAGGTTTAGGGTTAGGGTTAGGATGAGGGTGAGTGTTAGGGTTACGGTTAGTGTTAGAGTTAGGGTTACAATAAGGGTTAGGGTGAGTGTGAGGATTAGGTTTAGTGTTAGCAATAGGATTAGGATAAGGGTTAGTGTGAGTGTGAGGGTTAGGGTTAGGGTTAGGTTTAGGCTTAGGGTTAGGCTGAGGGTGAGGGTGAGGGTAAGGGTTAGGTTTAGGGTGAGAGTTAGGGGTATGTTTAGGGTGAGAGCTAGGGTTCGGTTTAAGTTTAAGTTTAGGATGAGGGTTAGGGTTAGAGGTACTGTGAGCATGAGGGTTAGGGTTAGGTTGAGGGTTATGGTTAGGCTTAGGATTAGGGTGAGGATTAGTGTTAGGCTTAGGGTGAGGGTTAGGTTGAGGATTAGGGTTAGGATTAAGTTTACGGTGAGGGCTAGGGTGAGGGTGAGGGTTAGGGTTAGTGTTTGGGTGAGGTTTAGGTTTAGGGTTAGGGTGAGGGTTATGATGAGGATTAGGGTTACAGTGAGGGTGAGGGTTAGGGTAAAGGTGATGTTTAGGCTGAGGGTGAGTTTTAGGGTTAGATTTATTGTTAGGGGGAAGGTTAGGTCGAGGGTTAGGGTTAGCATTATGGATAAAGTTATGGTGAGGGTTAGGTTGAGGTTTAGGGTTAGGGTTAGAGTAAGGGTGAGGGTAAGTGAAGGTTAGGGTTAGGGTTAGGCTTAGGGTTATGTTTAGGCTGAGGGTGAGGGTGGGGGTGAGGATTAGGGTTAGGGTGATGGTTAGGGTTAGGGTTAGGTTTAGGATGAGGGATAGGGTTAGGATTAGGGTTAGGGTGAGGGCTAGGGTGAGAGTGAGAGTTAGAGTAAGGGTTTGGCTTAGGCTTAGGTTTAGGCTGAGCGTGAGGTTGAGGGTGAGGATTAGGGTTAGGGTTAGGATTATGGTGAGTTTGAGGGTTAAGTTTAGGGTGAGGGTTAGTGATAGGATGAGGGTTAGGGTAAGGGTGAGGGTTAGGATTAGGGTTAGGTTTAGGATTATTGTTAGTGTTATGGTTGTGGTTACATTTGCAGTGAGGTTGAGGCTGAGGGTGAGGGTGAGGGGTAGGGTTAAGTTTAGGGTGAGGTTTAGGGTTAGGGTTAGGATTAGCATTAGGGTGAGTGTGAGGTATAGGTTTAGAGTTAAGTTTAGGGGGAGGGTTATGGTGAGGGTTAGGGTTATGGTTAGTTTTAGGGTTAGGGTGAGGGTGAGGTTTAGGTTGAGGTTTAGGTTTAGGGTTAGGTTAGGTGTTATTGTTAGGGTTAGAGTTAGAGTTACGGTGAGGGTGAGAGTGAGGGTAATGGTGAGGGTTAGGGATAGGATGAGGGTTAGGGTTAGGGTGAGTGATAGGATGAGAGTTAGGGTTAGGGATAGTGTTAGGCTTAGGGTTAGGCTGAGGGTGAGGGTTAGGTTGAGGGTTAAGGTTAGGGTGAAGATTAGGGTTAGGGTTAGGGTGAGAGTTAGGTTTCAGGTTAAGTTTAGGGTTAGGGTGAGTGTTAGGGTAACGGTTACAGTGAGGGTGATGGTTAGGGTTAGGTTGATGATTAGGGTTAGGGTTAGGGGGAGGGTGAGAGTGAGGGTGAGGGTTAGGGTTAGTGTTAGGGTTTGGTTTAGGATGAGGTTTAGTTTTAGGATTAGGGTTAGGGTGAGGGCTAGGGTGAGGGTGAGGTTTAGGGTTTGGGTTAGGGTGAGGTTTAGGGTTAGGTTTTGGGGTAGGGTTATGGTGAGTGTGAGGTTTAGGGTTAGAGTTAGGGTTAGGGTGAGGCTGAGGGTGAGGTTTAGGGTTAGGGTTAGTGTTAGAGTTAGGGTTACAGTGAGGGTTATGGTGAGGGTTAGTGTTAGGCTTAGTGTTAGGATTAGGATTCGGGTAAGGATTAGGGTGAGGGTGAGGGTAAGGGTGAGGGTTAGGGTTAGGTTTAGGGGGAGGTTTAGGGTTAGTGTTAGGATTAGGGTTAGGGTGAGTGTGAGGTATAGGATTAGAGTTTCGGTTAGTGGGAGGGTTATGCTGAGGGTTAGGGTTAGGGTTAGGGTTAGGTTTAGGGTGAGGGTAAGGTTTAGGTTGAGGTTTAGGGTTAGGTATAGTGTTATAGTTAGGGTTAGAGTTAGCGTTACGGTGAGGGTGAGGATGAGGGAATGGGTGAGGTTTAGTTTTAGGATGAGGGTTAGCGTTAGGGTGAGGGATAGGATGAGAGTTAGGGTTAAGGATAGGGTTAGGCTTAGGGTTAGGCTGAGGGTGAGGGTTAGGGTGAAGGTTAGTGTTATGGTGAGGGTTAGGGTTAGGGTGAGAGTTAGGGTTCGTGTTAAGTTTAGGTTTAGGGTGAGGGTTAGGTTAAGGGTTACTGTGAGGGTTTGGGATAGGGTTAGGTTGAAGGTTAGGGCTAGGGTTAGGGTGAGGTTTAGGGTTAGGTTTAGGGTTAGGGTTAGGGTGAGGGTGAGGTTTAGGGTTAGAATTAGGCTTAGGGTGAGGCTGAGGTTGACGGTTTGGGTTAGGGTGAGTGTTAGAGTTAGGGTTACAGTGAGGGTTAGGGTGAGGTTGAGGGTTAGGCTTAAGGTTAGGATTAGGATTAGTGTGTTAGGGTAAGTGTGAGGGTTATGGTTAGGGTTAAGTTTAGGGTTAGGGTTAGGCTTAGGTTAAGGTTGAGGATGAGGGTTAGGGTTAGGGTGAGAGTTAGGGGTAGGGTTAGGGTTACAGTTAGGGTTCGGGTTAAGTCTAGGATTATGGTGAGCCTTAGGTTAAGGGTTATGGTGAGAGTGAGGGTTAGGGTTAGGTTGAGGGTTAGGGTTAGGGTTAGGGTGAGGGTTAGATTGAGAATTAGGGTTAGGGTTAGGGTTAGTGTGAAGGTTAGGGTGAGGATGAGCGTTAGGGTTAGGGTTCGGGTTAAAGTGAGGGTAAGTGTTAAGGTGAGGGTTAATGTTATGGTGACGGTTATGGTTAGGGTGAGGGTAGGGGTAGGGTTATTGTAAGGGTTAGGGTTAGGGTTACGGTTAAAGTGAGGGTGAGGGTTAGGGTTAGGATTAGGGTGAGGTTCACTGTTAGGTTTAGGGTTAGAGTTAGGGTTAGGTTGAGGGTGAGGATTAGGGTTAGAGTTAGGGTAAGATTGAGGCTGAGGTTGAGGGTTAGGTGTAGGGTTAGGTGTAGGGTTAGTGTTAGAGTTAGGGTTAGGTTGAGGGTTTGGGTGAGGGTGAGGGTGAGGTTGAGCGTTAGGCTTAGGGTGAAGATTAGGATTAGGGTAAGGGTTAGGGTGAGTGCGAAGGTTAGGGTTAGGCTTCGGCATAGGCTTCGGGTTAGGCTGAGAGTGAAGGTGAGGTTGAGGTTTAGGGTTAGGGTGAGGGTTAGAGTTAGGGTTAGGGTGAGAGTTAGGGTTCGGTTAAGTTTAGGGTTATTGTGAGGGTGAAGGTAAGGGTGACTGTGAGGGTGAGGAATCGGGTTAGGTTGAGGGTTAGGGCTAGGGTTAGCGTTAGGGTGAGGTTGAGGGTGAGGGTTAGGGTTAGTGTTAGGGTGAGGCTTATGATGAGGTTTAGGGTTAGGATTAGGGTTAGGATGAGGTCTAGAGTGAGGGTAAGCTTTAGGGTTAGGCTTAGGATGAGGTTTAGGGTTAGGTTTAGGGTTAGGGTTAGGGTGAGGGTGAGCTTTAGGGTTAGAGTTAGGGTTAGGGTGAGGCTGAGGGTGAGGGTTAGGGTTATGGTTAGTGTTAGAGTTAGGGTTACATTGAGGTTTAGTGTGTGGGTGAGGGTTAGGCTTAGTGTTAGGATTAGGATTAGGGTGTTAGGGTGAGTGGGAGGCTTAGTGTTAGGGTTAGGTTTAGGGTTAGGTTTAGGCTTAGGGTAAGGGTGAGGATTATGGTTAGGGTGAGAGTTAGGGGTAGGGTTAGGGTGAGAGTTAGGGTTCGGGTTAAGTTTAGGGTTAGGGTGAGGTTTTGGGTTAGGGTTACAATGAGGGTGAGGGTTATTGTTAGGTTGAGGTTTAGGGTTAGGCTTAGGATTAGGGTGAGGGTTAGGGTTAGGTTTAGGGTGAGGTTTAGGATGAGGATTAGGGTTAAGATTAGGGTTTGGGTGAGGGCTAGGCTGAGTGTGAGGGTTAGGATTAGTGTTTGGGTGAGGTTTAGGGTTAAGGTTAGGGTGAGGGTTAGGATATGTGTTAGGATCACAGGGAGGGTGAGGGTTAGTGTTAGGGTGAGAGTTAGGGTTAGGATTTGGGTTAGGGTGAGGGTGAGTTTTAGGATTAAATTTAGGGTTAGGGGGAGGGTTAGGGTTAGGATTAGGGTTAGGTGAGGGTATGTGGGGGTTAGGGTTAGGGTTAGGCTGAGGCGTGGGGTTAGGGTGAGGCTGAGGGTGGGGGTGAGGATTAGGTTTAGGGTGATAGTTAGGGTTAGGGTTAGGGTGAGGGTTAGGATGAGGGATATGGTTAGGATTAGGGTTAGGGTGAGGGCTAGGGTGAGGGTGAGGGTTAGAGTAAGGGTTAGGGTTTGGCTTAGCTTTAGGCTGAGCATGAGGTTGAGGGTGAGGGTTAGGGTTAGGGTGATGGTTAGCTTTATGTTTAGGATGAAGGTTAAGATTAGGTTTAGGGTTAGGGTGAGGATGATGGTAAGGGTAAAGGTGAGGTTTAGGCTGAGGGTGAGGGTTAAGATAAGGGTGAGGGTTAGGGTTAGGTTTAGGGTTAGCGTTAGGTTTAGGGTGAGGGTGAGGTTTAGGCTTAGGGTGCGGATGAGGGTTAGAATAAGGGTTATGGTGAGGGCTAGGGTGTTGGTGAGGTTTAGAGCTCGGGTAAGGGTTAAGTTGAGGTTTAGGATTAGGGTGAGGGCTAGGGTTAGTGTGAGGGTTAGTGTTAGGTTTAGGGTTAGTGTTAGGATGAGGTTAAGTGTTAGGGTGACGGTTAATGTTATGGTGAGGGTTCTGGTTAGGGTGAGGTTTAGGGTTAGGGTTAGGGTTATTGTTAGTGTCAGGGTTAGGGTGAGGGTTAGATTGAGGATTAGTTTTAGGGTTAATGTGAGGTTTAGTCTGAGGATGATGATTAGGGTTAAGGTGAGGGCTAGGGTGAGAGTGAGGTATAGGGTTAATTTTAGGGTGAGTTTTTGGGTTAGGGTGATGGTTAGAGTTAGTGTGAGCATTAGTGTTAGCGTTAGGGTTTATGTTAGGGTGAGGTTAAATGTTAGGGTGAAGGTGAGAGTTAGGGTGAGTGTTATGGTTAGGGTGAGGGTTAGGGTTAGGGTTAGGGTTATTGTTAGGGTTAGGGTTAGGGTTACTGTTACGCTGAGGGTGAGGGTTAGGGTTAGGTTTAGGATTAGAATGAGGTTTAGGTTTAGGGTTAGGGTTAGAATTAGGGTTAGGGTGAGTGTGAGGTTTAGGGTTAGAGTTAGGGATAGTGTTAGGGTTAGGGATAGAGTTAGGGTTAGGCTTAGGCTTAGGCTTAGGCTTATGCAGAGCATGAGGGTGAAGGTTAGGGTTAGGGTTAGGGTGAGGGTTAGGGTTAGGGTTATGGAGAGGTTTAGGATGAGGTTTAGGGTTAGGATTAGGTTTAGGGTGAGGACTATAGTGAGGGTTAGGGTGAGGTTTAGGGATAGGTTTAGGTTTAGGATTTGGGTTAAGGTCAGGGTGAGTGTGAGGTTTAGGGTGAGGCTTAGGATTAGGGTGAGGATTTGTGTTAGGGTTTGTGTTACCGTGAGGGTGAGGCTGAGGATTAGGGTTAGGTTTAGGGTTAGGTTTAGGGTTGGGTTTAGGTTTAATGTTAGTGTTAGGGTTAGGGTTACCTTGAGGGTTAGGGTTAGGGTTATGGTTAGGCTGAGGGTGAGGGTGGTTGTGAGGATTAGCGTTATGGTTAGGTTTAGGGTTATTGTTAGTGTTGTGGTTAGGTTTGAGTTTGCAGTGAGGGTGAGGGTGAGGCTGAGGGTAATGGTTAGGGTTAGGATTAAGGTTAGTGTTAGTGTTATTGTTAGGGTTAGGGTTAGAGTTACAGTGAGGTTGAGATTGAGGATGAGGGTAAGATTTAGGGTGAGGTTTAGCGTTAGGGTTAGGGTTAGGGGGAGGGGGAGGTTTAGTGTTAGAGTTAGTGTTAGGGTGAGGGTTAGGGTGAGGTTTAGGGTTAGGGTTAGTGTTAGGGTTAGGGTGAGGGTTAGGTTGAAGTTTAGGGATAGGGTTAGGGTTAGGATTAGGGTTAGGATGAATTTGAGTATGAGGGTTAGGGTGAGGCTTAGGCTTAGGCTTAGGGTTAGGCTGAGGGTGAGTGTGGGGGTGAGGATTAGGGTTAGGGATAGGGTGAGGTTTAGTGTTAGGGTCATGGTTAGAGTTAAGGTTAGGTTGAGGGTGAGGTTTAGGGGTATGGTTAGGGTCAGGGTGAGGGTTAGGGTTAGGTTGAGGGTTAGGGTGGGGGTGACGGTTAGGGTAAAGGTGAGGTTTAGGCTGAAGGTGAGGGTTATGGTAAGGGTGAGGGATAGGTTTAGGGTGAGGATTAGGTTTACGGTTAGCATGAGGGTGAGGGTTAGATTGAGGATTAGTATTAGGGTTAGTGTGAGGTTTAGGGTGAATATGAGGGTTAGGGTTAGGGTGAGGGCTAGGGTGAGGGTGAGGGTGATGGTTAGATTGAGGATTAGTTTTAGGGTTAGTGTGAGGTTTAGGTTGAGGATGAGTTTTAGGGTTAGGTTTAGGGTTATGATTAATATTAGGGATAGGCTTAAGGTGAAGGTTAGGGTGAGGGTGAGGTTCAGGGTTAGTGTTCGGATTAGGATTATGTTTAGGGTTAGGGTGAGTGTGAGGGTTAGAGTTAGGGTTAGGTTTAGGCTTAGTGTTTGGGTGGTGAGGGTTAGGGTGAGGGTTAGTGTTATGGTGAGTGTTAGGGTTAAGGTTAGGGTGAGAGTTGGGGTTTCGGGTTAAGTTTAGGGTTAGGGTGACGGTTAGGGTAAGGGTTACAGTGAGGGTGAGGTTTAGGGTTAGGTTGAGGGTTAGGGTTAATGTTAGTGTTAGGGTAAGTGTTAGGCTTATGGTTAGGGTTTGGATTAGGGTTAGGGTGAGGGCTAGGGTGATGGTGAGGTTTAGGATTACGGTTAGGGTGAGATTTAGGTTTAGGTTTAGGGTTAAGGTTAGTGTTAGAGTGAAGGTTCGATTGAGCATTAGGGTTCGGGTTAGGGTTAGGGTTAGGGTGAGGTTGAGGTTAGGGTTAGGGTGAGGTTGAGGTTTAGATTTAGGCTTATGGTGAGTGCTAGGGTGAGGGTTAAGATGAGGGTGAGGGTGGGGGTGAGGATTAGGGTTAAGGTTACTGTGAGGGTGAGGGTGAGTTTTAGGGTTATAGTTAGGTTGTTTGGGAGGGTTTGGGTGAGGTTTAAGCTTAGGGTTAGTGTTAGGGTTAGGGTGAGGGTGAGGGTTAGTTTGAGGTTTAGGGATAGGGTTAGGTTTACTATTAGGGTTAGGGTGAGGGTGAGTATGAGGGTTAGGGTGAGGGTTAGGCTTAGGCTTAGGGTTAGGCTGAGGGTGAGAGTGGTGGTGAGGATTAGGGTTAGGGTGATGGTTAGGGTTAGGTTTAGTGTTATTGTTAGATTTTGGGTTTGAGTTACTGTGATGGTGAGGGTGGGGGTGAGGGTTAGGCTTAGGGTTAAGGTGGGGTTTAGGAATAGGGTTAGTTTTAGAATGAGGGTGAGGTTGAGGCTTATATATAGGGTTAGGGGGAGGGTTAGGGTGAGGGTTAGGGTTAGTGTTAGTGTTAGAGTTCGGGTGATGGTGAGGGTTAGGGTTAGGGTGAGGTTTAGGGTTAGGGTTAGGATTAGGGTTAGAATTTCGGTGAGGGTGAGGGTGCGGGTGAGTCTGAGGTTTAGGGTTAAGTTTATGGTTAGGCTTAGGTTTATGCTTAGGGTTAGCCAGAGAATGAGGGTGAGTGTGAGGTTTAGGGTTAGGGTGAGGGTTAGGGATAGGGTTATGGGGAGGGTTAGGATGAGGGTTAGGGTTAGGAATAGTGTTAATGTGAGGGCTAGGGTGAGGGTTATGTTTATGGTTAGGGTTAGGGTGAGGTTTAGGTTTAGGTTTAGGTTTAGGTTTAGGGTTAGGGTTAGGGTTAGGTTGAGGTTTAGAGTTAGAGTTAGTGTTAGGGTGAGGGTGAGGTTTAGGGTTAGAGTTAGGTTTAGGGTAAGGGTTAGGTTGAGGGTTAGGGTTAGTGTTAGTGTTTGGGTTAGGTTTAGAGTGAGTGTTAAGGAGAGGGTTTGGGTTAGGGTTAGGGTTAGGGATAGGATTATTGTTAAGGTAAGGGTGAGTGTGTTTTTTAGGGTTAGGCTTAGGGTAGGGTGAGGGTGAGATTGAGGGTGAGGGTTAAGGTTAGGTTGAGGTTTAAGGTTCTGGTTAAGGGGCGGTTTAGGATGAGGGTTAGGATTAGGATTAGGGTTAAGGTAAGGACTAGGGTGACGGTGAGGTTTAGGGTGAGTTTTAGCTTTAGGGACAGGGTGAGGTTGAGGTTTAGGGTTAGAGTTAGGGTTAGCGTGAGGCTGAGTTTGAGGGTTAGGTTTAGGGTTAGTGTTAGGGTTACAGTTAGGGTTAGGGTGAGGGTTAGGATGGGGGTGAGGGTTAGGGTTAGGGTTAGGGGAGGGTGAGGTTTAGGGTTAGGGTTAGGGTTAACGTGAGGTTGAGTGTTAGGGTTAGGGTGATTGTTAGGGTTTTAGGGTTGGGGTGAGGGTTAAGGTGAGGTTTAGGTTTAGGTTTGTAATTAGGGCTAGGGTGAGGTCTAGGGTGAGCCTGAGGGTTAGGTTTAGCATGAGGGTGAGGTTTATGGTTAGGGTTAATTTTAGAGTTAGGGTGAGTGTTAGGGTTAGGGTTATGGTGAGGGTGAGCGGTAGGGTTAGAGTGAGGGTTAGCGTTTTGGTTAGGGTGAGTTTTAGTGTTAGGGTTAGGGTTAGAAGTAGGGTTAGGGTGAGGTTGAGCTTTAGGGTTAGAGTTAGGGTTAGGGTGAGGTTTAGGTTGAGGGTTAGGGTTAGGGTGAGAGTTTGGGTAAGGGTTAGGGTTACGGTGAGGGATAGGGATAGGGTTAGGATAAGTTTTAGTGTTATTGTTAGGGTTAGTATTAGAGTTACAGTGAGGGGGAGGGGGAGGGGAGGTTTAGGGTGAGGTTTAGGGTTAGGGTTAAGGTTAGAGTTTGGGTTAGGGCTTGGATTAGGGTTAGGGTGAAGGCTAGGTTGAGGGTGAGGGTTAGGATTAGGGTTAGGGTTAGGATTAGGGTGAGGGTGAGGGTGAATGTGTGGGTTAGGGTTAGGTTTACGGTTAGGTTTAGGGTTAGGTTTAGGGTTAGGCTAAGGGTGAGGTTGAGTGTGAGGTTTAGGGTTAGGTGAGGGTTAGGTTTAGGGTTAGGGTGAGGGTTAGGATGAGGCTTAGGGTTAGGATGAGGGTTAGGGTTTGGATTATGGTTTGGATGATGTCTAGGGTTATGGTGAGGGTTAGGGTGAGGGTTACGGTGAGGTTTAGTTTTCGGGTTAGGTTTAGGGTTAGGGTGAGTGTTAGGGTTAGAGTTACGGTGAGGGTCATGTTTAGGGTTAGGTTGAGGGATAGAATTAGGTTTAGGGTTATGGTGAGGTTTAGGTTAGGGAGAGGGTGAGGGTTAGTATGAGGGTTAGGGATAAAATGAGGGTTAAGGTGAGGGCTAGGGTGAGTGTGAGGGTAAGTGTTAGGGTTAGGGTGAGGTTTAGGTTTAGGGTTAGGGGTAGGTTTAGGGTGATGGTTAGGGTTCAGGTTACGGTTAGGCTTAGGGTGAGGGCTAGAGTGAGGGTTATGTTTAAGGTTAGGGTTAGGGTGAGGGTGAGGGTGAGTTTTAGGGTTAGAGTTAGTGTTAGGGTGAGGGATAGCGTGAGGTTTAGGTTTAGGGTTAGTGTTAGGGTTACGGTTAGGGTGAGGGTTAGGGTTAGGGTGAAGGTTAGGTTTAGGGTTAGGATTAGGATTAGGGTTAGGGTGAGGATGAGTTTGAGGGTTAGGGTTAGGGTTAGTGTTAGGCTTAGGGAAAGGCTGAGCATGAAGGTGAGAGTGAGGGTTAGGGTGAGCCTGAAGTTTAGGGTTAGAGTTAGTGTTAAAGTGAGGGTTAGTGTGATGGTTAGTGTTTGGGTTAGGGTTAGGGGTAGGGTTAGAGTGAGGGTTAGGGTGAGGGTTAAGGTTAGGGAAAGGTTTAGGTTTAGGATTAGTGTTTTGGTGAGGGTGAGGATGAGGGTGAGGTTTAGGGTTAGGGTTCGGGTTAGGGTTAGCATTTGGGTGAGAGTTAGGGTTCTGGTTAAGTTTAGGGTTAGGGTGAGGGTTAGGGTTAGGGTTATGTTGAGGGTGAGGGTTAGGGTTTGGATTAGGGTTAGGGTGAGGATTAGGGTTAGGGTTAGAATAAGAGTTAGGATGAGGATTAGGGTTAGGATTATGGTTAGGGTGAGAGCTAGGGTGAGGGTGAGTGTTAAGGTTAGTGTTAGGGTGAGGTTTAGCGTTTGTGTGAGGGTTAGGGTGACTGTTAGGATGAGGGTTAGGTTTACGGTGAGGGTTAGGGTTAGGGTTAGGGTGAGGTTTAGGGTTAGGATTAGTGTTAGGGTGAGGGTGAGGTTTAGGATTAGGGTTAGGTTTAGGATTATTGTTATTGTTATGATTATGTTGATATTTGCAGTGAGGGGGAGGCTGAGGGTGAGAGTTAGGGATGGGATTAGGGTTAAGGTTAGGTTTAGGGTTAGGATTAGTGTTATTGTTAGGGTTAAGGTTAGAGTTACATTGAGGGTGAAGGTGAGGGTAAGGGTGAGGGTTAGGTTTAGGATTAGGGTTAGGTTTAGGTTGAGGGTGAGTGTGAGGGTTAGGGTTAGGGTTAGGGTTAGGCTTAGGGTTAGTATGAGGGTTAGGATTAGGGTTTGGTTTAGGGTGATGGTGAGGTTTAGGGTTAGGGTGAGGGTGAGGGTGAGGGTGAGGGTGAGGGTTAGGGTTTTGTTAGTGTGAGTGTTAGGGTTACAGTGAGGGTTATGTTTAGGGTGAGTCGTGTGTTTAGGGTTAGGGTTAGGGTGAGGTCTAGGGTGAGGGTGCGGGTTAGGTTTAGAGTGAGGGTAAGTGTTAGGGTTAGGTTGAGGTTTAGTTTTAGGGTTTGGGTTAGAGTTAGGGTTAGGTTGAGGGTAAGGTTTAGGGATAGAGTTAGGGTTAGGGTGAGGGTTAGGTTCAGAGCTAGAGTTAGTGTGAGGGTTATGTTGGGGGTGATGGTAAGGGTTAACCTGAGGGTTAGGATGATGGTGAGGGTTACAGTAAGGGTGAGGGTTAGGGTTAGGGTGAGTGTTAGGATTAGGCGAAGGTTGTGGGTGAGGGTTTGATTGAGGATTAGGATTAGGGTGAGGGCTAGGGTGAGGGTGAGGTTTAGGGTTAAAGTTAGGCTGAGTTTTAGGGTTAGGGTGATGGTTAGGGTTAGTGTGAGGGTTAGTGTTAGTGTTAGTGTTAGTGTTAGGGTGAGTGTAAGTGTTAGTGTGAGGGTTAGGTTTAGGGTGAGGGTTATGATTAGGGTTACGGTGAGCGTGAGTGTTAGGGTTAGGTTGATGTTTAGGGTTAGGGTTAGGGTGAGGGTTAGGTTTACGTATAGGCTGAGGGTTATGAGGAGAATTAGGGTTTGGATTAGGGTTAGGGTGAGGGCTAGGGTGAGGGTTAGGGTTAGGGTTAGTGTTAGAGTGAGGTTTAGGCTTAGGTTTATGGTTAGGGTGAGGGTTTGGATGCCGGTTAAGGTTATGCTGCGGGTGAGGGTTAGGGTTTGGGTGAGAGTTAGGATTAGGGTTAGGGTTAGGTTTAGGTTAGGTTTAGAATTAGTTTTATTGTTAGGGTTTGGGTTAGAGTTAAGGTGAGGGTGAGGGTGAGGGTTAGGGTTAGGGTTAGCGTGATGTTTAGGGTTAGGGGTAGGATTAGGGTTAGGGTGAGGGTGACTTTTAGGGTTAGATTTGGGTTAGGGAGAGGGTTATTTCGTGGGTTGGATTAGTGTTCGTGTTAGGGTTAAGGTTAGTTTTAGGGTGAGGGTAAGTGTTAGGTTGAGGGTAAGTGTTAGGGTGAGGTTTAGCGTTAGGGTGAGGGTTATGGTTAGTGTGAGGGTTAGGGTTTGGGTTTGGGTTAGGGTTACAGTTACTATGAGTGTGAGGGTGAGGGTTAGGGTTAGGGTGATGTTTAGGGTTTGGGTTAGGGTCAGGTTGAGGTTTAAGGTTTCGTTTAGGGTTAGAGTTAGGTTTAGGCTGAAGTTTAGGGTTAGAGTTAGCATTAGGGTGAGTGTTAGGTTGAGGTTTACGGTTAGGATTAGTATTAGTGCTAGGGTTAGGTTGAGAGTTTGGGGAGGGTTAGGGTTAGGGTTAGGTTTAGAGTTAGGGTTAGGATGTGGGTGAGGTTTAGTGTTAGATTTAGGGTTAAGTTGAGGCTGAGGTTGAGGGTTACGTTTAGGGTTAGTGTTAGGGTTAGGTTTAGGTTGAGGGTTAGCCTGAGGGTGAGGTTTATGGTTAGGTTTAGGATTAGGATTAGGGTTAGTGTTAGAGTGATTGTGAGTGTTAGGGTTAGGATTAGTGTTAGCCTCAAGTTTAGGCTGAGGGTGAGGTTGAGAATGAGGGTTAGCTTTAGGGTGAGGGTTAGGGTTGGGGTTAGGGTGAGGTTTAGTGTTAGGGTTAGGGTTAGAGTTAGGGCTATGGTGAGAGTAAGGTTTAGGGTAGAGTTAAGGTTAGGGTGAGGGTTAGGTTGAGGGTTAGTGTTAGGTTGAGGGTTAGGTTGGGGGTGACGGTAAGGGTAAACCTGAGGGTTAGGCTGAGGTCGAGGGTTACGGTAAGGGTGAGGGTTAGGGTTAGGGTGAGGGATAGGGTTAGGGGATGGGTGTGGTTGAGGGTTAGATTGAGCATTAGGTTTAGGGTGAGGGCTAGGGTGAGGTTGAGGGTTAAGGTTAATGTGAGGGTTATTGTTAGGGTGAGGGTTAGTGTTAGGGTGAGGGTAAGTGTTAGAATGAGGGTTAGGGTTAGGTTGAGTGTTATGGTTAGGGTTACGGTGAGCTTCAGGGTTAGGGTTAGGTTGATGTTTAGGGTTAGGGTTAGGGTGAGGGTTCGGTTTAGGATTAGGCTGAGGCTTAGGAGGAAAATTAGGGTTAGGATTAGGGTTAGGGTGAGGGCTAGGGTGAGGGTGAGGATGAGGGTTAGTGTTAGTGTGAGGTTTAGGGTTCGGTTTAGGGTTAGGGTGAGGGTTAGGATGAGGGTTAAGGTTATGGTGAAGGTGAGGCTTAGGGTTTGGGTGAGGGTTAGGGTTAGTGTTAGGGTTAGGGTGAGGGTGAGTGTGAGGATTAGAGTTATGGTTAGGGTTAGGGTTAGGTTTAGGGTTAGAAATAGTGTTATTGGTAGGGTTAGGGTTAGAGTTAAGGTGAGGGTGAGGGTGAGGTTGAGGGTGATGGTTAAGATTACAATTAGGGGGAGGTATAGGGTTAGAAGTAGGATGAGGGTTAGGGTGAGGGTGAGGTTTAGCGTTAGATTTGGGTTAGGGGGAGGGTTAGTTCGTGGTTTAGGTTTAGGGTTCGTGTTAGGGTTAAGGATAGGGTTAGGTTGAGGGTAAGTGTTAGTGTGAGGGTTGGGGTTAGGGTGAGGGTTATGGTTAGGTTGAGGGTTAGAGTTAGGGTTCGTGTTAATGTTAAGTTTAGTGTTAGCTTCAGGGTTAGGGTTAGGGTTAGAGTTAGGGTTAGGGTGAGGTGAGGTTTAGGGGTAGAGTTATCGTTAGAGTAATTGTTAGGTTTGGGGTGATGGTAAGGGTTAACGTGAGAGTTAAGGTGAGGGTGAGGTTGACCGTGGGGTGAGGGTTAGGGTTACGGTGAGGGTTAGGGTTAGGAGAAGGGTGTGGGTGAGATTTAGATTTAGGATTATTGTTAGGGTTAGGTTTAGATTTAGGGTTTGGGTGAGAGATAGGTTTCAGATTAAGTTTAGGTTTAGGGTGAGGGTTAATGTAAGGATTACCTTGAAGGTGAGGGTTAGGGTTAGGTTGAGGGTTAGGGTTAGTATTAGGGTGAGGGTGAGGTTTAGGGTTAGGGTTAGTGTTAGGGTGAGTGTTAGGATGAGGATTAGGATTAGGGTTAGGGTGAGGTGTAGGGTGAGGTTGAGGTTTAAAGTAAGGGTTAGGATGAGGTTTAGGTTTAGGGTTAGGATTAGGGTTAGGGTGTGGGTGAGATTTAGGGTTAGAGTTAGTGTTCGGCTTAGTTTTGGATGAGGGTTAGGGTTGGGTTTAGGCTTAGGCTGAGGCTTAGGCTTAGGCCAAGCATGAGGGTGAGGGTTAGGGTTCGGGTTTGGGTGAGGGTTAGGGTTATTGTTAAGGTGAGTGTTAGGATGAGGTTTAGGATTAGAATTAGGATTAGGGTGAGGGCTAGGCTGAGGGTTAGGATGAGGGTTAGGGTTAGGGGTAGGGGTAGGTTTAGGATAAGGGTAAGAGTGAGGGTGAGTTTGAGGATTAGGGTTAGGGTTAGGGTTAGGCTTAATGTTAGGGTGAGGGTTAGGGTTGGGTTTGGGTTAGGATTAGGATTCGGGTAAGGATTACGATGAGTGTGAGGGTTAGGGTTATGGTTAGGTTTAGGTAGGCTTAGGGTTAGGGTTAGGCTGAGCGTGAGGTTGAGGGTCAGGGTTAGGTTTAGGGTTAGGTTGAGGTTTAGTGTTAGGGTTAGGGTTAGAGTTAGGGTTAGGGTGAGGTTGAGGTTTAAGGGTGGAGTTTGTGTTACGGTGATGGTTAGGGTTAGGGTCAGGGTTAAGGTGGGGGTGACGGTAAGGGTAAAGTTGAGGATTAAGTTGAGGGTGAGGGTTACGTTAAGGGTGAGGGTTAGGGTTAGGGTGAGTGTTAGGTTTAGGGTGAGGGTGAGGGTGAGGGTTAGATTGAGGATTAGTGTTAGGTTTAGAGTGAGGATGAGGGTTAGGGTTAGGGTGAGGGCTAGGGTGAGGGTGAGGGTTAGGGTTAATGTTAGAGTGAGGTTTAGGGTTAGGGTGATGGTTAGGGTTAGTGTGATGGTTAGTGTTAGGGTTAGGGTTAGTGTTAGCCTGAGGGTAAGTGTTAGGGTGAGGGTTAGGTTCAGGGTGAGGGTTATGGTTAGAATGAGGTTTAGGGTTAGTGTGAGGGATAGGGTGAGGGTCAGGGTTAGGTTTAGGGTTCGGTTGAGGTTGAGGCATAGGGCTAAGTTTAGGGTTAGGGTCAGGGTGAGGTTTAGTGTTAGACTTAGGGTTAGGATGAGGGTCAGGGTTAGGGTTTGGTTAGGGTGAGGGTGAGGCTGAGGATTAGGGTTAGGTTTAGAGTAAGGTTTAGGCTTAGGCTTCGGGTTAGGCTGAGCATGAGGTTGAGGGTGAGGGTTAGGGTTAGGGTGATGGTTAGGTTTACGGTTAGGGTTAGGGTTAGGATGAGGTTTAGTGTTAGGGTGAGGATGATGGTAAGGGTAAAGGTGACGTTTAGACTGAGGGTGAGGTTTATGTTTAGATTTAGGGTTAGGGTTATTGTTAGGGTGAGGGTTAGATTGAGGATTAGGTTTAGGGTTAGGGTTAGTGTTAGGGTTAGGGTTAGGGTGAGGGTTAGGGTTAGGGCTAGGCTTAGGCTTAGGCTTAGGCTTAGGCAGAACATGAGCTTGCGGGTTATGGTTATGGTTAGGGTGAGGGTTAGGGTTTGGGTTAGGGTGAAGTTTAGGATGAGATTTAGGGTTAGGGTTAGGGTTAGGGTGAGGGCTAGGGTGAGGCTTAGGTTGAGGGTTAGGGGTAGGGATAGGGTTACATTTAGGATTAGGGTTAGGGTGAGGGTGACTGTGAGGTTTAGGTTAGGGTTAGGATTAGGCTTAGGGTTAGGGTGAGGGTTCGGGTTAGGGTTTGGGTTAGGGTGAGGCTGAGGGTGAGGCTGAGGATTAGGGTTAGGTTTAGGGTTAGGGTTAGGGTTAGGTTTAGCATTAGGGTTAAAGTTAGTATTATGCTGAGGGTTAGGGTTAATGTTAGGGTTAGGTTTTGGCTTAGGGTTAGGCTGAGGTTGAGAGTGGGGGTGAGGATTAGGGTTAGGGTTAGGGTTAGGGTTATTGTTAGTGTTATGTTTAGGGTTATGTTTGCAGTGAGGATGAGGCTGAGGTTGAGGGTTATGGTTAGGGTTAGGGTTAGAGTTAGGTTTAGGGTTAAAGTTACTTTCAGGTTGAGGGTGAGGGTTAGGGTTAGGGTTAGGGTGAGGTTTAGGTTGAGGTTTAGGTTTAGGGTTAGGGTTAGTGTGAGGTTTAGGGTTATAGTTATTGTTAGGGTGAGGCTGAGGATTAGGGTTATTGATAGGGTTAGTGTTAGAGTTAGGGTTAGGGTGAGGTTTAGGGTGAGGGTGAGGGTTAGGCTTAGGGTTAGGATTAGGATTAGGGTAAGTGTTAGGGTGAGTGTAAGGGTTACGATTAGGATGAGGTTTATGTTTAAGGTTTGGGTTATAGTTAGGGTTAGGGTGAGAGTGAGGTTTAGGGTTAGAATTAATGTTAGTGTTAGGGTTAGTGTTAGGGTTAGGCTTAGGCTTAGGCTTATGCTTAGGCCTATCATGAGGGTGAGGGTTAGGGTTAGGGTTAGGGTGAGTGTTAGGATGAGGTTTAGAGTTAGGATTAGGGTTATGTTGAGGGCTAGGGTGAGGCTTAGTGTGAGGGTTAGGGTTAGGGGTAGGGTTAGGTTTAGGATTAGTGTTAGGGTGAGAGTGAGTGTGAGGGTTAGGGTTAGGGTGAGGGTCAGCGTTAGGGTTTGGTTAGGGTGAGGGTGAGGCTGAGGATTAGGGTTAGGTTTAAGGTTAGGTTTAGGTTTAGGGTTAGGCTGAGGGTGAGGGTGGGGTGAGGATTAGGGATAGGGTTATTGTTAGTGTTATGGTTAGGGTTAGAGTTACGGTGAGGTTGAGGCTGAGGGTGAGGGTTATGTTAGGTTAGGGTTAGGGTTAGGGTTAGAGTTAGTGTTATTGTTAGGGTTAGGGTTAGAGTTACTGTGAATTTGAGGGTGAGGGTGAGGGTTAGGGTTAGGGTGAGGTTTAGGGTGAGGTTTAAGCTTTAGGTTTAGGGTTAGGGTGAGGGTGAGGGTGAGGTTTAGGGTTAGGGTTAGGGTGAGGTTTATGGTTAGTTTGAGGATTAGGGTGAGGGTGAGGGTGAGGTTTAGGGTTAGAGTTAGGGTTAGAGGGAGGGTTGGGGTGAGGTTTAGGGTTAGGATTAGCGTTAGGGTTAGGGTGAGGGTGAAGGTTAGCTTGAGGTTTTGGATAGGGTTAGGTTTAGGTTTAGGTTAGGGTGAGGGTGAGGTTTAGGGTTAGGTTTAGGGTTAGGGGGAGGGTTAGTTCGATGGTTAGGGTTAGGGTTAGTGTTAGGGTTAAGGTTAGCGTGACTGTTAGTTTGAGGTTTAGGGTTAGGGTTAGGATTAGGGTTAGGATTAGGGTTAGGGTGAGGGTGAGTGTTAGGGTTAGGGTTAGGGTTAGCCTTAGGCTTAGGCTTAGGCTGAGTGTGAGGGTGGGGGTGAGGATTAGGGTTAGGTTGATGGTTATTTTTAGGGTTAGTTTAATTTTAGGGTTAGGGTTAGAATAATGGTGAGGGTGAGGTTGTGGGTGAGGGTTAGGGTTAGGGTTACGGTGGAGTTTAGGGTTAGGGTTAGGGTTAGGGTTAGGGTGATGGTGAGGTTTAGGGTTAGATATAGGGTTGGGGGAGCGTTAGTTTTAAGGTTAGGGTTAGTGTTAGGGTGAGGGTAAGTGTTAAGGTGAGGCTTTGGGTTAGGGTGAGGGTTATGGATAGGGTGAGGGTTAGGGTTAGGGTTAGAGTTATTGTTAGGGTTAGTGTTAGGGTTACTGTTAAGGTGAGGGTGAGAGTGAGGCTTAGGGTTAGGGTAAGGATGAGGTTTTGGTTTATGGTTAGGGTTAGAGTTAGTGTCAGGGTGAGAGTGAGGTTTAGGGTTAGAGTTAGTGTTAGTGTTAGGGTTAGGGTTAGGGTGAGGTTTAGTGTTAGGGTTAGGGTGAGGTTGAGGGTTAGATTGAAGATTAGTGTCAGGGTTAGTGTGAGGTTTAGGGTGAGGATGAGAGTTAGAGGTAGGGTGAGGGTTAGTGTTAGGTTTAGGGGTAGTGTTACAATAATGGTTAGGTTTAGCGTGAGTGTTACGGTTATGGTTAGGGTGAGTGTTAGGGTTAGGGTTAGGGTTATTGTTAGTGTAAGGTTTAGGGTTATGTTTACGGTGATTGTAAGGGTGTGGGTTAGGTTTGGGGTTAGAATAAGGTTTATGTTTAGGATTAGGGTTAGAGCTAGGGTTAGGGTGAGGGTTAGGGTTAGGGTTAAGCTTAGGGTTAAGCTTAGGCTTAGGCAGAGCATGAGGGTGAGGGTTAGGGTTAGGGTGAAGGTTAGGTTTAGGGTTAGGATGAGGTTTAGTTTTAGGATTAGGGTTAGGGTGAGGGCTAGGGTGTGGCTTAGGGTGAGGGTTAGGGTTTGGGATAAAGTTAGGTTTAGGATTATGTTTAGGGTGAGGGTGAGTGTGATCGTTGGGTTTAGGGTTAGGGTTAGGTTTAGGGTTAGGTTTAGGGTTAGGGTTAGGGTTAGGTTTAGGGATACAGTGAGGGTTAGGGTTAGTCCTAGGGTTAGGCTGAGGGTGAGGGTGGGGGTGAGGATTAGGGTTAGGTTTAGGGTTAAAATTAGGGTTATTGTTAGTGTTATGTTTTGGGTTATGTTTGCAGTGAGAGTGAGGCTGAGGGTGAGGGTTATGGCTAGGGTTTGGCTTAGGCTTAAGGTTAGGATGAGGGTGAGGTTGGGGTGAGGAATAGGTTTTGGGTTATGGTTAGGGTTTGGGTTAGGGTTCGGGTTAGGATGAGGGTTCGGGTTAGGGTGAGTGTTAGGGTGAGCATGACAGTCAGAGTAATGGTGAGGGTTACGCTGAGGGTGAGAGTTCCACTAAGGGTGAGGGTTAGGATTAGGGTGATTGTTAGGGTAAGGGTTAGAGTGAGGGTTATGGTGAGGGTGAGGGATAGATTGAGGATTAGTGCTAGGATTAGTGTGAGGTTTAGGGTGAAGATGAGGGTTAGGGTTAGCGTAAGGGTTAGGGTTAGAATTAAAGTTAGGGTGGGGGCTAGGGTGAGGCTGAGGGAAAGGGTTAGGTTTAGGGTGAGGTTTAGGTTTAGGGTGAGAGTTAGGTTTACTGTGAGGGTTAGTGTGAGAGTTAGGTTTAGTGTTAGGGTGAGGGTAAGTGTTAGGGTGAGGGTTATTGTTAGGTTTAGGCTTAGGCTTAGGGTGAGGCTTAGGGTTAGGGTTTGGGTTAGGTTGGGGGTGAGGCTGAGGATTAGGGTTAGGCTTAGGCTTAGGGTTAGGCTGTGGGTGAGGGTGAGGGTGGGGTTGCGGATTAGGTTTAGGTTTAGGGTTAGGGTTAGGTTTATTGTTAGTGTTATGGTTAGGGTTAAGTTTGTGGTGAGGGTGAGGCAGAGGGTGAGGGTTATGGTTAGGTTTAGGGTCAGGGTTAGGGTTAGGGTTAGTGTTATTGTTAGGGTTAGGGTTAGAGTTATGGTAAGGTTGAGGGTGAGGGTGAGGTTTTTGGTGAGGGGGAGGCTTAGGGTGAGGTTTTATGGTTAGTGTTAGTGTTAGTGTTAGGGTGAGGGTGAAATTTAGGGTTAGATTTAGGGTGAGGGGGAGGGTTAGGGTGAGGGTTAGTGTTAGGGTTAGGGGGAGGGGAGGGTTAGGTTGAGGTTTAGGGATACGGTTAGGTTTAGGATTAGGGTTAGGGTGAGGGTGAGTATGAGGGTTAGGGTGAGGGTTAGTCTTAGGCTTAGGGTTAGGCTGAGGGTGAGGGTGGGTGTGAGGATTATGGTTAGGGTGATGGTTCGGGTTTGGGTTAGTGTTATTGTTAGGGTTAGGGTTAGGGTTAGGGTGAGGATGAGGGTGCGGGTGAAGGTTAGGTTTAAGGTTAGGGTGAGGGTTAGGATGAGGATTAGGGTTAGGATTAGGGTTAGGGTGAGTGCTAGGGTTTGGGTGAGGGTTAGGGTTAGTGTTAGGGTGAGGTTTAGGGTTAGGATTATGGTTAGGGTGAGGGTGAGTGTTAGGATTAGGGTTGGGCTTAGGGTTAGGGTTAGGTTTAGGATTAGGATTACTGTTATTGTTAGAGTTATGGTGAGGGTGAGGGTGCAGGTGAGGGTTTGGGTTAGTTTTATGGTGTGGTTTAGGGCTAGGGTTAGGTTTAGGGTTAAGGTGAGGTGAGGTTTAGGGTTACATATAGGTTGATGGTGAAGGTTAAGTTTAGGTTTAGTGTTATGTTAGTGTGAGAGTGAGGGTTATTTTGAGGTTTAGGGTTAGGGTTAGCGTTGGTGTGAGGGTTAGTGTTAGTGTTAGGGTTAGTGTTAGGGTGAGCGTATTTTTTGGGTGAGGGTTTGGGTTAGGGTGAAGGTTATGGTTAGGGTGAGGGTTGGGGTTAGGATTAGGGTTATTGTTAGGGTTAGGGTTAGAGTTACAGTTAATGTGAGGGTGAGAGTGAGGGTTATGGTTAGGGTTAGGATGAAGTTTAGGTTTAGGGTTAGGGTTAGAGTTAGGGTTAGGGTGAGAGTGAGGTTTAGGGTTAGAGTTAGCCTTAGTGTTACAGTTAGGGTTACAGTGAGGTTTAGGGTTAGGATTAGTCTTAGGCTTAGGCCGAGCATGAAGTTGAGGGTTAAGGTTAGGGTTTTGTTGAGGGTTAGTGTTAGGGTTAGGGTGAGGGTTAGGATGAGGTTTAAGGTTAGCATTAGGGTTAGGCTTAGGGCTAGGGTGAGGGTTATGGTGAGGGTTAGGCTTAGGGATAGGGTTAGGGTAAGGATTAGGATTAGGGTGAGGGTGAGGGTGAGGGTTAGTGTTAGGGTTAGGATTAGGCTTAGGTTTAGGGTGAGGGTTAAGTTTAGGGTTTGGGTTAGGGTGAGGTTGAGGATGAGTATTAGGATAAGGTTTAGGGTTAGGGTTAGGGTGAGGTTTAGGTTTAGGTTTAGGGTTAGGCTTTCATTGTGAGGGTTAGGTTTAGGGTTAGGCTTAGGGTTAGGTTAAGGGTGAGGGTGGGGTTGAGGATTAGTGTTACGGTTAGGTTTTGGGTTATTGTTAATGTTATGGTTAGGGTTAAGTTTGTGGTGAGGGTGTGGCTGAGGGTTTTCGTTAGGGTGAGGTTTAGGTTGAGGTTTAGGGTTAGTGTTAGGGTTTGGGTTAGGGTGAGGGTGAGGTTTAGGGTTAGAGTTAGGTTGAAGTTTAGGGTTAGGTTTAGGGTTAGGGAGAAGGTGAGGTTTTGGGTTATATTTAGGGTTAGCATGAGGCTGAGGCTCAGGATTAGGGTTAGGGTGAGTGTTAGGGTTAGGGTTAGGGTGAGGGTTTATCTGAGAGTGAGTGTTAGGGTTAGGAGTAAGAGTAGGGTTAGGTTTTCAGTGAGTGTTAGGGTGAGGGTGAGGGATAGATTGAGGATTAGGGTTAGGGTTAGTGTGAGGTTTAGGGTGAGCATGAGGGTTAGGGTTAGTGTGAGGGTTAGGGTTAGAATTAAGTTTAGGGTGGGGGCTAGGGTGAGGCTGAGGGTTAGGGTTAATGTTAGGGTGAGAGTTAGGGTTACTCTGAGGGTTATTGTTAGAGTTAGGTTTAGTGTAAGTGTGAAGGTAAGTGTTAGCCTGAGGGTTAGTGTTACGTTGAGGGTTCAGTTTAGGGTGAGGTTTAGGGTTAGTTTTAGGGTTATTATTAGGTTTAGGGTTAGGGGTACTGTGAGGGTTAGAATTAGGGGAGGTTTAGGGTTAGGATTAGTGTTAGCGTTTGGGTTAGGGTGAGTGTGAGGTTTAGGGTTAGAGTTAGGGTTCAGGTGAGGGTTATGATGAGGGTTAGGGTTAGGGTTAGTTTTAGGTTTAGGGTTAGGGTTCAGGTGAGGGTTGGGGTTAGGGTTAGTGCGAGGGTTAGGATGAAGGTTAGGTTTAGGATTAGGGTTAGGGTGAGGGCTAGGGTAAAGGTGAGTTTTAGGGTTAGGGTTAGGGTGAGGTTTAGAGTTAGGGTTAGGGTCAGTATGAGTTTGAGTTTTAGGGTTAGAGATAGGGTTAGGGTGAGTGTTAGGGTGAGGGTATGGCTAAGTGTTAGTGTTAGAGTTAGGGTTAGGGTGAGGGTTAGGGTGAGCGTTAGGGTGAGAGTGTGTGTTAGGGTTAGGGTTAGGATTAGGATTAGGGTTAGGGAGAGGGGGAGTGTGAAGGTTAGAGATAGCCTCAGGTTTAGGCTGAGGGTGAGGGTGAGGGTGAGTGTTAGGGTTAGTTTGACGGTTAGGGTTATGGTGTTTTTTAGTGTTAGGGTTAGTGTTTCAGTTAGGGTTAGGGTGAGGGTGAGGTTTAGGGTAGAGTTAGGGTTAGGTTGAGTATTAGGATGAGTGTTAGGGTTAGGGAGAGGTTTAGGGTGGGGGTGACGGTTAGGATAAACGTGAGGGTTAGTCTAAGGGTGAGGGTTAGGGTTAGGGTTAGCGTTAGGATGAGATTTAGGGTTCAGGTTAAGTTTAGGGTTAGGGTGAGGGTTAGGGTAAGGGTTAGAGTGAGGGTGAGAGTTAGGGTTAGGTTGAGGGTTAGGGTTAGGATTAGGATAAGTGTAAGGGTGAGGTTTGTGGTTAATGTTGGGGTGAGGGTTAGATTGAGGGTTAGGATTAGTATTAGTTTTAGGGCGAGGGCTAGGGTGAGAGTGAGATTTAGGGTTAGGGTTAGGGTGAGGTTTAGGGTTAGGGTTAGGATTAGGGGTAGGATGAGGATGAGTTTTAGGGTTAGATTTAGGGTTAGGTTGAGACTGAGGTTGAGGGTTAGGGTTTGTGTTAGTGTTAGAGTTAGGGTTAGGGTGAGGGTTAGGTAGAGGTTGAGGGTTAGGCTTAGGTTTAGGATTAGGATTACTGTAAGGTTTAGGGTGAGTGTGAGGGTTAGGGTTAGGTTTAGGGTTAGGCTTAGATTTAGGCTGAGGGTGAGGGTGGGGTTGAGGGTTAGGGTAAGTGTGAGGGTTAGGTTTAGGGTTAGGGTGAGAGTTAGGGTTCGGTTAAGTTTAGGGTTAGGGTGAGGTTTAGGGTTAGGGTTAGGATGAGGTTTAGGTTTAGGATTAGGGTTGGGGTGAGGGCTATTGTGAGGCTTAGGGTGAGGGTTAGGGTTAGGGATAGGTTCAGGTTTAGGATTAGGTTTAGGGTGAGGGTGAGTGTGAGCGTTAGGTTTAGGGTTCGGGTTAGGCTTAGGGTTAGGGTGAGGGTTAGGGTTAGGGTTTGGGTTAGGGTGAGGGTGTGGCTGAGGATTAGGGTTAGGTTTAGGGTTAGGGTTAGGGTTAGGTTTAGGGTTACAGTGATGATTAGGGTTAGGTTAAGGGTGAGGGTTATGCTTACGTTTAGGAATAGGATAAGGGTAAGTATTAGGGTGACTGTGAGGGTTAGGGTTAGGGTTAGGCTTAGGTTTAGGCTGAGGGTGAGGGCGAGGGTGAGGGTTAGGGTAAGGGTGAACGTTATGGTTAGGGTTAGGGTGAGAGTTAGGTTTCGGTTAGGTTTAGTGTTAGAGTGAGGTTAGGGTTAGGGTATTGTTAGGGTTAGGGTTAGGGTTAGGTTTACAGTTACAGTGAGGGTGAGGGTTAGGGTTAGGTTTAGGATGAGGTTTAGGTTTAGGGTTAGGTTTAGAGTGAGGTTTAGGATGAGGGTGAGATTTAGGGTTAGAGTTAGGGTTAGTGTTAGTGTTAGGTTTAGGGTGAGGGTTAATGTTAGGCTTAGGCTTAGGCCGAGCATAAGGGTGAGGATTAGGCTTCGGGTTAGGGTGAGGGTTAGAGTTAGGGTTAGGGTGAGGTTTGGGATGAGGTTTAGGGTTAGGATTAGAGTAATCATGAGGGCTAGGGTGAGGGTTAGGGTGAGGGCTAGGGATAGGGATAGGGTTAGGTTTACGAATAGGGTTAGGGTGAGTGTGAGTGTGAGAGTTAGGGTTAGGGTTAGGTTTAGGCTTAGAGTTAGGGTGAGGGTTAGGGTTAGGGTTTGGATTTGGGTGAGGGTGAGACTGCGGATTAGGTTTAGATTTAGGGTTAAGTTTAGGGTTAGGTTTAGGTTTAGTGTTAGTGTTAGGGTTAGGGTTTGGGTTAGGGTTAGGTTGAGGGTTAGTTTTAGGGTTAGGGTTAGGGTTCGGCTTAGGCTTAGGTTTAGGCTGAGGTTTGAGGGTGAGGGTTAGGGTTAGGGTTAGGGTTATGGAAAGGGTTTTGGTTAGGGTGAGTGTTTGGATGAGGGTTAAGGTTAGGGTGAGTGTTAGGGTCAGCATGAGGGATAGATTGAGGATTTGGGTTAGGGTTAGTTTGAGGTTTAGGGTGAGGATGAGGGTTAGGGTTAGGATGAGAGTTAGGGTTAGAATTAAGTTTAGGGTGGGGGCTAGGGTGAGGCTGAATGTTAGGGTTAGGGTTAGGGTGAGTTTTAGGGTTAGGGTGAGAGTTAGGGTTACTGTGAGGGTTAGTGTTAGAGTTAGGGTTAGTGTTAGGGTGAGGGTAAGTGTTAGCGTGAGGGTTAGTGTTAGGTTGAGGGTTATGGTTAGGATGAGGTTTAGGGTTAGTTTTAGGGTTATTGTTAGGTTTAGGGTTAGGTGTACGGTGAGGGTGAGGATGAGGGTTAGATTTAGGGGAGGTTTAGTGTTAGGATTAGGGTTAGAGTTAGGGTTAGGGTGAGTGTGAGCTTTAGGGTTAGAGTTAGGGTTCAGGTGAGGGTTAGGATGAGGTTTAGGGTTAGGGTTAGTTTTAGGTTTAGGGTTAGGGTTAGGGTTAGGGTTAGATTTAGGGTGATGTTGAAGGTTAGGGTTAGTGTTAGGGTGAGGGTTAGGATGAGAGTTAGGGTTAGGATTAGGTTTAGGGTGAGGGCTAGGGTGAGGGTGAGGTTTAGTGTTAAGGTTAGAGTGAGGTTTAGATTTAGGGTGAGGGTGAAGTTTTGGGTTAGATTTAAGGTTAGGGTTAGGTTGAGGGTTAGGTAAGGGTTACGGTGAGGGTGAGGGATAGGGTTAGGTTGAGGGTTAGTGTTAGGATTAGGGTTAGGGTGAGGGTGAAGGTTAGGGTTAGTGTTAGGGTGAGGGTTAGGATGAGGGTTAGGGTTAGGTTTAGGGTTAGGGTGAGGGCTAGTTTGAGGTTGAGGTTTAGGGTTAGCGTTAGGGTGAGGTTTAGGCTTTGGGTTAGGGTTAGAGTGAGGGTTAGGTTGAGTTTGAGGGTTAGTGTTAGTGTTAGGGTGAGAGTTAGGGTGAAAGTTAGGGGGAGGGTTAGGGTTACGGTTAGGTTTAGGGTTAGCCTTTGGGTTAGGGTGAGGTTGAGGTTTAGGGTTAGAATTAGTGTTAGGTTGAGGTTGAGCGAGAGGGTGAGGGTTAGGTTTAGGGTTAGGATTAGGATTAGGGTTAGGGTTAGGGTGAGTGTGAGGGTTAGGGTTAGCCTTAGGTTTAGGCTGAGTGTGAGGGTGAGGGTAAGAGTTCAGGTTAGTGTTAGGGTTAGTGTTAGAGTTAAGGTTAGGGTGAGGGTGAGGTTTATGGGTAGAGTTAGGGTTAGGTTGAGGGTTAGGTTGCGAGTTAGGCTTAGGGTGAGTGTTAGGGTGGGGGTGATGTTAAGGGTAAACGTGAGGGTTAGGCTAAGGGTGATGGTTACTGTAAGGGTGAGGGTTAGGGTGAGTGTTAGGTTTAGGGTTAGGGTGAGAGTTAGGGTTCAGGTTAAGTTTTGGGTTAGGGTGAGGGTTAGGGTAAGGGTTATGGTGAGGGTGAGAGTTAGGGTTAGGTTGAGGGTTAGGGTTAGGATTAGGGTTAGGGTGAGGGTGAGGGTTAGGGTTAGTGTTAGGGTGAGGGTTAGGATGTGGGTTAGGGTTGGGATTAGGGTTAGGGTGAGGGTTAGGCTGAGGGTGAGGTTTAGGATTAGGGTTTGGGTGAGGTTTAGATTTAGGGTGAGGGTTAGTGTTAGGGTGAGGTTGAGGTTTAGGGTTAGATTTAGGGTTAGGTTGAGACTGAGGTTGAGGCTATGATTAGGGTTAGTGTTAGAGTTAGGGTTAGGGTGAGGGTTAGGTTGTGGGTGAGAGTTAGGCTTAGGTTTAGTATAAGGATTAGGGTAAGGGTTAGGGTGAGTGTGAGGGTTAGGGTTGGGGTTAGGGTTAGGCTTAGGTTTAGGCTGAGGCTGAGGGTGAGGTTGAGGGTTATGATAAGGGTGAGGGTTAGGTTAGGGTTATGGTGAGAATTAGGGTTTGGTTTAAGTTTAGAGTTAGGGTGAGGGTGAGGTTTAGGGTTAGGTTTAGGGTTATTGTTAGGGTTAGGGTTAGGGTTAGGGTTACAGTTACAGTGAGGGTGAGGGTTAGGGTTAGGGTTAGGATGACGGTTAGGTTTAGGGTAGGTTTAGATTTAGGTTTAGGATGAGGGTGAGATTTAGGGTTAGAGTTTGGGTTAGTGTTAGGGTTAGGCTTCGGATTAGGGTGAGTGTTAGTGTTAGTGTTAGGGCGAGGGTTAGGATGAGGTTTAGGGTTAGGATTAGGGTATGGGTGAGGGCTAGGGTGAGGTTTTGGGTTTGGGCTAGGGATAGGGATAGGGTTAGGTTTAGGATTAGATTTAGGGTTAGGGCGAGTGTGAGAGATAGTTTTAGCGTTAGTGTTAGGCTTAGAGTTAGGGTGAGGGTTAGGGTTAGGGTTTGGGTTAGGGTGAGGGTGAGGCTCTCGATTAGGGTTAGGTTTAGGGTTAGGTTTAGTGTTAGGGTTAGTGCTAGTGTTAGGGTTATGGTGAGGGTTAGGGTTAGGTTTATTGTTAGGGTTATGTTTAGGTTTAAGTTTGCAGTGAGGGTGAGGCTGAGTGTGACCGTTATCCTTAGGGTTAGGGTTAGGGTTAGTGTTATTGTTACCGTTAGGGTTAGAGTTACGGTTAGGTTGAGGGTGAGTTTGAGGGTTAGGGTTATGGTGAGGTTTAGGATAAGGGTTAGGGTTAGGGTGAGGGTGAGGTTTAGGGATAGAGTTAGGGTTAGGGGGAGGGTTAGGGGGAGGTTTAGTGTTAAGGTTAGTGTTTTGTTAGTGTGAGGGTGAAGGTTAGGTTGAGATTGAGGGATAGGGTTACCTTTAGTATTAGGGTTAGGTTGAGGGTGAGTGTGAGAGTTAGTGTGAGGGTTAGGTTTACGGTTAGGGTGAGTGCTAGAATGAGGTTTAGGGTAAGGATGAGGTTAGGGTGAGGATGATGGTAAGGGTAAAGGTGAGGCTCACGCTTAGTTTGAGGGTGAGGTTTAGATATACAGATAGGGGGAGGGTTAGGGTGAGTGTTAGGACTAGGGTTAGTGTTAGGGTTAGGTTGAGGGTGAGGGTTAGGTTGAGGTTTAGGGTTAGGATTAAGGTTAGGGTTAGTGTGAGGGTTAGTGTTAGGGTTAGGGTTAGTGTTAGGATGAGGGTAAGTGTTAGGTTTAGGATATGGGTTAGGGTGTGTGTTATGGTAAGGGTGAAGGTTAGGATTAGGGTTAGGGTTATTGTTAGGGTTAGGTTTAGGGTTACGGTTACTGTGAGGGTGAGGGTTAGGGTTAGGATTAGGTTGAGGTTTAGGTTGGGGTTAGGGTTAGAGTTAGGGTTTGGGTGAGGGTGAGGTTTAGGGTTATAGTTAGACTTAGGGCGTGGGTTAGGGTTAGGGTTAGGGTGATAGTTAGGGGGAGGGTTACAGTTAGGGTTAGGGATAGGATTAGGATTAGGTTGAGGGTGAGTATGTGTGTTAGGATTAGGTCTATGGTTAGGCTTAGGTTTAGGCTGAGGTTGAGGGTGAGGTTGAGGGTTAGGGTGAGGGTTATGGTTAGGGTTAGGGGGAGGGTTAGTATGAGGGTTAGGGTTAGGATTAGGGTTAGGGTAAGGTCTAGGGTGAGGGTGAGTTTAGGGTTAAGGTTAGGGTGAAGTTTATGGTTAGGGTTAGGGTTAGGGTTAGGGTGACGGTGAGGTTTAGGATTAGCCTTAGGGTTAGGGTGAGGCTGAGGGTGAAGTTTAGAGTTAGGGTTAGTGTTAGTTTTAGGGTTAGGTTTAGGGTAAGGGTGAGGGTGAGGGATAGGTTTAGGATTAGGATTAGGTTTAGGGTTAGGCTGAGGGTGAGGGTGAGTGTGAGGGTTAGGGTGAGGATGAGTGTTAGTGTTAGGGTGAGGGCTAGGGTGATTGTGAGGGTTAGAGTGAGGGTGAGGGTTAGAATAATGTTTAGGGTTGGTGTTAGAGTTAGAGTTAGTGTTAGTGTGAGGGTAAGTGTTAAGGTGAGGGTTAGGTTTACGGTGAGGGTTATTGTTAGAGTTAGGGTTAGGGTTATGGTTATGGTGAGGGTGAGGTTGAGAGTTAGGGTTAGGTTTAGGATGAGGTTTAGGTTTAGGTTTAGGGTTAGGGTTAGGTTTAAGGTTAGGTTGAGTTTTAGGGTTTGGGTTAGGGTTAGAGTTAGGTTCAGGGTGAGCAGGAGGTTTAGGGTTAGCGTTAGGGTTAGGGTGATGGTTAGGTTGAGGGTTAGGGTTAGTGTTCACGTTAGGGTTATGTTGAGAGTTAGGGGGAGGGTTAGGGTTAGGGTTAGGGTTAGGTTTAGGATTAGGTTTAGGGTGTGGGTGAGTGTGTGTGTTAAGGTTAGGTTTAGGGTTCGGCTTAGGTTTAGGTTGAGGGTGAGTTTTAAGGTGAGGATTAGGGTTAGGTTGAGGTTTAGGGTTTGTATTAGGGTTAGGGTGAGGGTGAGGTTTATGGTTAGAATTAGGCTTAGGGTGAGGCTGAGGGTGAGGTTTAGGGTTAGGGTTAGTGTTAGATTTTGGGTTAGGTTGAGAGTTAGGGTGAGGGTGAGGGTTAGGCTTAGGGTTAGGATTAGTCTTAGGGTAAGGGTCAGGGTGAGTGTGAGGGTTAGCTTTAGGATTAGGGTTAGGCTAGGTTTACACTGAGGGTGAGGGTGAGGGTGAGGGTTAGGGTTAGGGTGAAGGTTAGGTTCAGGGTTATTTTGAGACTTAGGGTTCGGGTTATGTTGAGGGTTTGGGTGAGTGTTAGGGTTAACATTAGGGTTAGGGTGAGGGTTAGGGTTAGGCTTAGGGTGAGGGTTAGGATGAGGATTAGGGTTAGGATTAGGGTTAGGGCGAGGGCTAGGTTGAGGATGAGGGTGAAGGTTAGTGTTAGGATGAGGATTAGGTTTAGGGTTAGGGTGAGGTTGAGGGTTAGGATGACAGTTAGGGTTACGGTGATGTGAGGGTTAGTATTAGGGTAAGGTTTAGGGTTATTATTAGGGTTAGGGTGAGGATGAGTGGTAGGATTAAGGTTAGGGTTAGGTTTAGGGTTAGGATTAGTGTTATTGTTAAGGTTATTTTTAGAGTAACAGAGAGAGTGAGGGTGAGGGTGAGGGTGATGTTTAGCGTGAGGGTTAGGGTGAGGTTTAGGGTTAGGGTTAGGATTAGGGTTAGGGTGAGTGTGAGGTTTAGGGTTAGATTTAGGGGTAGGGGGAGTGTTAGGTCGAGGGTTAGGGTTAGAGTTAGGGTTAAGGTTAAGGCGAGGGTTAGTTTGAGGTTTAGAGTTAGGGTTATGGTTAGTGTTAGGATTAGGGTGAGGGTGAGGGTGAGTGTGAGGTTTAGGGTAAGGTTTAGGCTTTGGCTTAGGGTTAGGCTGAGTGTGAATGTGGGGGTGAGGATTAGGGATAGGGTGATGGTTAGGATTAGGGTAAGGGTGAGGGCTCGGGTCAGGGTAAGGGTTAGGGTAAGGCTTAGGCTTAGGCTTAGGTTTAGGCTGAGGGTGAGGTTGAGGGTGAGGTTTAGGCTTAGGGTGATGGTTAGGTTTACGGTTAGGGTGAGTGTTAGGATGAGGTTTAGGGTTAGGGTGAGGTTAGGGTGAGGATGATGGTAAGCGTAAAGGTGAGGTTTACGCTGAGGGTGAGGGTTAAGATAAGGGTGAGTGTTAGGGTTAGGTTTAGGGTTAGTGTAAGGGTTAGGGTTAAGGATAGGATGAGGGTTAGATTGATGATTAGTGTTAGGGTTATTGACAGGTTTAGGGTGAGGATGAGGGTCAGGTTTAGGGTGATGGTGAGGGTTAGAATTAGGGTTAGGGTGAGTGCTAGGATGAGGGTTAGGTTTAGTGTGACGGTTAGTGTTAGCGTTAGAGTTAGGGTTAGGTTGACCGTAAGTGGTTGGGTGAGGGTTAGGGTTAGGTTGAGGTTTATGGTTAGAGTGAGGGTTAGGGTTAGGGTTAGGGTTAGGGTTAGGATTTTGGTGAGGGTTAATATTAGGGTTAGGCTTATGCTTACATTTAGGGTGTGGTTGAGGCTGAGGGTGAGCGTTATGGTTAGGGTTAGGGTAAGTGTTATTGTTAGGGTTAGGGTTAGATTTATGGTGAAGTTGAGAGTGAGGGTGAGGGTTAGGTTTAGGGTGAGGTTTAGGATTAGGGTTAGGGTTAGGGTTAGTGTGAGGGTGTCGGTAAGGTTAAAGTTGAGGGTTAGCCTGAGGGTGAGGGTTACGGTAAGGGTGAGTTTTAGGGTTAGGGCGAGGGTTAGGATTAGGGTTAAGTTTAGTGTTACGTTGAGGGTTAGGGTAAGGTTTAAGGTGACGGTGAGGGTTAGGGTTAGGTTGAGGGTTAATGTTGTATTAGGGTTAGGATGAGGGTGAAGTTTAGGGTTAGTGTTAGGGTGAGGGTTAGGATGAGGGTTAGGGTTAGGGTGAGGGCGAGTTTGAGGTTGAGGTTTAGGGTTAGCGTTAGGGTGAGGTTTAGGGTTAGGGTTAGGGTTAGTGTTAGGGTGAGGGTGTCGGTAAGGTTAGGGTGAAGGTGTCGGTAAGGTTAAAGTTGAGGGTTAGCCTGAGGGTGAGGGTTACGGTAAGGGTGAGTTTTAGGATTAGGGCGAGGGTTAGGATTAGGGTTAAGTTTAGTGTTACGTTGAGGGTTAGGGTAAGGGTTAAGGTGAGGGTGAGGGTTAGGGTTAGGTTGAGGGTTAATGTTGTATTAGGGTTAGGATGAGGGTGAAGTTTAGGGTTAGTGTTAGGGTGAGGGTTAGGATGAGGGTTAGGGTTAGGGTGAGTGCGAGTTTGAGGTTGAGGTTTAGGGTTAGCGTTAGGGTGAGGTTTAGGGTTAGGGTTAGGGTTAGTGTTAGGGTGAGGGTGTCGGTAAGCTTAGGGTTTGGGTTAGGGTGAGGGTTACGGTAAGGGTGAGGGTTAGGGTTAGGGTGTGGGCTGGTGTTAGGGTGGGTTGATAGTTAGGGTTGGGTTTAAGTTTAGGGTTAGGTTGAGGATTAGGGTAAGGGTTATGGTGAGGGTGAGGGTTAGGGTTAGGTTGAGGGTTAGTGTTAGGATTAGGGTTAGGGTGAGGGCTAGTTTGAGGTTGAGCTTTAGAGGTAGCATTAGGGTGAGGTTTAGGGTTAGGTTTAGGGTTAGGGTGAGGGTGAGGTTTACGGTTAGAGTTAGTGTTAGGGTGAGGCTGAGATTGAGGGTGAGTGTTAGGGTTAGTGTTAGAGTAAGGGTTAGGCTGAGGGTTAGGTTGATGGTGAGGGTTAAGCTTAAGGTTAGGATTAGGGTTAGCAAAAGGGTTAGGGTGAGTGTGAGGTTTAGGGTTAGGGTTAGGCTTAGGGTTAGGCTGAGGATAAGGTTGAGAGTGCGGGTTAGAGTTAAGTTTACATTGAGAGTTTTGGTTTGGTTAAGTTTAGGGTTAGGGTTAGGGTTGGGGTTAGGTTTATGGTGAGCTTGAATGTTAGGGTTAGGGTGAGGGTTACGCTTAGGATTAGGGTTAGGGTAAGGGTTAAGGTTAGAGTTAGGGTGAGGGTAAGGATGAGGACTAGGGATAGGTTGAGGGCTAGGTAGAGGGTGAGTTTTAGGGTTAGTGTTAGATTAAGGTTTAGGGTTAGGGTGATGTTTAGGGATAGGGTGAGGTTTAGGTTTAGGTTTAGGTTTAGGATGAGGATTAGGCTGAGGGGTGGGGTTAGTTTTAGGTTTAAGGTGAGGGTTAGGGTTAGGTTTAGAGTTATTGTTAGGGTTAGGGTTAGGGTCAAGTTTAGGGTGAGGGTGAGGGTGAGGATTTGGGTTAGGGATAGGGTTATTGTTAGGGTTAGGGTGAGGGTGAGGGTGAGGGTTAGGTTTAAGGTTGTGTGAGGGTTAAGGTTAGGGTGAGGGTTAGGGTTCGGTTTTGGGTTAGGTTGAGGTTGAGGGTGAGAGTGAGGGTTAGGGTGAGGGTGAAGTTGAGGGTGAGGGTGAGGGTTAGGTTTAGTGTTAGGTTGAGGTTTAGGCTTAGTATGAGGGTTGGGTGAGTGTGAGGTTAAGGGATAGGGTGAGGGTTAAGGTGAGGGTGAGAGTTTGGTTTAGGGTTAGGGTTAGGGTGAGGGTTCATGTGAGGGTTAGTGTTAGGTTTAGGGTTAGTGTGAGGATTAGGGTTAGGGTTAGGGTGATGGTTAGGTTTAGTGTGAGTGGTAGGGTGACTGTGAGGGTAAGGGTTAGTGTGAGGCTGAGGGTTAGGTTATTGTTAGTGTTAGGGTCAGGGTTCGGTTTTGGGTTAGGTTGAGGTTGAGTGTGAGAGTGAGGGTTAGGGTGAGGGTGAAGTTGAGGCTGAGGGTGAGGGTTAGGTTTAGTGTTAGGTTGAGGTTTAGGCTTAGTATGAGGGTTGGGTGAGTGTGAGGTCAAGGGATAGGGTGAGGGTTAAGGTGAGGGTGAGAGTTTGGTTTAGGGTTAGGGTTAGGGTGAGGGTTCATGTGAGGGTTAGTGTTAGGTTTAGGGTTAGTGTGAGGATTAGGGTTAGGGTTAGGGTGATGGTTAGTTTTAGTGTGAGTGGTAGGGTGACTGTGAGGGTAAGGGTTAGTGTGAGGCTGAGGGTTAGGTTATTGTTAGTGTTAGGGTCAGGGTTCGGTTTTGGGTTAGGTTGAGGTTGAGTGTGAGAGTGAGGGTTAGGGTGAGGGTGAAGTTGAGGGTGAGGGTGAGGGTTAGGTTTAGTGTTAGGTTGAGGTTTAGGCTTAGTATGAGGGTTGGGTGAGTGTGAGGTTAAGGAATAGGGTGAGGGATAAGGTGAGGGTGAGAGTTTGGTTTAGGGTTAGGGTTAGGGTGAGGGTTCATGTGAGGGTTAGTGTTAGGTTTAGGGTTAGTGTGAGGATTAGGGTTAGGGTTAGGGTGTTGGTTAGGTTTAGTGTGAGGGGTAGGGTGACTGTGACTGTAAGGGTTAGTGTGAGGCTGAGGGTTAGGTTATTGTTAGTGTTAGGGTCAGGGTTAGGGTTAGGTTTAGGTTTATGGTGGGGGTTAGGATGAGGGATGGGTTTAGGGTTAGGTTTATGGTTAGGATGAGGTTTAGGGTTAGGGTGAGGGTGAAGGTTAGGGTGAGGGTTAGGGATAGGGTTAGGGATAGGTTTAGGGATATGATGATGGCTAGGGTGAGGGTGAGGATTAGGGTTATGTTGAGGGCTCGGGTGAGGGATAGGTTTAGGGTTAGGGTTATGGTGAGGGTAAAGTTTCGGGTGAGGTTTAGGGTGAGGCTGAGGTTTAGGGAGAGCGTGAGGATTAGGGTGAGGGATAGCGTTAGGATTAGGGTGAGGTTATGTGTTAGAGTGAGGGTTAGGGTTAGGGTTAGGATGAGGGTTAGGGATAGGCTTAGGGTTATGGTTGGGGTGACGATGATGGTGAGGGTTAGTTTTAGGGTTAGGTGAAGGGTGACGGTGAGGTTCACTGCTGGGATTAGTGTTAGGGTCAGGGTTAGGCTGAGGGTGAGGGTAAGACTGAGGGTTAGGGTTAGAGTGAGGGTGAGGGTTAGGGTTAGGTTTGGGGTGAGGGTTAGTGTTAGTGTGAGTATTAGGGTTTGGGTTAGGGTGAGAGTAAGGGTTATGGTGAGGTTTAGGGTTAAGGTTAGCATCAGGGTTAGCATGAGGGTGAGGGAGAGGTTTAGATTTAGAATTATGGTTAGGTTTACGGTTAGGCTTAGGGTGAGGGTCATGGTGAGGGTGAGGCTTAGGGTGAGGGTTAGGGTGAGGGTTAGGTTTAGAGTGATACTTATGGTGAGGGTGACAGTTAGGGTGAGTGTGAGGGTTAGTGTGTGGGTTAGGGTTAGGGTGACAGTGAGGGTTTGGGTGAGGGTGAGGGTTGGGGTGAGGGTTAGTATTAGGGTTATGGTTAGGGTTAGGATTAGTGTGAGGATTAGGGTTAGGGTTAGGGTTAGGGTGAGGGTAAGAGTTAGGGTTAGGGTTAAGGTAAGGTTTAGTGTGAGCGTTAGGGTGAGAGTGTGTGTTAGGTTTAGTGTGTTAGGGTGAGGGTTAGGTTTAGTGTTAGGTTTAGGTTGAGGGTGAGGGTGAGTGTTAGGGTGAGGGTGAGGGTTAGGGATATGTTTAATGTTAGTATTAGGGTTATTGTTAGGGTTATGGTTAGGTTTAGGGTTAGGGTAAGGGTTAGGGTTAGGGATAGCATTAGGGTAAGCATGAGGGTGAAGGAGAGAGTTAAGTTTAGGATTAGGGTTAGGTTTACGGTTAGAGTTAGGGTTAGGGTGATGGTTAGGGTGAGGCTTCAGGTCAGGATTAGGGTTAGGGTGAGGGTTAGTGTTAGGGTGATATTTAGGGAAAGGGTGGGGGTTAAGGTGAGGGTGAGGGTTAGGGTGATTGTGAGGGTTAGGGTTTGGGTGAGGGTTAGGGTGATGGTGAGGTTTAGGGTGAGGACGAGGGTTAGGGTTAGCTTTAGGGTGAGGGTGAGGGTTAGGGTTAGCATTAGGGTGACGGTTAGGGTTAGGGTTATGTTGAGGGTGAGGTTTAGGGTTAGGGTTATGTTGAGGGTGAGGGTTAGGGTGAGGGTTAGGGTTAGGGTTAGCATTAGGGTTAGCGTGAGGGTGAGTGAGAGGGTTAGGTTTAGGATTAGGATTAGGTTTGGGGTTAGGCATAGGGTGAGGGTGATGGTGTGGTTGAGGCTTAGGGTCAGCGTTAGGGTTAGGGTTAAGTGAGGGTTAGTGTAAGGGTGATATTTAGGGAAAGGGTGAGGGTTAGGAGGTTGGTGAGGGTTAGGGTGAGTGTGACGTTAGGGTTTGGGTGAGGGTTAGGGTGACGGGGAGGGTTAGGGTGAGGTGAGGTTTAGGGTTAAGGTGAACATTAGGGTGAAGGTAAGGGTTCGGGTTATGTTGCGGGTGAGAGTTAGGGTTCGGGTTCGGGTTAGGGTTAGGGTTAGTGTTAGTTTGAGGATTAGGGTTAAGGTTATGGTTATGTTTAGTGTGAGGGTAAGTTGTAGGATGAGGTTTAGGTTGAGAGGTGATGGTTAGGGTGAGGTTTAGGGTTAGGGTTAGGGTGAGGGTATGTGTTAGGGTGAGGGTTAGGGTGAGGATTAAAATTAGGGTGAGGGTTAGGGATAGGGTTAGGGTTAGGGTTACGATGAGGGTGAGGGTGAGTGTTAGGGTTAGGTTTAGGTTTACGGTTAGGTTTAGGGTGAGGGTAAGGGTTAGGGTGAGAGTTAGGGTATGGTTGAGCTTTAGGGTTAGCATTAGGGTTAGGGTTAGGGTTAGGGTGAGTGTTAGGGTGAGGGTAAGTGTGAGGGTTCGGGTGAGGGTGAGGTTTATGGTGTGGGTTAGGTTTAGGGTAAGGGAGAGGGTGAAGATGAGGTTTAGGGTTAGGATTAGGGTTAGGGTTAGAGTGAGGTTGAGGGTTAGGTTAAAGGTTAGGTTCAGGTTTAGGGTTAGTGTGAGGGTTGGGTGAGCATGAGGGTAAGGGTTAGGGTGAGGGTTAGGGTGAGGGTGAGACTTAATGTTAGGGTTAATGTTAGGGTAAGGTTTAGTGTGAGGGTAAGGTTTAGGGTTTGTTTTAGGGTTAATGTGAGGATGAGGGTTAGGATTAGGGTTAGGGGTAGGGTTAGGGTTAGTGTGAGGGGTAGGGTGAAGTTGAGGGTAATGGTTAGGGTCAGGGTTAGGGTTAGGTTTAGGGTTATGATGGGGGTTAGGGTGAGGTTTCGGGTTAGGGTTAGGGTTATGTTTAGGATGAGGGTTAGGGTGAGAGTGAGGGTTAAGATGAGGGTGAGGGTTAGTTTGAGGGTGAGGGTTAGGGTTAGGGTGAGTTTAGGGTTAGGATTAGGGTTAAGATGAGGGCTATGGTGAGGGTGAGGGTTAGTGTTAGGGTTAGCGTTAGGTTGCGGATTAGGGTTAGGGTGAGGGATCGGGTGAGGGGTACGTTTAGGGTTAGATTTAGGGTGAGTGTAACGGTTAGGATGAGTTTTAGGGTGAGGATGAGGTTTAGGGAGAGGATTAGGGTTAGGTTGAGGGTTAGGGTTAGGATTAGGTGAGGGTATGCTTTAGGGTGAGGGTTAGGGTGAGGGTTAGCTTTAGGGTGAAGGTTAGGGATACGGTTAGGGTTATGGTTAGAGTGACAGTGAGAGTGAAGGTTACTTTTTAGGTTAGGGTTAGGGTTAGGGATACGGTTAGGGTTAGGGTGACGGTGAGGGTTAGGGTTAGGGTTAGGGTTAGGGTGAGGGTAAGGTTTAGGGTGAAGTTTAGGGTGAGGTGAGGTTTAGGGTGAGTGTTAAGGTGAGGGTTAAGGTGAGAGTGAGTGTATGTGTTAGATTGAGGGTTAGGTTTAGGGTTCGGTTTAGGGTGAGGGTTAGTGTTAGGTTTACGGTTAGGGTTAGGGTGAGGGTGAGGGTGAGGTTTAGGGTTAGGGTTAGGTTCAGGGTGAGGGTGAGGTTCAGGGTTAGGATTAGGGTTAAGGTTAGGGTTAGGCTTAGGCTGAAGGTGAGGGTGTGGGTGAGGGTTAGGGTTTGGTTGAGGGTGAGGATTAGGGTGAGTTTTAGTGTGTGGGTTAGTGTTAGGGTTAGTGTGAGGATTAGGGTTAGTGTTAGGGGTAGGGTGAGGGTAAGGGTTAGGGTTAGGGTTAAGGTAAGGTTTAGTGTGAGGGTTGGGGTGAGAGTGTGGGTTAGGTTTAGTGTGAGTGTTAGGTTGAGGGTTAGGTTTAGTGTTAGCTTTAGGGTGAGGGTGAGGGTTAGGGTGAGTGTGAGGGTTAGGGTTTGGCTGAGGGTTAGGGTGAAGATGAAGGTTAGGGGGAGGGTGGGACTTAGAGTTAGGGTTAGGTTTAGGGTGAGGGTTAGTGTGAGGATAATGGTTAGGGTTAGGTTTAGGGTTAGTGTACGGATTAGGGTTAGGATGAGGGTTAGAGTTATGGTGAGGGTGAGGGTTAAGTTTAAGGTTGTGTGAGGGGTAAGGTTAGGTTTTGGTTTAGGGTTAGGTTCAGGGTGAGGGTGAGGGTGAGGTTTAGGGTGAGGGTGAAGTTGAGGGTTATGGTGAGGGTTAGGGTTAGGGTTAGGTTGAGGTTTAGGCTTAGTGTAAGTTTTGGGTGAGCATGATGTTAAGGGATAGGGTAAGGGTTAAGGTGAGGGTGAGAGGGTTAGCGTTAGTGTTTGGGTGAGGGTTCGTGTGAGGGTTAGGGTTAGGGTTAGTGTGAGGATTAGGGTTAGGGTGAGGGTAAGTGTTAGGTTGAGGGTTAGGATTAGGCTGAGGGTTATGGTTAGGGTGAGGGTTTGGGTTAGGGTTATTGTTAGGGTTAGGTTTAGGGTTACAGTTACAGTGAATGTGAGGGTGAGAGTTAGGGTTAGGGTTAGGGTGAAGTTTAGTGTTAGGGTTAAGGTTAGAGTTAGGGTTAAGGTGAGGGTGAGGTTTAGGGGTAGAGTTAAGATTAGGGTGAGGGTTAGGGTGAGGGTTAGGGTTAGGGTGTGGGTTAGGGTGGGGTTGAAGGTAAGGGTAAAGTTGAGGGCTAGGCTGAGGGTGAGGGTTACAGTAATGGTGAGGGTTAGGGTTAGGGTGAGGGTTAGTGTTAGGATTAGGGTGAGGGTGAGGTTTAGTTTGAGGATTAGTGTTAAGGTTAGTGTGAGGTTTAGGGTGAGGATGAGGGTTAGGGTTAGTTTTAGGGTGAGGTTTACGGTTAGGGTGATGCTTAGGGTTAGTGTGAGCATTAGTTTTAGCATTAGGGTTTATGTTAGGATGAGGGTAAGTGTAAGGCTGAGGGTTAGGTTAGGGTGAGGTTTATAGTTAGGGTGAGTGTGAGGGTTAGGGTTAGGGTTAATGTTAGGTTTAGGGTTAGGTTAGGGTTATGTTTATGGTTAGGGTTAGCGTTAGGGTTAGGATGAATTGTTGTTTTCGGGTTAGGTTTAGAGTTAAAGTTAGGGTGAGAGTGAGATTTAGGGTTAGAGTTAGGGTTAGTGTTACTGTTAGGGTTAGGGTGAGGGTTAGGCTTAGGCTTAGGCTTAGGCTTAGGCCGAGCATGAGGGTGAGGGTTAGGGTTCGGGTTAGGGTTCAGGTTAGGGCAAAGTTTAGATTGAGGTTTGGGGTTAGGATTAGGGTAAGGGTGAGGGCTAGGGTTAAGGTTAGGGTGAGGGCTAGGGTTAGGGATAGCGTTAGGTTTAGTATTAGGGTTAGGGTGAGTGTGAGTGTGAGATTTAGGGTTAGGGTTAGGCTTAGAGTTAGGGTGAGGGTTAGGGTTAGGATTTGGGTTAGTGTGAGGGTGAGGCTGAGGATTAGGTTTAGGGATAGGGTTAGGCTTAGGGTTAGGGTTAGTGTTAGTGTTAGGGTTAGGGTTAGCATTAGGATTAGGGTGAGGGTATGTTTTAGGGTGCGTGTTAGGGTGAGGGTTAGTTTTAGGGATACGGTTAGGGTTATGGTTAGATTGATGGTGTGAGTGAGTGTTAGGTTTAATGTTAGGGTTAGGTTTAGGGTTAGGGTTAGGGATAAATTTAGGGTTAGGTTTAGGGTGATGGTGAGGTTTAGGGTTAGGATTAGCGTTAGGGTTAGGGTGAGGGTCAGTGTAAGGTTTAGTGTGAGGTTTAGGGTGAGGGTGAGGTTTAGGGAATGGGTTAGGTTGAGGGTTTGGGTGAGGGTGAGGGTATGTGTTAGATTGAGGGTTAGGTTCAGGGTTAGGTTTAGGGTGAGGGTTAGTGATAGGTTTACGGTTAGGTTTAGGGTGAGGGTGAGGTTGAGGATTAGGGTTAAGTTCAGGGTGAGGGTGAGGTTCAGGGTTAGGATTAGGGTTAGGGTTAGGGTTAGGCTGAAGGTGAGGGTGTGGGTGAGGGTTACGTTTAGTGTGAGGGTGAGGTTTAGGGTGAGTTTTAGTGTGTGGGTTAGTGTTAGGGTTATTGTGAGGATTAGGGTTAGGGTTATGGTGAGGGTAAGTGTTAGGGTAAGGGTTAGGGTAAGGTTTAGTGTTGGGGTTATGGTGAGAGTGAGGGTTAGGTTTAGTGTGAGTGTTAGGGTGAGGTTTAGGTTTAGTGTTAGCTTTAGGGTGAGGGTGAGGTTTAGGGTGAGTGTGAGGGTTTAGGTTTGGGTGAGGGTTAGGGTGAAGGTGAAGGTTAGGGTGAGGGTGAGACTTAGATTTAGGGTTAGGGTTAGGGTGAGGGTTAGTGTGTGGATAAGGGTAAGGGTTAGGGTTAGTGTGAGGATTAGGGTTAGGGTGAGGGTTAGGGTTAGGTTTTAGGTTAGGGTGAGGATGAAGGTGAGGGTGAGGGTTAGGGTGAGGGTGAAGTTTAGGGTGATGATGAGGGAGAGAGTTAGGGTTAGGTTGAGGTTTAGGCTTAGTGTGAGGGTTGGGTTAGCATGAGTTTAAGGGATAGGTTGAGGGTTAGGGTTAGGGTGAGGGTTATGGTTAGGGTGAGTGTGAGGGTTAGGGTTATTGTTATGGTTATGGTTAGAGTTAGGGTTATGGTTATGGTTATGTTTAGTGTTAGGGTTAGAATGAAGTTTAGTTTTAGGGTTTGTGTTAGAGTTAAGGTTTGGTTGAGGGTGAGATTTAGGGTTATAGTTAGGGTTAGTGTCAGTGTTACAGTTAGTGTGAGGGTTAGGGTTAGGCTTAGGCTTAGGCTTAGGCTTATGCCGAGCATGAGGGTGAGGGGTTGGTTTCGGGTTAGGGTTCGGGTTATGATGAAGGTTAGATTGAGGTTTAGGGTTAGGATTAGGGTAAGGGTGAGGGCTAGGTTTAGGGTTAGGGTGAGGGCTAGGGTTAGGGATAGGGTTAGGTTTAGGATTAGGTTTAGGGTGAGGGTGAGTGTGAGGTTTCGGGTTAGGGTTAGGCTTAGAATTAGGGTGAGGGTTAGGGTTAGAGTTTGGGTTAGTGTGAGGGTGAGGCTGAGGATTAGGCTTATTTTTAGGGTTAGTTTTATTGTTAGGGTTGGTGTTAGGGTTAGGGTTAGGGTTAGGGTTATGGTGAGAGTTAGGGTTAAAGTTAGGCTAAGGCTTAGGTTTAGGATGAGGGTGAGGGTGGGTTTGAGGATTAGTTAGGTTTAGGGTTAGGCCTAGGTTTAGGCTTATTGTTAGTGTTATGCTTAGGGTTAAGTGAGCATGAGGTGAGCATGAGGCTGAAGGTGAGGGTTATGGTTAGGGTTAGGGTTAGTGTTATTCTTAGGGTTACGGTTAGAGATACGGTGAGGATGAGTTTGAGGGTGAGGGTTAGGGTTAGGGTGCGGTTTAGGGATAGGTTTATGGTAAGGGTTAGGGTGAGGGTGAGGTTTAGAATTAGAGTTATTGTTAGCGGGAGGGTTAAGGTTAGGGTTTGGGTTAGGGTGAGGGTGGGGGTGAGGATTAGGGTTAGGTTTAGTGTTAGGGTTAGGGTTAGGTTTTTAGGTTAGGGTTAGGGTTAGGGTTAAAGTGAGGGTTAGTGTTAGGGTTAGGCTTAGGGTTAGGCTGAGTGTGAGGGTGCGTGTGAGGATTAGGGTTAGGGTTAGGGTTAGTGTTTGGGTAATTGTTAGTGATATGTTTAGGGTTAAGTTTGCTGTGAGGGTGAGGGTGTGGGTGAGGGTGAGGGTTAGGGTTCAGGTTAGGGTTCGGGTTAGGGTGAAGGTTAGATTGAGGTTTAGGGTTAGGATTAGGGTAAGGGTGAGGGCTAGGTTTAGGGTTAGCGTGAGGGCTAGGGTTAGGGCTAGGGTTAGGTTTAGGATTAGGGTTAGGGTGAGGGTGAGTGTGAGGTTTATGGTTAGGGTTAGGCTTAGAATTAGGGTGAGGGTTAGGGTTAGGGTTTGGGTTAGTGTGAGGGTGAGGCTGAGGATTAGGGTTAGGTTTAGGGCTATGGTTAGAGTGAGGCTGAGGTTTAGGGTTAGATATAGGGTTAGGGGGAGGGTCAGGGATAGGATTATTGTTAGGGTAATGGTGAGGGTGAGGGTCAGGTTGAGGTTTAGGGTTAAGGTTAAGATTAGGGTTAGTGTGAAGCTTAGTGTTAAGGTTAGGGTTAGTTTTAGGGTGAGGGTTGGTGTCAGGGTGAGGGTCTGGATTATTGTCAGGGTTATGGTTAGGGTGAGGTTTAGGATAAGGATTAGGGTTATTGTTAGGGTTATGTTTAGTGTTTCAGTTACAGTGAGGGTGAAGGTGAGAGTTAGGGTTAGGTTTAGGGCGAGGTTTAGGGTTTGGGTTATTGTTAGAGTCAGGGTTAGCGTGAATGTCAGGTTTAGGGTTAGAGTTAGGGTTAGGGTGAAATTTAGGTTGAGGTTTAGGGTTAGGGTTAGCGTTAGTGTTAGGGTTAGGTTGAGAGTTAGGGGGAGGTGTTAGGATTACAGTTAGGGTTAGGTTTATGGTTAGGGTTAGCCTCAGGGTTAGGTGAGGGTGAGGTTTAGGGTTAGAGTTAGGGTTAGGGTGAGGCTGAGGGTGAGGGTGAGGGTTAGGATTAGGGTTAGGATTAGGATTAGGGTTAGGTTTAGGGTGAGTTTGAGGGTTAGGGTTAGGGTTAGGGTTAGCCTCAGGTTTAGGCTGAGGGTGAGGGTGAGGGTGAGGGTTAGGATTAGTTTGAGGGTTAGGGTTAGGGTTTGGGTGAGGTTTAGTGTTAGGGTTAGTGTTAGAGTTAGGGTTAGGGTGAGGGTGACGTTTTGGGGTAGAGTTAGGGTTAGGGTGAGGGTTAGGTTGAGTGTTAGGGTTAGGGTGAGGGTTAGGAATGTTGATGAAGGTAAGGGAAAACGTGAGGGTTAGGCTGAGTGTCAAGGTCATTGCAAGGGTGAGGGTTAGGTTTAGGGTGAGGGTGAGGGTTAGGGTTAGTGTGAGAGTTAGGGTTCGGGTCAATTTTAGGGTTAGGGTTAGGGTTAGTGTAAGGGTTACGGTGAGGGTGAGGGTTAGTGTCAGTTTCAGAGTTAGGGTTAGGATTAGGGTTAGCTTGAGGGTTTGGGTTAGGGTTAGTGTTAGGGTGAGGGTTAGGATGAGGGTTAGGGTTAGGATTAGGGTTAGGGTGAAGACTAGGGGCGGGTGAGGTTTAGGGTTAGGGTGAGGGTGAGGTTTACGGTTAGGGTTAGGGTTAGTGTGAGGGTTAGGATGAGATTTAGGGTTACGGTGATGTGAGGGTTAGGGTTAGGGTGAGGTTTAGGGTTAGTATTAGGCTTAGGGTGAGGGTGAGTGTTAGGATTAAGGTTAGGGTTAGAGTTAGGTTTAGGGTTAGGATTAGTGTTATTGTTAGGGTTAAGGTCAAAGTAACAGTGAGGGTGAGGGTGAGAATGAGGGTGAGGGTTAGGGAGAGTGTTCGGGTGAGGTTTAGGTTTAGGGTTAGGATTAGGGTTAGTGTGAGGGTGAGGTTTAGGTTTAGATTTAGGGTTAGGGGGAGTGTTAGGTCGAGGGTTAGGGTTAGGGTTAATGTTAGTGTTAAGGTTAGGGTGAGGGTTAGTTTGAGGTTTAGGGTTAGGGTTATGGTTAGTGTTAGGATTAGGGTGAAGGTGAGGGTGAGTGTGAGGGTTAGGTTTAGGCTTAGGCTTAGGCTTAGGGTTAGGCTGAGGGTGAGGATGGGCTTAGGGTTAGGGTTAGGGTGATGGTTAGGATTAGGGTAAGGGTGAGGGCTCGGGTGAGGGTGAGGGTTAGGGTAAGGCTTAGGCTTAGGCTTAGGGTTAGGCTAAGTGTGAGTTTGAGGGTGAGCGTTACGGTTAGGGTGATGGTTAAGTTTACGGTAAGGGTGAGGGTTAGGATGAGGTTTAGGGTTAAGGTGAGGTTAGGGTGAGGATGATGGTAAGCATAAAGGTGAGGTTTATGCTGAGGTTGAGGGTTAAGATAAGGGTGAGGATTAGGGTTAGGTTTAGGGTTAGTGTAAGTGTTAGGGTTAGGGATAGGATGAGGGTTAGAATGAGGATTAATGTTAGGGTTAGTGTGAGGTTTAGGGTGAGGATGAGGGTCAGGTTTAGGGTGAGGGTGAGGGTTAGAATTAGGGTTAGGGTGAGGGCTAGGGTGAGGGTTAGGTTTAGTGTGACGGTTAGTGTTAGCGTTAGGGTTAGTGTTAGGTTTCCGGTAAGTGGTAGGGTGAGGGTTAGGGTTAGGGTGAGGGTTATGGTTAGGGTGAGGGTTAGGTTGAGGGTGAGGGTGAATGTTAGGTTGATTGTTAGGGTGAGGGTTAGGGTTAGGGAAAATGTTAGGTTTAGGATTAGGGTTAGGGTGAGGGTGAGTGTGAGGGTTAGGTTAAGGTTAGGCTTAGGATTAGGGTGAGGGTTAGGGTAAGGGTTTGGGTTAGGATGAGGGTGAGGCTGAGTATTAGGGTTAGGTTTAGGGTTATGGTTATGGTTAGATTTAGGGTTAGGGTTAGGATTATGGTTAGGGTTAGGGTTAGAGTTAGGGTTAGGCTTATGCTTATGGTTAGGCTGAGGTTGAGGCTGAGGGTGAGGGTTATGGTTATGGTTAGGGTTAGGATTAAGGTTAGGGGAAGTTTTATTGTAAGGGTTAGGGTTAGAATTATGGTGAGGTTGAGGGTGAGGGTTAGAATTAGCGTTAGGGTGAGGGCTAGGTTGTGGGTTAGTATTCGGGTTACGGTTAGTGTTAGGGTGAGGGTAAGTGTTAGGGTGAAGGTTAGATTTAGGGTGAGGGTTATGGTTAGGGTGAGTGTTAGGGTTAGGGTTATTGTTAGGGTTAGGGTTAGGGTTACGTTTACGGTGAGTGTGAGGGTGAGAGTTAGGGTTAGGGTTAGGGTGAAGTTTAGTGTTAGGGTTAGGGTTAGAGTTAGTGTTAAGGTGAGGGTGAGGTTTAGGGGTAGAGTAAGGGTTAGGGTGAGGGTTAGGGTGGGGTTGAAGGTAAGGGTAAATTTGAGGGTTAGGCTGAGGGTGAGGGTTACAGTAAGGGTGAGGGTTAAGGTTAGGGTGAGGGTTAGTGTTAGGGTTAGGGTGAGGGTGAGGGTTAGATTGAGGATTAGTGTTAGGGTTAGTGTGAGGTTTAGGGTGAGGATGAGGGTTAGGGTTAGTGTTAGGGTGAGGTTTACGGTTAGGGTGATGCTTAGGGTTATTGTGAGCATTAGTGTTAGCGTTAGGGTTTATGTTAGGGTGAGGGTTAGGGTTAGGGTGAGATTTATGGTTTGGGTGAGTGTGAGGGTTAGGGTTAGGGTTATAGTTAGGGTTAGGGTTATGGTTATGGTTAGTGTTAGTTTTAGGGTTAGGGTTAGGTTTAGGGTTAGGATGAGGTTTAGTTTTACTGTTAGGGTTAGAGTTAAGGTTAGGGTGAGGGTGAGATTTAGGGTTAGAGTTAGGGTTAGTGTTAGTGTTAGGGTTAGGGTGAGGGTTAGGTTTAGGTATAGGCTTAAGCTTAGGCTTGGGCTTAAGCCGAGCATGAGGGTGAGGGTTAGGGTTTGGGTTATGGTTCAGGTTAGTGTGAAGGTTAGATTGAAGTTTAGGGTTCGGATTAGGGTAAGGGTGAGGGATAGGATTAGGGTTAGGGTATGGGCTAGGGTTAGGGAAAGTGTTAGGTTTAGGATTAGGGTTAGGGTGAGTGTGAGTGTGAGGTTTAGGGTTAGAGTTAACCTTAGAGTTAGGGTGAGGGTTAGGGTTAGGGTTTGGGTTAGTGTGAGGGTGAGGCTGAGTATTAGGTTTAGTTTTAGCGTTAGGTTTAGGATTAGAGTTATTATTAGGCTTAGGCTTAGGATGAGGGTCAGGCTGGGGTTGAGGATTAGAGTTAGGGTTTGGGTTAGGGTTAGGGTTAGGTTTATTATTAGTGTTATGCTTAGGGTTAAGTTTGCGGTGAGCATGAGGCTGAAGGTGAGGGTTATGGTTATGGTTATGCTTATGGTTAGGGTTAGGGGGAGGGATAGGGTGAGGTTTAGGGTTAGGGTTAGTGTTAGGGTAAGTGTGAGGGTGAGGGTTAGGTTGAGGTTTAGGGATATGGTTAGGTTTAGGATTAGGGTTAGGGTGAGACTGAGTGTGAGGTTTAGGGTGAGGATTAGGCTTCGGCTTATGGTTAGGCTAAGGGTGAGGGTGGGGGTGAGGATTAGGGTTAGGGCTAGGCTTAGGCTTAGGGTTAGGCTGAGGGTGAGGGTGGAGGTGAGGATTAGGGTTATGGTGATGGTTAGGATTAGGGTAAGGGTGAGGGCTCGGGTGAGGGTGATGGTTAGGGTAAGGCTTAGGCTTAGGCTTCGGGTTAGGCTGAGGGTGAGTTTGAGGGTGAGGGTTAGGTTTAGCGTGATGGTTAGGTTTACTGTTAGGGTGAGGTTTAGGATGAGGTTTAGGGTTCGGGGGAGGTTAGGGTGATGATGATGGTAAGGGTAAAGGTGAGGTTTACGCTGAGGGTGACTGTTAAGATGAGGGTGAGGCTTAAGGTAAGGGTGAGGGTTAGGGTTAGGGTGAGGCTGAGTCTGAGATTTAGGGTGAGGATTAGGCTTAGGCTTACAGTTAGGCTAAGGGTGAGGGTGGGAGTGAGGATTAAGGTTAGGGTGATGGTTAGGGTTAGGGGTAGTGTTATTGTTAGGGTTAGGATTAGAATTACTGTGAGGGTGAAGGTGGGGGTGAGGGTTAGGGATAGGGTTAGGGTGGGGTTTAGGGTTGGGTTAGGATTATGGTTAGTTTAGGGTTAGATATAGTGTTAGGGGAGGGAAAGGGTGAGGATCAGGGATAGGGTTATTGTTAGGGTTTGCGTGAGGTTTAGGGTTAGGGTTAGGATTAGGGTTAGTGTGAGGGTTAATGTTAGGGTTAAAGTTAGTTTTAGGGTGAGGGTTGGTGTTAGGTTGAGGGTTTGGGTTATTGTGAGGGTTATGGTCAAGGTGAGGTTTAGGATAAGGATTAGGGTTATTGTTAGGGTTAGGTTTAATGTTTCGGTTAAGGTGAGTGTGAGGGTTAGGGTTAGGGTTAGGGTGAGGTTTAGGGTTTGGTTTAGGGTTAGAGTGAGGGTTAGGGTAAGTGTGAGGATTAGGGTTAGAGCTAGGGTTAGGGTGAATGTTAGGTTGAGGTTTAGGGTTAAGGTTAGTGTTAGGTTTAGGGTTAGGGTGAGAGTTAGGGGGAGGGTTAGGATTACAGTTAGGGTTAGGTTTATGGTTAGGGTTAGCCTTAGGGTTAGGTGAGGGTGAGGTTTAGGGTTAGAATTAGGGTTAGGCTGAGGCTGAGGGTGAGGGTGAGGGTTAGGATTAGGGTTAGGATTAGAATTCAGGCTTGGGTTAGGGTGAGTGTGAGGTTAGGGTTAGGTTAAGGTTAGGGTTAGCCTGAGGTTTAGGCTGAGGGTGAGGGTGAGGGTCAGGGTCAGGGTCAGTTTGAGGGTTAGGGTTAGGGTTAGGGTGAGGTTTAGTCTTAGGGTTAGTGTTAGAGTTAGGGTTAGATGGAGGGTGAGGTTTAGGGGTAGAGTTAGAGTTAGGGTGAGTTTTAGGTTGAGGGTTAGGGTGAGGGATATGGTGGGGGTGAAGGTAAGGGTAAACGATGGTTACGCTGAGTGTGAGGGTTATGGCAAGGGTGGGGATTAGGGTTAGGGTGAGGGTTAGGGTTAGGGTTAGTGTGAGAGTTAGGGTTCGGGTAAAGTTTAGGGTTAGGGTTAGGGTTAGGGTAAGGGTTTCGGTGAGGGTGAGTGTTAGTGTCATTTTGAGAGTTAGGGTTAGGATTAGGGTTAGGGTGAGGTTTAGTGTTAGGGTTAGTGTTAGGGTGAGGGTTAGGATGAGGGTTAGGGTTAGGATTATGGTTAGGGTGAGGGCTAGTGGCAGGTGATGTTTAGCGTTAGGGTTAGGGTGAGGTTTACTGTTAGGTTTAGGGTTAGGGTTAGGGTGAGGTTGAGGTTTAGGGTTAGAGTTAGGGTTAGAGTGAGGCTGAGGTTGAGGGTTAGGGTTAGGGTGAGGTTTAGTGTTAGGATTAATGTTAGAGTTAGGGTTAGAGTGAGTGTTAGGTTGTTCGTGAGGGTTAGGCTTAGCGTTAGGATTAGGGTTAGGATGAGGGTGAGGATGAGTTTGAGGGTTAGGGTTAGGTTGAGGGTTAGGGTTAGTATTAGGGTTAGGGTGAGGGTTGAATTTAGGGTTAGGGTGAGGGTAAAGATGATGATTAGGGTTAGGATTAGCATTATGGTGAGTGCTAGGTGAGGGTGAGGGTTAGGGTTAGTGTTAGCTTAAGGTTTAGGGTTAGGGTTAGCTTTAGGGTGAGGATTAGGTTTACAGTGAGTGTGAGGGTTAGGGTTAGGGTTTGACTTAGGTTTAAGGTTAGGCTTAGGGTGAGGGTAGAGGTGAGGATTAGGGTTAGGGTGATGGTTAGGGTTAGGGTGAGGTTTAAATTTAGGATGAGGGTTAGGTTTAGTATTAGGGTTAGGGTGAGGGCTATGGTGAGGTTGAGGATTAGAATAAGGTTTAGGGTTAGGGTGAGGGTTTGGGTGAGGATGATGGTAAGGGTAAAGGTGAGGGTTAGGGTGAGGGTGAGGGTTAAGATAAGGGTGAGGGTTAGGTTTAGGTTTAGGGTTAGAGTAAGGGGTCAGGTTAGGGTCAGGGTGATTGTAAGATTGAGGATTAGGGTTAAGGTTAGTGTGAGGTTTAGAGTGAGGATGAGCGTTAGGTTTAGGTTGAGGGTGAGGGTTAGAATTACGGTTAGGTTGAGGGCTAGGGATCGGGTTAGCGTGAGGTTTAGGGTTAGGGTGATGGTTAGTGTTAATGTGAGGGTTAGTGTTAGGGTTAGGGTTATTTTGAGGGTTAGGGTAAGTGTTACGGTGAGGGTTAGGGTTAGGGTGAGGGTTATGTTTTGGGTGAGTATTAGGGTTATGGTTAAGGTTATTGTTAGGGTTAGGTTTAGGGTTATGGTTAGGTTGAGGGTGAGGGTTACATTTAGGGTTAGGATGAGGTTTAGGTTTAGGGTTAGGGATAGAATTAAGGTTAGGGTGACAGTGAGGTTTAAGGTTAGAGTTAGGGTTTGTGATAGGGATAGGTTTAGGGTGAGGGTTAGGGTTAGGCTTAGGCTTAGGCTTAGGCTTAGGCCGAGCATCAGGGTGAGGGTTAGGGTTAGGGTGATGGTTCTGGTTAGGATTAGTGTTATTGTGAGTGTTAGGTTAGAGTTCCGGTGAGGGTGAGGGTGCAGGTGAGGGTTATGGTTAGGGTTAGGCTGGGGTTTACGGTTAGGGTTAGGGTTAGGGTTAGGGTGAGGCTGAGGGTGAGGGATAGGGTTAGGATTAATGTTAGGGTTAGGCTTAAGGTGAGGGTTAGGTTGAGGGTTAGGGATAGGGTTAGGGTTAGGATTAGGATTAGGGTTAGGGTTAGGGTGAGGGTGAGGGTTAGGGTTAGGGTTAGGATTAGGCTAAGGATCAGGGTGAGGGTTAGGCTTAGGTTGAGGGTTAGGGTTATGGGGAGGTTGAGGATGAGGGTTCGGGTTAGGATTAGGGTTAGGGTGAGGGTGAGTGTGTGTGTTAGGGTTAGGTTTAGGGTTAGGCTTAGGGTTAGGCTGAGGGTGAGTTTGAGGGTTAGGGTTAGGTGATGGGTGAGATTTAAGGTTCGGGTTAAGTTTAGTGTTAGGTTGAGCGTTAGGGTAAGGGTTATGGTGAAGGTGAGGGTTAGGGTTGGGTTGAGGGTTAGGGTTCGGATTAGGGGTTGAGTGAGGGTGACGGTGAGGGTTCGGTTTAGTGTTAGGGTCAGGGTTAGGTTGAGGGTTACGTTTAGGATTAGGGTGAGGGTGAACGCTAGGGTGAGGGTGAGGTTTAGGGGTAGGGTTTGGGTGAGGTTTAGGATTAGGTTTAGGGTTAGGGTGAGTGTAAGGTTTAGGGTTACAGTTAGGGTTAGGGTGAGGCTCAGTTTGAGGGTTAGGGTTAGGGTTAGTGTTAGGTTTAGGGTTAGGGTGAAGTTTAGGTTGAGTGTGAGGGTTAGGCTTAGGGTTAGGATTAGGTTTAGGATAAGGGTTAGGGTGAGTGTGAGCAATATGGTTAGGGTTAGGTTTAGACTTAGGGTTAGATTGAGGGTGAGGGTGGGGGTGAGGGTTAGGTTTAGGGTGAGTGTGAGGGTTAGGGTTAGGTTGAGGGTTAGAGTTAGGGTTACAGTGAGCGTGAGGGTTAGGGTTAGGTTGAGAGTTAGGGTTAGAGTTAGGGTTAGGGTGAGGGTTAAGGTTAGGGTTAGGGTGAGGGTAAGGATGAGGATTAGGGGTAGGGTGAGGGCTTGAGTGAGGTTGAGGGTTAGGGTTAGTGTTAGATTAAGGTTTAGGGTTAGTGTTAGGGTTATGGTGAGGATTAGGTTGAGGGCTAGGGTTACAGTGAAGGTGACGATTAGGGTTAGGGTGAGGGTTAGGGTTAGGCTTAGGCTTAGGCTTAGGCTTAGGCTTAGGCCGAGCATGAGGGTTCGGGTTCGGGTTCGGGTTAGGGTTAGGTTGAGGTTTAGGGTTAGGATAAGTTTAAGGGTGAGTGCTAGGCTGAGGGTTAGGGTGAGGGTTAGGGTTAGGGATAGGTTCAGGTTTAGAATTAGGGTTAGGGTGAGGGTGAGTGTGAGGGTTAGGATTAGGGTTAGGGTTAGGCTTAGAGTTAGGATGAGGTTTAGGGTTAGGGTTTGGGTTAGGTAGAGGTTGAGGCTGAGGATTAGGGATAGGTTTAGGGTTAGTTTTAGGGGTACTGTTAGTGTTAGGGTTAGGGTTAGGGTTAGGGTTAGGGTGACGTTTAGATATATGGTTAGGGGGAGGGTTAGGGTGAGGGTTAGGTTTAGGGTTAATGTTAGATTAAGGTTTAGGGTTAGGGTTAGGGTTAGGGTGAAGATTAGGTTGAGGGTTAGGGTTACAGTGAAGGTGAGGATTAGGGTTAGGGTGAGGGTTAGGGTTAGGGTTAGGCTTAGGCTTAGGCTTAGGCTTAGGCCGAGCATGAGGGTGAGGGTTCGGGTTTGAGTTCGGGTTCGGGTTAAGGTTAGGTTGAGAGTTAGGTTGAGGTTTAGGGTTAGGATAAGTTTAAGGATGAGGGCTAGGCTGAGGGTTAGGGTGTGGGTTAGGGTTAGGGATAGGGTTAGGTTTAGGATTAGGGTTAGGGTGAGTGTGAGGGTTAGGATTAGGGTTAGGGTTAGGCTTAGAGTTAGGATGAGGTTTAGGGTTAGGGTTTGGGTTAGGATGAGGTTGAGGCTGAGGATTAGGGTTAGGTTTAGTGTTAGGTTTAGGGGTACTGTTAGTGTTAGGTTTAGGGTTAGGGTTAGGGTTAGGGTGAGGTTAGGATATAGGGTTAGGGGGAGGGTTAGGGTTAGGGGTATTGTTAGGTTTAGGTTGAGGGTGATGGTTAGGTTGACGTATAGGGTTAGGGTTAGGGTTAGGGTCAGTGTGAGGGTTAGTGTTAGTGTTAGGGTTAGTGTTAGGGTGAGGGTAAGTGTTAGGGTGAGGTTATGGGTTATGGTGACGGTTATGGTTAGGGTGAGGGTTAGGGTTACGGTTAGGGTTATTGTTAGGTTTAGGTTTAGGGATACTGTTACGGTGAGGGTGAGGATGAAGGTTAGATTTAGGTTTAGGGTTTGAGTTAGGGTTAGGGTTAGGGTTAGGTTGAGGGTGAGGTTTAGGGTTAGAGTTAGGGTTAGGGTGACACTTAGGTTTAGGGTTACTTTGAGAGTTAGGGGGAGGGTAAGGGTTAGTGTTAGTGTTAGGGATAGGATTAAGGTTAGGGTTAGGGTGAGGGTCAGTGTGTTTGATAGGGTTAGGTCTAGGGTTACGCTTAGGTTTAGGCTGAGGGTGATGGTGATGGTTAGGTTTAGGGTTAGGGTTAGGGATAGGGGGAGGGTTAGGATTAGGTTTAGGGTTAGGATTAGTTTTAGGGCAAGGGCTAGGGTGAGGGTGAGATTTAGGGTTAGAGTTAGGGTGAGGTTTATGTTTAGGGTGAGGGTGAGGTTTAGGGTTAGAGTTAGGGTTAGGTTGAAGCTGAGGGTGAGGATTAGGGTTAGGGTTAGTGTTAGGATTAGGGTTAGGATTAGGGTGAGGGTTAGGGTGAGGGTTATGGTTAGGTTTAGAATTAGGGTTAGGCTGAGGGTGAGCGTGAGGGTGAGGGTTAGGGTGAGGATGAGTGTTAGGGTTAGGGTGAGGGCTAGGGTTGGTTTAAGGTTAGGGATCGGGTGAGGTTTAGGGTTAGGGTGATGGTTTGTGTTAGTGTTAGGGTTAGGGTTATTTTTAGGGTTAGGGTAAGTGTTAGGGTGAGGGTTAGGGATAAGTTGAGGGTTATGTTTAGGGTGAGGATTAGGGTTATGGTTAAGGTTATTGTTAGGGTTAGGGTTAGGGTTATGGTTAGGGTGAGGGTGAGGGTTACATTTAGGGTTAGGATGAGGTTTAGGTTTAGGGTTAGGGATACAATTAGGGTTAGGGTGACAGTGAGGTTTAGGGTTAGAGTTAGGGTTTGTGATAGGGTTAGGGTTAGGGTGAGGGATAGGGTTAGGCTTAGGCTTAGGCTTAGGCTTAGGCCGAGCATGAGGGTGAGTGTTAGGGTTAGGGTGATGGTTCTGGTTAGGATTAGTGTTATTGTGAGTGTTAGGGTTAGAGTTCCGGTGAAGGTGAGGGTGCAGGTGAGGTTTAGGGTTAGGGTTAGACTGGGGTTTATGGGTAGGGTTAGGGTTAGGGTTAGGGTGAGGCTGAGGGTGAGGGATAGGTTTAGTATTAATGTTAGGGTTAGGCTTAAATTGAGGGTTAGGTTGAGGGTTAGGGTTAGGGTTAGGGTTAGGATTAGGATTAGGGTTAGTGTTAGGGTGAGTGTGAGGGTCAGGGTGAGGGTTAGGCTTAGGTTGAGGGTTAGGGTTATGGGGAGGTTGAGGATGAGGGTTCGGGTTAGGATTAGGGTTAGGGTGAGTGTGAGTGTGTGTGTTAGGGTTAGGTTTAAGGTTAGGCTTAGGGTTAGGCTGAGGGTGAGTTTGAGGGTTAGGGTTAGGTGATGGGTGAGATTTAGGGTTCAGGTTAAGTTTAGGGTTAGGTTGAGCGCTAGGGTAAGTGTTATGGTGAAGGTGAGGGTTAGGGTTTGGTTCAGGGTTAGGGTTCGGATTAGGGGTTGAGTGAGGGTGACGGTGAGGGTTCGGTTTAGTGTTAGGGTCAGGGTTAGGATGAGGGTTACATTTAGGATTAGGGTGAGGGTGAGGTCTAGGGTGAGGGTGAGGTTTAGGTTTAGGGTTAGGGTGAGGTTTAGGATTAGGTTTAGAGTTAGGGTTAGGGTGAGTGTAAGGTTTAGGGTTACAGTTAGGGTTAGGGTGAGGCTGAGTTTGAGGGTTAGGGTTAGTGTTAGTGTTAGATTTAGGGTTAGGGTGAGGGTTAGGTTGAGTGTGAGGGTTAGGCTTAGGGTTAGGATTAGGTTTAGGGTAAGGGTTATGGTGAGTGTGAGCGATATGGTTAGTGTTAGGTTTAGACTTAGGGTTAGATTGAGGGTGAGGGTGGGGGTGAGGGTTAGGTTTAGGGTGAGTGTGAGGGTTAGGGCTAGGTTGAGGGTTAGGGTTAGGGTTACAGTGAGCGTGAGGGTTAGGGTTAAGTTGAGAGTTAGGGTTAGATTTAGTGTTAGGGTGAGGGTTAAGGTTAGGGTTAGGGTTAGGTTGAGGTTAAGGATGAGGATTAGGGTTAGGATTAGGTTTAGGGTGAGGGCTTCAGTGATGTTGAGGGTTAGGGTTAGTGTTAGATTAAGGTTTAGGGTTAGGGTTAGGTTTAGGGTGAGGATTAGGTTGAGGGTTAGCGTTACAGTGAAGGTGAGGATTAGGGTTAGGGTGAGGGTTAGGGTTAGGCTTAGGCTTAGGCTTAGGCTTAGGCTTAGGCCGAACATGAGGGTTCGGGTTCGGGTGAGGGTTTGGGTGAGGGTTAGGGTTAGGTTGAGAGTTAGGTTGAGGTTTAGGGTTAGGATAAGTTTAAGGGTGAGGGCTAGGCTGAGAGTTAGGGTGAGGGTTAGGGTTAGGGATAGGTTTAGGTTTAGAATTAGGGTTAGGGTGAATGTGAGGGTTAGGTTTAGGGTTAGGGTTAGGCTTAGAGTTAGGATGAGGTTTAGGGTTAGGGTTTGGGTTAGGAAGAGGTTGAGGCTGAGGATTAGGGTTAGGTTTAGGGGTACTGTTAGTGTTAGGTTTAGGGTTAGGGTTAGGGTTAGGGTGAGGTTAGGATATAGGGTTAGGGGGAGGGTTAGGGTTAGGGGTAGTGTTAGGTTTAGGTTGAGGGTGAGGGTTAGGTTGACGTTGAGGATTAGGGTTAGGGTTAGGGTCAGTGTGAGGATTAGTGTTTGTGTTAGGGTTAGTGTGAGGGTGAGGGTAAGTGTTAGGGTGAGTTTATGGGTTATGGTGACGGTTATGGTTAGGGTGAGCGTTAGGGTTATGGTTAAGCTTGTTGTTAGGGTTAGGCTTAGGGTTATGGTTACGGTGTGGTTGAGGGTGCGGGTTACGGTTAGTGTTAGGATGAGGTTTAGGTTTAGGGTTAGGGATAGAATTAGGGTTTGGGTGACAGTGAGTTTTAGGGTTAGAGTTAGGGTTTGTGATAGGGTTAGGGTTAGGGTTAGGGTTGGGGTTAGCCTTAGGCTTAGGCTTAGGCTTATGCCCAGCATGAGTGTGAGGGTTAGGATTCGGGTGATGGTTCTGATTAGGATTAGTGTTATTGTTAGTGTTAGGGTCAGAGTTATAGGTAGGGTGAGGGTGCAGGTGAGGGTTAGGTTTAGGGTTAGTGTGGGGTTTACGCTTAGGGTTAGGGTTATGGTTATTTTGAAGGTGAGGTTTAGGGTTAGATTTAGGGTTAGTGTTAGGGTAAGGTTTAGCTTTAGAGTTAGGGTTAGGTTTAGGCTGAGGGTGAGGGTTAGGGTTAGGATTAATGTTAGGGTTAGGCTTATGGTGAGGGTTAGGTTGAGGGTGAGGGTTAGGGTTCGGGTTCGGAGTAGGATTAGGGTTAGGATTAGGGTGAGTGTGAGGGTTAGGGTTAGGGTTAGGTATAGGCTTAGGGTTAGGCTGAGGTTGAGAGTTAGAGTTAGGGTTAGCGTGAGGTATAGGGTTAGGGTTAGGGTGAGTGTGAGGGTTAGGGTTAGGGTTAGGCTTAGGTTTAGGCTGAGGGTGAGGGTGTGGGTTAGGGTTAGGATGAGGGTAAAGGTTATGGGGAGGGTTAGGATGAGGGTTAGTGTTAGGATTAGGGTTAGGGTGAGGGTGAGTGTGTGTGTTAGGGTTAGGGTTAGGGATAGGCTTAGGGTTAGGCTGAGCGTGAGTTTGAGTGTTAGGGTTAGGGTTAGGGTTAGGCTTAGGTTTAGGCTGAGGGTGAGGGTGTGGGTTAGGGTTAGGATGAGGGTAAAGGTTATGGGGAGGGTTAGGATGAGGGTTAGTGTTAGGATTAGGGTTAGGGTGAGGGTGAGTGTGTGTGTTAGGGTTAGGGTTAGGGATAGGCTTAGGGTTAGGCTGAGCGTGAGTTTGAGTGTTAGGGTTAGGGTTAGGGTGAGGGTTAGGGTAAGGTTTTGGGGGAGGCTTAGGAAGAGGGTTAGTGTAAGGATTAGGGTTGGGTGAGGTCTAGGGTGAGGGTGAGTTTTAGGGTTAGGTTTGGAGTGAGGGTTAGGGTAAGGGTAAGGGTGAGAATTAGGGTTCGGGTTAAGTTTAGGCTTAGTTTGAGGGTTACGGTGAGTGTGAGGGTTAGGGTTAGGTTGAGGTTTAGGGGTCGGGTTAGGGGTTAGGTGAGGGTGACGGTGATGGTTATGTTTAGAGTTAGGGTGAGGGTTATGATGAGGGTTATGGTTAGGATTAGGGTTTGAGTGAGGACTAGGGTGAGGTTTAGGGTTAGGGTTAAGGTGCTGTTTAGGTTTAAGTTTAGTGTTAGGGTTAGGGTAAGTTTAAGGTTTAGGATTAGATTTAGGTTTAGGGTTAGGCTCAGTTTGGGGGTTAGGATTAGTGTTAGTTTTAGATTTAGGGTTAGGTGGAGGGTTAGGTTGAGTGTGAGGGTTAGGCTTAGGGTTAGGTTTAGGTTTAGGGTAAGGGTTAGGGTGAGTGAGCGATATGGTTAGGGTTAGGGTTAGGTTTAGGGTTAGACTGAGCGTGAGGGTGGGGGTCAGGGTTAGGTTTAGGGTGAGTGTGAGGGTTAGGGTTAGGTTGAGAGTTAGGGTTAGAGTTAGGGTTAGGGTGAGAGTTAAAGTTAGGTTTAGGGTGAGGTTAAGAATGAGGTTTTGGGTTAGGATAGTGGTGAGGGTGAGGTCTAGGGTGAGGTTGAGGGTTAGGGCTAGTGTTAGATTAAGATTTGGGGTTAGGGTTAGGGTGAGGATTACGGTTAGTTTGAGGGTAAGGGTTAGGATTAGGGTTAGATTGAGGGTGAGTGTTAGCATTAGGTTTAGGTTAGGGTTAGGGTTAGGTTTAGGGTTAGGATTTGTGTTATTGTTAGGGTTAGGTTTAGAGTTATTGTGAGGGTGAAGTTGAGGGTGAGGTTTAGGCTTAGGGTTAGGGTTAGGATTAGGGTTATGGTGAGGGTGAGGTTTAGGGTTAGATTTAGTGTTAGTTGGAGGGTTAGGTCTAGGGTGAGGGTTAGGTTTAGTTTCAGGTTTAAGGTTAGGGTGAGGGTTAGGTTGAGGTTTTGTGTTACGGTTAGGGTTAGGGTTAGGATTAGGGTGAGGGTGAGGGTGAGTGTGAGGTTTAGGGATAGGGTTAGGATTAGGTTAGGTTTAGGCTGAGGGTGAGTGTGGGGGTTTGGGTTAGGGTTAGGGTGAGGGTTAGGATGAGGGTTAGGATTATGATTAGTTTTAGGGTGAGGGCTAGGGTGAGGGTGAGGGTTAGTGTAAGGCTTAGGCTTCGGCTTAGGTTTAGGCTGAGCGTGAGGTTGAAAGTGTGGTTTAGGGTTAGGGTGATGGTTACGTTTACAGGTAGGGTGAGGGTTAAGATGAGGTTTAGGGTTAAGGTGATTGTTAGGGTGAGGTTTAGTGTTAGGGTTAGGGTTAGACTTAGGGTTATGATGAGGGTGAGATTCAGGGGTACAGTTAGGGTTAGGTTTAGGGTGCTGACTAGCCTGGGGTTGACAGTAAGGGTAAAGTTGAGGGTTAGGCTGAGGGTGAGGGTACTGGTAAGCGTGAAGGTTAGGGTTAGGGTGAGGGTTAGTGTTAGCGTTAGGGTGAGGGTGAGGGTTAGATTGAGGATTAGTGTTAGGGTAAGTGTGAGGTTTATGGTGAGGATGATGGTTAGGGTTAGGGTGAAGGGTAGGGTGAGTGTGAGGTTTAGGGTTAGGGTGATGGTTAGGGTTAGTGTGAGGGTTAGTGTTAGGGTTAGTGTTAGGGTGAGGGTAAGTGTTAGGGTGAGGGTTAGGGTTAGGGTTAGGTTTATTGTTAAGTTTAGGGGTAGGGTTACGGCTACTGTGAGGTTGAGCTTGAGGATTAGGGTTAGGGTTAGGGTTAGAGTTAGGGTTAGGGTGAGTGTTAGGGTTAGGGTTAGGGTTAGGGTTAGGGTAGTTAGGCTTAGCCTTAGGCCGAGCATGAGGGTGAGGGTGAGGGTGAGGGTTCCGGCGAGGGTTAGGGTTAGGTTTAGGGTCAGGTTGAGAGTTAGGTTGAGGTTTAGGGTTAGGATAAGTTTAAGGGTGAAGGCTAGGCTGAGTGTTAGGGTGAGGGTTAGGATTAGGGATAGGGTTAGGTTTAGGATTAGGGTTAGGGTGAGGGTGAGTGTGAGGATTAGGATTAGGGTTAGGCTTAGGCTTAGAGTTAGGATGAGAGTTAGGGTTTGGGTTAGGGTGAGGTTGAGGCTGAGGCTTAGGGTTAGGTTTAGGGTTTGGTTTAGGGTTAGTGTTAGTGTTAGGGTTAGGGTTAGGGTTAGGGTGAGGGTGAAGTTGAGGTTTTGATATAGGGTTAGGGGGAGGGTTAAGGTGAGGATTAGTGTTAGGTTGAGGTTGAGGGTTAGGGTTTGGTTTAGGGTCAGTGTGAGGGTTAGTGTTAATGTTAGGGTTAGTGTTAGGGTGAGGGTAAGTGTTAGGGTGAGGTTATGGGTTAGGGTGACGGTTATGGTTAGGGTGAGGGTTAGGGTTAGGGTTTGGGTTATTGTTAGGTTTAGGTTTAGGGTTACGGTTACATTTACAGTGAGGGTGAAGGTGAGGGTTAGGGTTAGGTTGAGGTTTAGGGTTTGGCTTAGGTGTAGAGTTAGGGTTAGGGTGAGGGTGAGGTTTATGGTTAGAGTTAGGTTTAGGGTGACGGTTAGGGTTAGGTTTAGGGTGAGAGTTGGGGTAAGAGTAAGGGTTAGTGTTAGGGTTAGGGATAGGATTAATTAGGGTGAGGGTGAGTTTTTTTGTTAGTGTTAGGTCTAGGGTTAGGCTTAGATTTAGGCTGACGGTGAGGGTGATGGTTAGGGTTAGGGTTAGGGTTAGGGTTAGGGTTAGGGTTAGGGGGGGGTTAGGATGAGGGATAGGGTTAGGATTACTGTTAGGGCAAGGGCTAGGGTGAGGGTGAGGTTTAGACTTAGAGTTAGGGTGAGGTTTATGGTTAGGGTTAGGATTAGGGTGAGGGTGAGGCTTAGGGTTAGAGTTAGGGTTAGGGTGAGGCTGAGGGTGAGGGTTAGGGTTAGGTTTAGTGTTAGGTTTAGGGTTAGGGTTAGGGTGAGGGTTAGTGTTAGGGTGAGGGTTAGGGTTAGGGTTAGAGTTAGGCTGAGGTTGAGGGTGAGGGTGAGGGATAGGGTGAGGATGAGGGTTAGTTTTAGGGTGAGGGCTAGGGTTGGGTGAGGATTAGGGAAAGGGTTAGCGTGAGGTTTAGGGTTAGGGTGATGGTTTGGGTTAGTCTGAGGGTTAGTGTTAGTGTTAGGGTTATTGTTAGGGTTAGGCTAAGTGTTAGGGTGAGGGTTAGGGTTAGGTTGAGGGTTATGGTTAGGGTGGGGGTTAGGGTTATGGTTAAAGTTATTTTTAGGGATAGGGTTAGGGTTATGGTTAAGGTGAGGGTGAGGGTGAGGGTTACGGCTAGGGTTACGATGAGGTTTCAGTTTAGGGTTAGGGTTAGAATTATGGTTAGGGTGACAGTGAGTGTTATGGTTAGAGTTAGGGTTTGTGATAGATTTAGGGTTAGGGTGAGGGTTAGGCTTAGGCTTAGGCTTAGGCTTAGGCTTTGACCGAGCATGAGGGTGAGGGTTAGGGTTGGGGTGATGGTTCTGGTTAGGATTAGTGTTACTGTTAGGGTTAGATTTAGAGTTACGGTGAGGGTGAGGGTGCAGGTGAGGGTTAGGGTTAGCGTTACTGTGGGTTTTACGGTTAGGGTTAGGGTTAGTGTTAGATTGAGGGTGAGGTTCAGGTTTAGATTTAGCGTTAGTGTTAGGGTGAGGGTTAGTGTTAGGGTTAGGGTTAGTTTTAGGGTGAGGGTAAGGGTTATGGTGAGGATTTGGTTTTGGGTGAAGGTTATGGTTAAGTTGAGGGTTAGGATTAGGTTTAGAGTTATTGTTAGGGTTCGGTTTAAGGTTACGGTTACAGTGAGGGTGAGGTTGAGGTTTAGGCTTAGGGTTAGGGTGAGGTTTAGTGTGAGGGTGAGGTTTAGGTTTAGTTCAGGTGAGGGTTAGGTTGAGGGTTTGGGTTAGGGTTAGTGTTAGGGTTAGGGTTAGGGTGAGTGTTAGGGGGAGTGTTAGGGTTAGGGTTAAGTTTAGGATTACGTTTAGGATGAGGGTGAGTGTGTGTATTAGTGTTAGGTTTAGGTTTAGGCTTAGGGTTAGGCTGAGGGTGAGGTTGAGGGTGAGGGTTAGGGTTAGGGTGAGGGTTAAGGTTAGGGTTAGGGGTATGGTTAGGATGACGGTTAAGGTTAGGATTAGGGTTAGTGTGAGGGTTAGGGTGAGGGTAAGTTTTAGGGTTAGGGTTAGGGTTTTGTTTAGGGTGAGCGTTAAGGTTCGGGTTAAGTATAGGGTCAGGGTGATTGTTAGGGTAAGGGTTACAGTGAGGGTGAGGTTTAGGGTTATTTTGAGTGTTAGTGTTAGGATTAGGGTTAGTGTGAGGGTGTGGGTGAGGGTTAGGGTTAGGGTTAGGGTGAGGGTTAGGATGAGGGTTAGGGTTACGATTAGGGTTAGGGTGAGGGCTAGGGTGAGGGTGAGGGTTAGAGTAAGTGTAAGGCTTAGTCTTAGTGTTAGGCTGAGTGTGAGGTTGAGGGTGAGGTTTAGGGTTAGGGTGATGGTTAGGTTTACGTTTAGTGTTAGAGTTAGAATGAGGTTTAGGTTTAGGGGGAGGTTTAGGGTGAGGATGATGTTAAGTGTAATGGTGAGTTTTAGGCTGAGGGTGAGGTTTAAGGTAAGGGTGAGCGTAAGAGTTAGATTTAGGGTTATAGTAAGGGCTAGGGTTAGGGTTACGGTGAGGGTTAGATTGAGGATTAGGGTTAGGTTTAGTGTGAGGTTAAAGTGAGGATGAGGGTTAGGGTTAGGGTTAGGGTTACGGTGAGGTTTATGGTTAGGTTGAGGGTTAGGGTTAGGGTTCGGATTATTGTTAGGGTTAAGGTTAGGGTTACAGTTAGGGGGAGGGTTAGGGTGATGGTGAGGTTTAGTGTTAGGTTAGGGTTAGAGTTTGGGTTAGGGTGAGGGTGAGGTTTAGGGTTAGAGTTAGTGTTAGGGTGAGGTTTAGGTTGAGGGTTATGATAAGGGTTAGTTTTAGGGTTAGTGTTACGGTAAGAGTTAGGGGGACGGTTAGGATTAGGGTTAGGTTTAGGAATAGGATTAGGGCTAGAGTGATGGGGAGTGTGTGTGTTAGGTTTAGGTTTAGGGTTAGGCTTAGGATTAGGCAGAGGTTGAAGTTGAAGCTGAGCCTTAGGGTTATGAGGAGGGTTAGTATGGGGTTTAGGGTTAGGATTAGGCTTAGGGTAAGGGCTAGGGTGAATGTGAGGGTGAGGTTTAAGGTTATGGTTAGGGTTAGGGTTAGGGAGATTGTGAGGTTTAGGGTTAGAGTTAGGGTTAAGGTGAAGCTAAGGGTGAGAGTTAGGGTTAGGGTTAGGATTAGGATTAGGGTAAGGTTTAGGGTGAGTGTGAGGGTTACAGTTAGGCTTAGGGTTAGGCTGAGGGTGAGGGTGAGGTTTAGGGTTATGGTGAGCGTGAGGGTTAGGGTTAGGTTGAGGGTTAGGTTTAGGGTTAGGGTTAGGGTCCGGGTTAAGGTTAGGGATAGGGTGAGGGTAAGCATAAGGATTAGGGTAAGGATTAGGGTTAAGGTGAGGGCAAGGTTGAGGGTGAGGGTTAGGGTTAGTGTTATATTAAGGTTTAGGGTTAGGGTTAGGGTTAGGGTGAGGGTTACGTTGAGGGTTAGGGTTACAGTGAGGGTGAGGATTAGGGGTAGGGTGAGGGTTTGGGTTAGGATTAGGGTTAGCATGAGCGTGAGTGTTAGCATTACAGTTAGGGTTAGGGTTAGGGTTAAGTTTAGGTTTAGGATTAGTGTTATTGTTAGGGTTAGGGTTAGAGTTATGATGAGGGTGAGAGTGAGGGTGAGGGTTAGGATTAGGATGAGCGTTAGGGTTAGTGTGAGGGTTAGATTTAGGATTAGTGTTAGGGTGAGAGTTAGTGTTAGGGTTAGGGTTAGTTTTAGGGTGAGGGTAAGGGTAATGGTGAGGATTTGGGTTTGGGTGAGGGTTATGGTTAAGGTGAGGGTTAGGATTAGGTTTAGAGTTATTGTTAGGGTTCGGTTTAAGGTTACGGTTACAGTGAGGGTGAGGATGAGGTTTAGGGTTAGGGTTAGGTTCAGGTTTAGTGTGAGGGTGAGGTTTAGGGTTAGTTAAGGTGAGGGTTAAGTTGAGGGTTTGGGTTTGGGTTAGGGTTAGTGTTAGGGTGAGGTTGAGGTTTAGATTGAGGATTAGTGTTAGCGTTAGTGTGAGGTTTATGGTCAGGATGAGAATTAGGGTTAGGGTGAAGGCTAGGGTGAGGGTGAGGGATAGGTTTAGTGTTAGGGTGAGGTTTAGGGTTAGGGTGATGTTTAGGGTTAGTGTGAGTGTTAGTGTTAGGGTTAGGGTTAGTGTTAGCTTGAGGGTAAGCGTTAGGATGACGGTTAGTGTTAGGTTGAGGTTTATGGTTAGGGTGAGGTTTAGGGTTACGATAAGTGTAAGGGTGAGGGCTAGGCTAAGTGTTAGGGTGAGTGTTAGGGTTAAGGATAGGCTTAAGTTTAGGATTAGGTTTAGGATGAGGGTGAGTGTGAGGGTTAGGATTAGGGTTAGATTTAGGCTTAGAGTTAAGAGGAGGGTTAGGTTTAGGTTGTGGGTTAGGGTGAGGGTGAGGCTGAGGATTAGGTTTAGGGTTAGTGTTAGTGTTTTGGTTAGTGTTAGTGTTACAGTGGGGGTTGGGCTTAGGGTTAGGGTTAGGGTTAGGCTTAGAGATTGGGTGAGGGTTAGGATGATTATTAGGTTAAAATTAGGGTTACAGTGAGGGCTAGCGTGAAGGTGAGGTTTAGGGTTAGTGTTAGGGTAAGGTTTACGGTTAGGGTTAGGGTTAGGGTGAGGGTGAAGGTTAGGATGAGGGTTAGTGTTACAGTGAGGGTGATGGTTAGGATTAGGGTTAGCATTAGGGTTAGGATTGGGGTTAGGGTGAGGTTGAGTGTTAGCATTAGGGTTAGGGTTAGGGTTAGGTTTAGGGTTAGGATTACTGTTATTGTTAGGGTTAGGGTTAGAGTTATGGTGAGGGTGAGGGTGAGGGTGAGTGTTAGGGTTAGGGTGAGGTTGAGGGTTAGGGTTAGGGTTAGGAGTAGGATTAGGGTTAGTGTAAGGGTGAGTGAGAGGGTTAGGGTTAATGATAGGCTTAGGGTTAGGGTGAGGTTGAGGGTGAGGGTGAGGGTTAGGGTTAGGGTGAGGTTTAGTGTTAGGGATTGGGGGAGTCTGAGGGGTAGGTTTAGGGTTAGGCTTAGGATTAGGCTGAGCGTGAAGGTGTGGGTTAGGTTTAGGGTTAGTTTTAGGGTGAAGTTTAGGTTTTTGATTAGTGTTAGGGTTAGGGTGAGGGTGAGGTTTGGGGTTAGAGTTAGGGTTAGGGTGAGGTTTAGGTTGAGGGTTAGGGTAAGGGTTAGTTTTAGGGTTAGGGTTGGGGTGAGTCTTAGGGGGAGGGTTAGGGTTAGGGTTAGGTTTAGGGATAGGATTATGATTAGAGTGAGGGTGAGTGTGTGTGTTAGGTTTAGGTTTAGGGTTAGTGTGAGCTTTAGGCTGAGGGTGAGGTTGAGGGGGAGGGTAAGGTTTAGGGGAAGTGTTAGGGTGAGTGTTAGGGTTATGGTAAGGGCTAGGGTGAGTGTGAGGGTGAAGTTTAAGGTTAGGCTTAGGTTTAGGGTTAGGGTGAGGGTGAGGTTTACTGTTAGAGTTAGGGTTAGGGTGAGGCTGAGGGTGAGGGTTAGCGTTAGGGTTATTGTTTGGTTTAGGGTGAGCATTAGGGTGAGGGTGAGGATTAGGATTAGGATTAGGGTTAGGGTGAGTGTGAGGGTTAGGGTAAGGTTTAGGGTTAGGCTTAGGTTTAGCCTGAGGTTGAGGGTGAGGGTGAGGGTGAGGGTTAGGGTTAGGATGAAGGCTAGGGTGAAGGTGAGGGTTAGGGTTAGTGTTAGGGTGAGTGTTAGGTTTAGGGAGATGTTTAGGTTTAGTGTTAGGGGTAGGCTTAGTGTTAGGGTGAGGGTAAGTGTTAGGGTGAGGGTTAGGGTTAGGGTGAGGGTTATGGTTAGGGTGAGGGTAAGGGTTAGGATAAGTGTAAGGGTGAGGGCTAGTTTGAAGGTTAGGGTGAGGTTTAGGGTTATTTATAGGGTTAGGTTTAGGATTAGGGTTAGGTTGAGGGTGAGTGTGAGGGTTACGATTAGGGTTAGGGTTAACCTTAGAGTTAGGATGAGGGTTGGGTTTAGGGTTTGGATTAGGGTGAGGTGGAGGCTGAGGATTAGGATTAGGTTTAGTGTTAAATTTAAGGTTAGGTTTAGGGTTAGGGTTAGTGTTAGGGTTAGTGTTAGGGTTACATTTACTTTTGGGGTTAGGATTAGGGTTAGGCTTAGAGTTAGGGTGAGGGTTAGGATAAGGATTAGGTTTACAACTAGGGTGAGGGCTAGGGTGAAGCTGAGGATTAGGGTTAGTGTTAGGGTAAGGTTTAGGGTTAGGGTTAGGGTTAGGGTGAGGGTTAGGATGAGGGTTAGGGTTACAGTGAGAGTTAGGGTTAGGGTTAAGTTTAGGTTTAGGGTTAGGGTTAGGGTGAGGTTGAGTGTTAGCATTAGGGTTAGGTTAGGGTTAATGTTAGGTTTAGCGTTAGGATTACTGTTATTGTTATGGTTAGGGTTAGAGTTATGTTGAGGGTGAGGGTGAGGGTGAGTGTTAGGATTAGGGTGAGGTTTAGGGTTAGGGTTAGGATTAGGGTTAGGGTGAGAGTGAGGTTTATGTTTAGATTTAGGTTTATTTGGAGGGTTAGGTCGAGGGTTAGTGTTAGGGTAAGTGTTAGGGTTCAGGTTAGGTTGAGATTTAGGTTGAGGCTTACGGTTAGGGTTAGGGTTGGGGTTAGGATTAAGTTAGGGTGAGCCTGAGTGTGAGGTTTAGGTTTAGGCTTAGGCTTAGGCTTAGGGTTAAGCTGAGGGTGAGAGTGGCCGTGAGGATTAGGGTTAGGGTGATGGTTACACTTAGGGTTCGGGTGAGGGTTAGCTTTAGGCTCAGGGTTAGTGTTAGGGTTAGGGTGAGGTTGAGGTTTAGGGCTAGAGTTAGGGGTAGGGGGAGGGTTAGGGTTAGAGTGAGGGTTAGGGTGGAGGTGACGGTAAGAGTAAAGTTGAGGGTTAGGCTGAGGTTGAGGGTTACAGGAAGGGTGAGGTTTAAGGTTAGGTTGAGGGTTACGGTTAGGGATAGGGTGAGTGTGAGGGTTAGATTGAGGATTAGTTTTAGGGTTAGTGTGAAGTTTAGGGTGAGGATGAGGATTAGGGTTAGGGCGATGTCTAGGGAGAGGGTGAGTTTTAGGGTTAATGTTAGGGTGAGGTTTATGGTTAGGGTAATGTTTAGGGTTAGTGTGAGGTTTAGTGTTAGGGTTAGGGTTAGTGTTAGGGTGAGGGTAAGCGTTATGTTGAAGGTTAGGGTTAGGGTAAGGGTTAGGGTTAGGTTAGGGTTATTGTTAGTGTTAGGGTTAGGGTTAAGGTTGTGGTAAGGTTGAGGGTGAGGGTTAATGTTAGGGCAAGAATGAGTTTAGTTATAGGATTAGGGTTAGGGTTAGGGTCAGGGTGAGTTTTAGTGTTAGAGTTAGGGTTAGGGTGTGGCTGAGGGTGAGAGTTAGCGTTAGGATTAATGTTAGGGTTAGGCTTATGGTGAGTGTTAGGATGAGGCTGATGGTTAGAGTTAGGGTAAGGAGTAGGATTAGTTTAGTGTTAGGGTGAGTGTAAGGGTTAGGGTTAGGGTTAGGGATAGGCTTAGGGTTAAGTTGAGGTTGAGGTTGAGGGTTAGTTTTAGGGTGAGTTTTAGGGTTAGGTTTAGGGTGAGTGTGAGGGTTAGGATTAGGGTTATGCTTAGGATTAGGTTTAGGGTGAGGGTGTGGGTTAGGGTTAAGGTGAGGGTTAGGGTTATTTGGAGGGTTAGGAGGAGTGTTAGGGTTAGGATTAGGGTTAGGGTGAGAGTGAGTGTGTGTGTGTTAGAGTTAGAATTAGTGTTAGATTTAGGGTTAGGTTGAGGTTGAGGGTTAGGCTTAGAGTTAGGATTAGGTTTAGGGTAAGGGTTAGGTTGAGTGTGTGTGTTAAGGTTAGGGTTAGGGTTAGGCTTAGGGTTAGGCTGAGGGTGAGGGTGAGTGTGAGGGTTAGGGTTAGGGTTAGCGTGAGAGTTAGGGTTCGGTTATGTTTAGGGTTAGGGTGAGGGTTAGGGTCAGGGTTACAATGAGCTTGAGGTTTAGGGTTAGGTTGAGAGTTAGGGTTAGGGTTAGGGTATGGGTGAGGGTTCAATTTAGGGTTAAGTTTAGGGTTAGGCTTAGGGTTAGGCTGAGGTTGAGGTTGATGGTAAGGGTTAGGGTTAGGGTGAGGGTTTGGGTAAGGGTTAGGGGGAGGGTGAAGAAGAGGGTTAGGGTTAGGATTAAGGTTGGGTGAGGGCTAGGGTGAGGGTGAGCTTTAGGGTGAGGGTTAGGGTGAGAGTTAGGGTTAGGTTAAGGTGAGAGTTAGAGTTCGGTTTAAGTTTAGGGTTAGGTTGAGTGTTAGGGTAAGGGTTTCAGTGAGGCTGAGGGTGAGGGTTAGTTTGAGGGTTAGGGTTCAGATTAGGGTTAAGGTGAGGGTGAGGCTGAGGGTTAGGTTTAGTGTTAGGGTGAGGGTTAGGGTGAGGGCTAGAGTGAGGGTGAGGTTTAGGTTTAGGGTTAGGGTGAGGTTTAGGGTTAGGGTTAATGTTAGGGTGAGGGTGAGTTTTAGGTTTAGAGTTAGGGGTAGGGTGAGGCTGAGGTCTTGGTTTAGGGTTAGAATTAGTGTTAGATTTAGGGTTAGGTTGAGGTTGAGGGTTAGGCTTAGAGTTAGCATTAGGTTTAGGGTAAGGATTAGGGTGAGTGTGTGCGTTAGGGTTAGGCTTAGGGTTAGGCTTAGGGTTAGGCTGAGGGTGAGGGTGAGTGTAAGGGTTAGGGTTAGGGTGAGGGTTAGGGTTAGGTTTAGGGTGAGAGTTAGGGTTCGGTTATGTTTAGGGTTAGGGTGAGTGTTAGGGTCAGGGTTACGATTAGCTTGAGGTTTAGGGTTAGGTTGAGAGTTAGGGTTAGGGTTAGGTTATGGGTGAGGGTTAAGTTTAGGGTTAGAGTGAGGGTTAGGGTTAGGATTAGGCTTAGGGTGAGGGCTAGGGTGAGGGTGAGGGTTAGTGTTAGTGTTAGATTAAGGTTTAGGGTTTGGTTTAGGGTTAGGTTGTGGGTTAGTTTGAGGGCTAGGGTTAAGGTGAGTGTGAGGATTAGTGTTAGGGTGAGGGTTAGGGTTAGGATTAGGGTTAGCATGAGGGTGAGTGTTAGGATTAGGGTTAGGGTTAGAGTGAGGGTCAGGTTTAGGGTTAGGATTAGTGTTATTGTTAGGTTTAGGGTTAGAGTTATGGTGAGGGTGAAGATGAGGGTGAGGGTGAGTGTTAGGTTTAGGGTGAGGTTTAGGGATAGGGTTAGGATTAGTGTTATGGTAAGCTTGAGGTTTAGGGTTAGATTTAGGGTTAGTTTTAGGGTTAGGTCGATGGTTAGTGTTAGGGTTAGTTTTAGGGTTAAGGATGGGGTGAAGGTTAGGTTGAGGTTTAGGGTTGTGGTTATGTTTAGGGTTAGGATTAGGGTGAGCATGAGGGTGAGTGTGAGGGTTAGGGTTAGGCTTAGGCTTAGGCTTAGGGTTAAGCTGAGGGTGAGGGTGGGGATGAAGATTAGGTTTAGGGTGACGGTTAGGGTTAGGGTTGGGGTGAGTGTTAGGATGAGGGTTCGAATTAGGATTAGTGTTAGGGTGAAGTTTAGGGTGAGGGTGAGGGTTAGGTTTAGGGTGATGGTTAGGTTTAGTTTTAGGGTGAGGGTTAGGATGAGGTTTAGGGTTAGGGTGAGGTTTAGGGTGAGGATGATGGTAAGGGTAAAGGTGAGGTTTAGGCTGAGGGTGAGGGTTAAGTTAAGAGTGAGGGTTAGGGTAGTTTTAGGGTTAGGGTGAGGTTTAGATTGAGGATTAGGGTTAGGGTTAGTGTGAGGTTTAGGGTGAGGATGAGGGTTAGGGTTAGTGTGAGGGTGAGGGTTATTGTTAGGGTTAGGGTGAGGTCTAGGGTGAGGGTGAGGGTTAGGATTAGGGTTAGGTTTAAGTTGAGGTTTAGGATTAGGGTGAGGGTTAGGGTTAGTGTGACCGTTAGTGTTAGGGTTAGGGTTAGTTTTAGGGTGAGATTTAGTGTTAGGGTGAGGGGTAGGGTTAGGGTGAGGGTTATGGTTAGGGTGCGGGTTAGGGTTAGGATTAAGGTTATTGTTAGATTTAGGGTTAGGGTTAGGTTGAGTGTGAGGGTTACCATTAGGGTTAGGGTTAGCCTTAGTTTTGGGCTGAGGGTTTGGGTGAGGGTGAGGGTTAGGGTTAGTTTGAAGGTAAAGGTTAGGTTTAGGGTGAGGTTTAGTGTTAAGGATAGGGTTAGAGTTATTGTTAGGGTGAGGCTGAGGTTTAGGGGTAGGGTTAGTTTTAGGCTGAGGATTAGGGTGAGTGTTAGGGTTAGGGTGAGGTTTAGGGTAGGGGTGAGGGTAAGGGTAAACGTGAGGGTTAGGTTGAGGATGAGTGTTACGGTAAGGTTGACGGTTAGGGTTAAGTTGAGGGTTAGGGTTAGGGTTAGGGTGAGAGTTAGGGTTCGCATTAAGTTTAGGGTTAAGGTGAGGTTTAGATTAAGGCTTACAGTGAGAATGAGGGTTAGGGTTAGGTTGAGGGTTAGGGTTAGGATTAGGGTTAGGGTTAGAGTGAGGTTTAGGTTTACTGTTAGGGTGAGGGTAAGGAAGAGGTATTGGGTTAGAATTAGGGTTAGGGTGAGGCCTAGGGTGAGGGTGAGGTTTAGGGTTAGTATTAGGGTGAGGTTTAGGGTTAGGGTTATTGTTAGGGTTAGGGTGAGTGTCAGGTTTAGGGTTAGTGTTAGGGTTAAGGTTAGGGTGAGAGTTACGTTGAGGTTTAGGGTTAGGGTTAGGGTTAGGGTTAGGATTAGGGTTAGGGTTAGATTGAGGATTAGTGTTAGGGTTAGTGTGAGGTTTAGTGTGAGGATGAGGGTTAGGGTTAGGGTGAGAGCTAGGGTGAGGCTGAGCGTTAGGGTTAGTGTTAGGGTGAGTTTTAGGGTTAGGGTTATGTTTAGGGTTAGTGTGAGGGTTAGTGTTAGGGTGACAGTTAGTGTTAGGGTGAGGGTTACGGTTAGGTTGACGGTTATTTTTAGGGTGAGGGTTAGGGTGAGGGTGAGGGTTAGGGTTAGGTTTAGGGTTATTGATAGGGTTCGGGTTAGGTTGAGGGTGAGATTTAGGGTTAGAGTTAGGGTTAGTGTAAGGGTTAGGGTTAGGGTAAGCGTTAGGGTTAGGGTTAGGCTTAGGCTTAGACTTAGGCCGAGCATCCGGGTGAAGGTTAGGGTTCAGAATAGGGTGAGGGTTAGGGTTAGCGTTAGGGTGAGTGTTAGGATGAGGTTTAGGGTTAGGATTAGGGTTAGGGTGAGGGCTAGGGTGTGGGTTAGTGTGAGGGTTAGGGTTAGGGATGTGGATAGGTTTAGGATTAGTGTTAGGGTGAGGTGAGTGTGAGGGTTAGGGTTAGGGTTAGGGTTAGGGTGAGAGTTAGGGTTTGGCTTAAGTTTAGTGTCAGGGTGACATTTAGGGTAAGGGTTACGGTGAGGGTGAGGGTTAGGGTTAGTTTGAGGGTTAGGTTTAGAGTGAGTGTGAGAGTGAAGGTTAGGGTTAGTGTTAGGGTGCGGGATAGGATAAGGGTTAGGATTAGGATTAGGGTGAGGGCTATGGTGAGGGTGAGGTTTAGGTTTAGATTTAGTGTGAGATTTAGGGTTAGGATTAGTGTTAGGATTAGGGTGAGCATTAGGGTTAGGGTTAGCTTTAGGCTTTGGCTGAGGCTTAGGCTGAGCATGAGGGTGAGGGTTAGGGTTAGGGAAAAGTTAAGGTTTAGGGTTAGGGTAAGGATTAGGTTTAAGTTGAGGGTGAGGTTTATGGTTATATTTAGGGTTACTTGGAGGGTTAGGTCAAGGGTAAGGGTTAGGGATAGTGTTAGGGTTAAGGTTAGGATGAGGGTTAGGATGAGGTTTAGGGTTATGCTTAGGGTTAGGGTTAGGATTAGGGTTAGGGTGAGTGTGAGGGTTAGGGTTAGGCTTAGGCTTAGGGATAGGCTGAGGTTGAGGATGGGGGTGTGGATTAGGGTTAGTGTGATTGTTAGCTTTAGGGTTAGGGTGAGGGTTAGGATGAGGGTTAGGTTTAGGATTAGTGTTAGGGTGAGGTCTAGGGTGAGGATGAAGGTTAGGTTAAGGGTTAGGCTTAGGCTTAGGGTTAGGCTGAGGGCGTGGTTGAGGGTGAGGTTTAGGGTTAGGGTGATGTTTAGGTTTAGGGTTAGGGTGTGGGTTAGGGTGAGGATGATGGTAAGGGTAAAGGTGAGGTTTAGGCTGAGGGTGAGGGTTAAGATAAGGGTGAGTGTTAGGGTTAGGTTTAGGTTTAGGGTAACGGTTAGGGTTAGGGTGAGGTTGAGGGTTAGATTGAGAATTAGGGTTAGGGTTAGTGTGAGGTTTAGGGTGAGGATGAGGGTTAGGGTTAGGGTAAGAGTGACGGTTAGAATTAGGGTTAGGGTGAGGGCTAGGGTGAGGGTGAGTGTTATGTTCATGGTTAGGGTTAAGGTGATGTTTAGGATTAGGGTGTTATGGTTAGTGTGAGGGTTAGTGTTAGGGTTAGGGTTATTGATAGGGTGATTGTAAGTGTTAGGGTGAGGGTTAGGGGTAGGGTGAGTGTTATGGTTAGGGTGAGTTTTAGCATTAGGGTTAGGTTTAACGTTAGGTTTAGGGAAAGTTTTACGGTTACAGTGAGGGTGAGGGTGAGGATTAGTGTTAGGGTTAGGGTGAGGTTTAGTGTTAGGGTTATGGTTAGAGTTAGGGTTAGGGTGAGGGTGAGCTTTAGGGGTAGAGTTAGGGTTAGCGTGAGAGTTAGGGTGAGTGAGGGTTAGGTTTAGGGTGCGGGTTAGGGTGGGGCTGACGTTAGGGGTAAACGTGAGGGTTAGGGTTATGGTAAGGGTGAGGGTTAGAGTTACAGTGAGGTTTAGTGTTAGGTTTAGGGTGATGGTGAGGGTTAGTGTGAGGATTAGTGTTAGGGTTAGTGTAAGGTTTGGGGTGAGGATGAGGGTTAGGGCTAGGGTGAGAGCTAGGATGAAGGTGAGGGTTAGGATTAGTGTTAGGTTGATGTTTAGCGTTAGGGTGATGTTTAAGGTTAGTGTGAGGGTTAGTGTTAGGGTTAATGTTAGTGTTAGGGAGATGGTAAGTGTTAGGGTGAGGGTTGGAGTTAGTGTAAGGGTTAGGGTTAGGGTGAGGATTAGTGATAGGGTGAGGCTTAGGGTTAGGGTTAGGGTTATTGATAGGGTTAGGGTTAGGGTGAGGGTGAGGGTGAGATTTAGGGTTAGAGTTAGGGTCAGTGTTAGGGTTAGGGTTAGGCTCAGGCTTAGGCCTAGGCTGAGCATCAGGGGAAGGGTTAGGGTTCGGGATAGGGTGAGGGTTAGGGTTAGGGTTTGTGTGAGGGTTAAGATGAGGTTTTTGTTTAGGATTAGGGTTAGGGTGAGGGCTAAGATGAGGGTTAGGGTGAGGGTTAAGTTTACAGTGAGAGATAGGGTTCGGGTTAAGTTAGGGTCAGGGTGACGGTTAGGGTAAAGGTTACTGTGAGGGTGAGGGTTAGGTTTAGGTTGAGGGTTAGGGTTATGATTAGGGTTAGGGTGAGGGTGAGGGTGAGGGTTAGGGTTAGTGTTAGGGTGAGGGATAGGATGAGGGTTAGTATTAGGATAAGGGTGAGGGCTAGGGTGAGGTTGAGGTTTAGGGTTAGGGTTAGGGTAAGGTTTAGGGTTAGGGTTAGGTTTAGGGTGAGGATGAGTTTTAGGGTTAGAGTTAGGATAAGGGTGAGGCTGAGGTTGAGGGTTAGGTTTAAGCTTAGTGTAACAGTTATGGTTAGGGTGAGTGTTAGGGTGAGGTTTCGATTAAGGGTTAGGGTAAGGGTTAGGATTAGGTTTAGGATGAGTGTTAAATTTAGGTTTAAGTTTAGGATTAGTTTAAGGTTTAGGGTGAGGAAGAGGGTTAGGGTTAGGGTGATGGTGAGGGTGCGGTTTTGGGGTGGCATTAGGGTTAGGGTGATGGTTAGGTTGAGGGTTAGGGTTAGGGTAAGGGTTAGTGTGGGGGTGATGGTAAGGTTAAACGTGAGGGTTAGGCTGAGGGTGAGGCTTACATTGGGGTGAGGGTGAGGGTTAGGGTGAGGGTTAGGGTTAGGGGAAGAGTGTGGGTGAGGGTTAGATTGAGGATTAGTTTTAGCGTTAGTGTGAGGTTTAGGGTGAGGATGAGGGTTAGGGTTAGTGGGAGGGCTAGGGTGAGGGTGAGGTTTAGGTTTAGGTTTAGGGTGAGGTTTAGGGTTAGGGTGATGATTAGGGTTATTGTAAGGGTTAGTGTTAGGGTTAGGGTTAGTGTTAGGGTGAGGGTAAGTGTTAGGGTGAGGCTTATTGTTAGGGTGAGGGTTATGGTTAGGTTGAGGGTTAGGGTTAGTGTTTGGTTATTGTTAGGGTTAGGGTTAGGGTTACGGTTACGGTCAGGGTGAGGGTGAGGGTTAGGGTTAGGTTTAGTATGAGGTTTAGGTTTATGGTAAGGGTTAGAGTTAGGGTTAGGGTGAGAGTGAGGTTTACGGTTAGAGTTAGGGGTAGTGTTAGGGTTAGTGTTAGGGTGAGGGTTTGTGTTAGAGTTATGCTTAGGCTTAGGCTTAGGGCAATCATGAGGGTGAGGGTTAGGGTTAGGTTTAGGGTTAGGCTTAGTGTTATTTTTAGGTTTAGGTTTAGAGTTACGGTGAGATTGAGGGTGAGGGTGAGGGTTAGGGTTAGGGTGAGGTTTAGCGTGAGGTTTAGGGTTAGGGTTAGGGTGAGGGTGAGGTTTAGGGTTAGAGTTAGTGTTAGGTTGAGGGTTGGAGGAGGTTTAGCGTTATTGTTAGTGTTAGGGTTACAGGGAGGTTGAGGGTTAGGTTGAGGTTGAGGGATAGGGTAAGGTTTAGTATTAGGGTGAAGGTGAGGGTGAGTGTGAAGGTTAGGGTGAGGGCTAGGCTTAGGCTGATGGTTAGGCTGAGGGTGAGGGAGGGGATGAGGATTAGGGTTAGGGTGATGGTTTGGGTTAGGGTTAGTGTTATTGTTAGGGTTAGGGTTATAGTTACGGTGAGTGTGAGTGTGCGGGTGAGGGTTAGGGTTAGGGTTAGGGTGTGATTTAGGGTTAGGTTTAGGGTTAGTGTGAGGGTGAGGTTTAGGGTTAGATATAGGGTTAGGGGGAGGGTTAGGGTTAGGGTTAGGGATAGGGTTAGTGTTAGAGTTACGGTGAGGGTGAGGGTTAGGTTGAGGTTTAGGTTTAGCGTTATGGTTAGGGTTAGTGTGAGGGTTATTGTTAGAGTTAGGGTTAGTTTTAGGATGAGGGTAAGTGTTAGGCTGAGGGTTTGGGTTAGGGTGAATATTATGGTTAAGGTGAGTGTTAGGATTAGGGTTAGGGTTATTGTTAGGGTTAGGTTTAGGGTTTTGGTTACAGTGAGGGTGAGATTTAAGGTTAGAGTTAGAGTGAGGTTTAGGGTTTGGGTTAGGGTTAGAGTGAGGGTTAGGATGAAGGTGAGGTTTACGGTTAGTTAGGGTGAGGGTGAGGGTTAGGATTAGGATTATCTTTAGGGTCAGGGTGAGTGTGTGTGTTAGGGTTAGGTTTAGGTTTAGGCTAAGGGTTAGGCAAAGTGTGAGGTTGAGTGTGAGGGTTAGGGGTAGGATTAGGGTTAGTGTGAGCGTGAGGGCGAGGGTTTGGTTTAGTGTTAGGGTGAGGGTTAGGATCAGTGTAAGGATTAGGGTTAGGGTTATGGTGAGCGTTATGTTTAGGGTTAGGTTGATGTATTTAGTTAGGATAAGGATGAGGGTTCGTTTTAGAGTTAGGGTGAGGGTTAGGATGAGGATTAGGGTTACCATTAGTGTTAGGGTGAGGGCTAAAGTGAGGGTGAGAACTAGGGTTAGTGTTAGTGTAAGTTTTAGGGTTATAGTTAGGGTTAGAGTGAGGGTTAGGATGAGGGTTAGGGTTTCGGTGAGGGTGAGGGTTAGGGTTAGAGTGAGGGTTAAGTTTAGTTTTAGGGTAAGGGTTAGGATGAGGGTGAGGTTTAGGGTTAGTGTTAGGGTTAGGGTGAAGCTGAGGGTGAGTGTTAGGGTGACAGTTAGTGTTAGGTTTAGGGTTAGGGTAAGGTTCAGGTTTATGGTGAGTGTGAGGATGAGGGTTAGGGTTAGGGTGAGGGTTAGGGCTAAGGTTAGGAGGAGGGTTAGGGTGAGGTTTAGGGTTAGGATGAGGATAAGGGAGTGGGCTAGGGTGAGGGTGAGGTTTAGGGCTAGGTTGAGGGTGAGGTTTAGGGTTAGGGTTAGGGTGAGATTTAGGGTTAGGGTTTGGGTTAGGGTTAGGGTGAGGGTGAGGTTTAGGGTTAGAGTTAGGGTTAGACTGAGGCTTAGGGTTAAGCTGAGAGTGAGGGTGAGGCTGAGGGTTAGTGTTAGGGTGAGAGTTAGTATAAGGGTTAGGTGGAGGGTTAGGAAAAGGGACAGGGTTAGGATTAGGTTTGGGTGAGACTAGGGTGAGAATGAGGTTTAGGGTTAGGGTTAGCTTGAGGGTTAGGATTATGGTAAGGGTGAGAGTTAGTGTTCGGGTTAAGTTTAGGGTTAGGTTGAGGGTTAAGGTATGGGTTAAGGTAAGGGTGAGGGTTAGTGTTAGGTTGAGGGTGAGGGCTCGGATTAGGGTTAGGGTGAGCATGAGGGTTATGGTTAGTGTTAGGGTGAGGGTTAGGATGAGGGTTAGGGTTAGGATTAGTGTTAGGGTGAGGGCTAGGGTGAGGATGAGGTTTAGGGTTAGGGTTAGGGTTAGGGTGAGGTTTGGGTTTAGGGGTAGGGTTAGTGTTAGGGTGAGGGTGATGTTTATATTTATAGTTAGGGGTAGGATGAGACTGAGATTGAGGGTTAGGGTTAGGCTTAGTGTTAGATTTAGGGTTAGGGTGAGAATTAGGTTGAGGGTGAGGGTTAGGCTTAGGGTTAGGATTAGTTTTAGGGTAAGGGTTAGGGTGAGTGTGAGCATTAGGGATAGGGTTAGGGTTTGGCTTAGGGTTAGGCTGAGGGTGAGGGTGAGGATGAAGGTTAGGGTTAGTGTTAGATTAAGGTTTAGGGTTAGGGTTAGGGTTAGGGTGAGGGTTAAGTTGAGCATGAGGTTTAGGGTTATGTTGAGGGTGAGGCTTAGGGTTAGGGCTAGGGAGAAGGTTAAGGTTAGGGTTAGGGTGAGGGTTAGGATGAGGATTAGGGTTAAGATTAGGGTTAGGGTGAGGGCTAGGGCTAGGGTGAGTGTGAGTTTTAGGGTTAGTGTTAGATTAACTTTTAGAGTTAGGGTTAGGGTTAGGGTGAGTGTAAGTTTGAGGGATAGGGTTACGGTCAGGGTGATGATTAGGGTTAGGGTGAGGGTTAGGTTTTGGATTAGGTTTACCCTGAGGATGAGTGTTAGGATTAGTGTTAGTGTTAGGGTTAGGGTTAGGTTTCGGTTTAGGATTAGTTTTATTGTTAGGGTTAGGGTTCGAGTTATGGTGAGGGTGAGTGTGAGGGTGAGGGTGAGGTTTAGGGTGAGGTTTAGCATTAAGGTTAGGATTAGGGTTAGGGTGAGGGTGAGGGTTAGGCTTAGGGTGAGTGTTAGGGTTTGGGTTAGGGTGAGAGTTAGGGTTCGGTTATGTTTAGGGTTAGGGTGAGGGTTAGGGTTAGGGTTAAGGTGAGCATGAGGTTTAGGGTTACGTTGAGGATTAGGCTTACGGTTAGGGCTAGGGTGAGGGTTAAGGTTAGGGTTAGGGTGAGGGTAAGGATGAGGTTTGGGGTTAGGATTAGTGTTAGGGTGAGGGCTAGGGTTAGCTTGAGGGTTAGGATTAGTGTTAGATTAAGGTTTAGGGTTAGGTTTAGGGTTAGGGTGAGGGTTAGGTTGAGGGTTAGGGTTACAGTGATGGTGAGGATTAGGGTTAGGGTGAGGGTTAGGGTTAGCATGAGGTTTAGTGTTAGGATTACAGTTAGGGTGAGGGTTAGGGTTAGGTTTAGGGTTAGGATTAGTGTTATAGTTAGGGTTAGGGTTAGAGTTATGGTGAGGGTGAGGGTGAGGGTGAGGGTTAGGGTTAGGATGAAGTTTAGGGTTAAGGTTAGGATTAGCGTTAGTGTGAGGGTGAGGTTTAGGGTTAGATTTAAGGTTAGTTGGAGGGTTAGGTCGAGGGTTAGGGTTAGGTTTATTTTTAGGGGTAAGGTTAGGGTGAGGGTTAGATTGAGGTTTAGGGTTATGGTTAGTGTTAGTGTTAGGATTAGGATGAGGGTGAGGTTGAGTGTTAGGGTTAAGGTTAGGTTTCGCCTTAGGCTTAGGGTTAGGCTGAGGGTGAGGGTGGGGGTGAAGATTAGGTTTAGGGTGATGGTTAGCATTAGGGCTAGGGTGAGGGTTAAGCTGAGTGTTAGGATTAGGATTAGGGTTAGGATGAGGGCTAGGGTGAGGGTGAGGGTTAGGGTAAGTTTTTGGCTTAGGCTTTGGGTTAGGATGAGCATGAGTTTGAGAATGAGGGTTAGGGTTAGGGTGATGTTTAGGTTTATGGATAGGGTGAGTGTTAGGATGAGGGTTAGGGTTAGGGTGAGGGATATGTTGAGGATGATGTTAAGGGTAAAGATGAGGTTTAGGCTGAGGGTGAGGGTTAAGATAAGGGTGAGGGTTAGGGTTAAGTTTAGGGTTAGGGTAAGGGTTAAGGTTAGGGTTAGGGTTAGGGTGAGGTTAAGGATTAGGGTGAGGTTTAGGGTTAGTGTGAGGGTTAGTGTTAGGATTAGCGTTAGTGTTAGGGTGAGGGTATGTGTTATGGTGAGGGTTAGGGTTAGGGTGCGGGTTACGGTTTGTGTGAGGGTTAGGGTTAGGGTTATTGTTAGTTTTAGAGTTAGGGTTATGGTTACGGTGATGGTGAGGGTTAGGGTTAGGGTTAGGGTGAGGTTTAGTGTTAGTGTTAGGGTTAGAGTTAGGGTTATGGTGAGGGTGAGGTTTAGGGGTACAGTCAGTGTTAGGGTGAGGGTTAGGGTTAGGTGTGGGGTAGCGTGGTTGTGACAGTGAGGGTAAAGTTGAGGGTTAGGCTGAGGGTGAGGGTTAAGGTAAGGGTGAGGTTTAGGGTTAGGGTGAGGGTTAGTGTTAGCTTTAGGGTAAGGTTGAGGGTTAGATTGAGGATTAGTGTTAGGTTTAGTGTGAGGTTTAGTGTGAGGATGAGGGTTAGGATTAGGGTGAAGTCTAGGGTTGGGGTGAGGGTTGGGGTTAGTGTTAGGCTGAGGTTTAGGGCGATGTTTAGGGTTAGTGTGTTTGTTAGTGTTAGGGTTAGGGTTAGTGTTAGGTTGAGGGTAAGTGTTTGGATGAGCATTAGGGTTAGGGTGAGGGTAATGGTTAGGGTGAGTGTTAGGGTTAGGTTTATGTTTATTGTTAGGGTTTGGGATAGTGTTACGGTTACAGTGAGGGTGAGGGTTAGGTTTAGGGTGAGGTTTCGTGTTAGTGTTAGGGTTAGGGTGAGGTTGAGGTTTAGGGTTAGATTTAGGGTTAGTGTTAGTGTGAGGGTTAGTGTTAGCATTAGGGTTAATGTTACAGTGAGGGTAAGTCTTAGGGTGAGGGTTTGGGTCAGGGTGAGGGTTATGGTTAGTGTGAGGGTTAGGATTAGGGTTAGGGTTATTGTTAGGGTTGGGTTTAAGGTTATGGTTATGGTACGGGTGAGGGTGAGGGTTAGTGTTAGGGTTAGGGTGAGGTTTAGAGTCAGGGTGAGGTTTAGGGTTAGAGTTAGGTTTAGGGTGAGGGTTAGCTTGAGGGTTAGGTTTAGGGTTAGTGTTAGGTTTAGGGTTAGGGTGAGAGTTAGGAGGGGGTTTAGGGTTAGTGTTAGGGTTAGGATTAGGGTTAGGGTGAGGGTGAGTGTGTGTGTTAGGGTTTGGTTTAGGGTTAGGCTTAGGGTTAGGCTGAGGGTGAGGTTGAGAGTGATGGTTAGGTTTAGGGTTAGGGTAAGTGTGAGGGTTAGGTTTAGGTTTAGGGTTAGGGTGGGGTTAGGATTAGGGTTAGGGTGAGGGTGAGGGTGAGGGTGAGGTTTAGGTTTAGGTTAGGATGAGGGTTAGGGTTAGGATTAGGATTAGGGTGAGTGCTAGGGTGAGGGTGATGGTTAGGGTTAGGGTGACGGTTAGGTTTACTTTTAGGGTGAGGGTTAGGATGAGGTTTAGTGTTAGGAGGAGGTTTAGGGTGAGGATGATGGTAAGGGTAAAGGTGAGGTTTCGGCTAGGGGTTAGGGTTAAGATAAGGGTGAGTGTTAGGGTTAGGTTTAGGGTTAGGTAAGGGTTAGGATTAGGGTTATGATGAGGTTTCAATTGAGGTTTAGGGTTAGGGTTAGTGTAAGGTTTAAGGTGAGGTTGAGGGTTATGGTTACGGTCAGGTTTAGGGTTAGGGTGAGGTTGAGTTTTTGTGGTGTCATTAGGGTTAGGGTGATAGGGTGAGGTTTAGGGTTAGGGTAAGGGTTAGCGTGGGGGTGATGGTAAGGGTAAATGTGAGGTTTAGGCTGAGGTTGAGGGTTATAGTGGGGTGAGCTTTAGGATTAGGTTGAGGGTTAGGGTTAGGGGAAGGGTGTGGGTGAGGGTTAGATTGAGGATTAGTGTTAGGGTTAGTGTGAGGTTTAGGATTAGGTTGAGGGTTAGGGTTAGGGTGAGGGCTAGGGTGAGGGTGAGGGTTAGGTTTAGGTTTATGGTGAGGTTTGGGGTTAGGGTCATGATTAGGGTTAGTGTGAGGGTTAGTGTTAGATTTAGGGTTAGTGTTAGGGTGAGGGTAAGTGTTAGGGTGAGGGTTAGGGTCAGGGTGAGGGTTATGGTTAGGTTGAGTGTTAGGGTTAGGGTTAGGGTTATTGTTAGGGTTAGGGTTACGGTTACGGTGAGGATGAGGGTGAGGGTGATGGTGAGAGTTAGGGTTAGAGTTAGTATGAGGTTTAGGTTTAGGGAATGGGTTAGAGTTAGTGTTAGGGTGAGAGTGAGTTTTACGGTTAGAGTTAGGATTAGTGTTAGGGTTAGGGTTAGGGTGAGGGTTTGGGTTAGAGTTACACTTAGGCTTAGGCTTAGTCTTAGTCCAAGCATGAGGGTGAGGGTTAGGGTTAGGGTTAGGGTGTGGGTTAGGGTTAGGGTTAGGGTTAGGGTGAGGTTTAGGATGAGGTTTAGGGTTAGGATTAGTGTTAGGGTGAGGACTAGGGTGAGGGTTAGGGTGAGGATTAGGTTTAGGGATAAGGTTAGGTTTAGGGTTATAGTTACGTTGAGGGTAAGTCTGAAGGTCAGTGTTAGGGTTAGGCTTAGGGTTAGGGTGAGGGTAAGGTTATGGTTTTTGTTAGGGTGAGGGTGATGCTGAGGATTAGGGATAGATTTAGGGTTGGCTTTAGTGTTAGTGTTAGGGTTAGGGTTATGGTTACAGTTAGGGTTAGAGTTAGGCTTAGGGTTAGGCTGAGGGTGAGGGTGGGGTTGAGGATTAGGGTTAGGGTTAGGATTAGGGTTATTGTTAGTGTTATGGTTAGGGTTAAGTTTGCACTGAGGGTGAGGCTGAAAGTGAGGATTATGGTTAATGTTAGGGTTAGGGTTAGGGTTAGTGTTATTTTTAGGGTTAGGTTTAGAGTTATGATGAGATTGAGGGTGAGGGTGAAGGTTAGGGTTAGGGTGAGGTTTAGCATGAGGTTTAGGGTTAGGGTTAGGGTGAGGGTGAGGTTTAACGTTAGAGTTAGTGTTGGGGGAGGGTTAGGGGGAGGGTTAGGGTTATTGTTAGTGTTAGGGTTAGGGGATGGTGAGGATTAGGTTGAGGTTTAGGGATAGGGTTAGGTTTAGTATTAGGGTTAGGGTGAGGGTGAGTGTGACCGTTAGGGTGAGGGCTAGGCTTAGGCTTAGGGTTAGGCTGAGGGTGACAGTGGGGGTGAAGATTAGGTTTAGGGTGATGGTTTTGGTTAGGGTTAGTGTTATTTTTAGGGTTAGGGTTAGAGTTATGGTGAGTGTGAGGGTTAGGGTTAGGTTTAGGGTGAGGTTTAGGGTTAGGGTTAGGATTAGGGTTAGGGTGAGGTTGAGGTTTAGGTTAGATTTAGGGTTAGTTGGAGGTTTAGGTCGAGGGTTAGGGTTAGGGTTAGTTTTAGGGTTAAGGTTAGGGTGAGGGTTAGGTTGAGGTTTAGGGTTATGGTTAGGGTTAGTTTTAGGAGTAGGGTGAGTGTGAGTGTGAGGGTGAGGGTTAGGTTTAGTCTTAGGCTTAGGCTTAGGGTTAGGCTGAGGGTGAGGGTGGGGGTGAATATTAGGTTTAGAGTGATGGTTAGGGTTGGGGCTAGGGTGAGGGTTAGGATGAGGGTTAGGATTAGGATTAGGGTTAGGGTGAGGTCTAGGGTGTGGGTGAGGGTTAGGGTAAGAGTTAAACTTAGGCTTAGGGTTAGGCTGAGCGTGAGGTTGAGGGTGAGGGTTAGGGTTAGGGTGATGTTTAGGTTTAGGGTTAGGGTGATGGTTAGGATGAGGTTTAGTTTTAGGGTGGGGGTTAGGGTGAGGATGATGGTAAGGGTAAAGGTGAGGTTTAGGCTGAGGGTGAGGGTTAAGATAAGGGTGAGGGTTAGGGTTTGGTTTCAGGTTAGGGTAAGGGTTAGGATTAGGGTTAGGGTGAGGTTTAGATTGAGGATTAGGGTTAGGGTTAGTGTGAGGTTTAGAGTGAGGATGAGGTTTAGGGTTAGTGTGAGGGTGAGGGTTAGGATGAGGTTCAGTTTTAGGATTAGTGTTATGGTGAGGGCTAGCATGAGTGTGAGGTTTAGGGTTTGGGTTAAGTTGAGGTTTAGGGTTACGTTTAGGGTTAGGGTTAGGGTGAGGTTTATGGTTATTGTTAGTGTTAGGGTTATGGGATGGTGAGTGTTAGGTTGAGGTTTAAGGATAGTGTTAGATTTAGTATTAGATTTAGGGTGAGGGTGAGTGTGACGGTTAGGGTGAAGGCTAGGCTTAGGCTTAGGGTTAGGCTGAGGGTGAGGGTGCGGGTGAGGGTTAGGCTTAGGGTTAGGGTGGGGTTTAGGGTTAGGTTTAGGGTTAGTGTGAGGGTGAGGTTTAGGGTTAGTGTGAGGGTGAGGTTTAGGGTTAGATATAGGGTTAAGGGTAAGGTTAGGGTTAGGTTTAGGGATAGGGTTAGTGTTAGAGTTACGGTGAGGGTGAGGGTTAGGTTGAGGTTTAGGGTTAGGTTTATGGTTAGGGTTAGTGTGAGGGTTAGTGTTAGGGTTAGGGTTAGTGTTAGGGTGAGGGCAAGTGTTAGGGTGAGGGTTTGGGTTAGGGTGAGGGTTATGGTTAGGGTGAGTGTTAGGATTAGGTTTAGGGTTATTGTTAGGGTTAGGTTTAGGGTTTTGATTAAGGTGAGGGTGAGGTATAGGGTTAGGGTTAGGGTGAGGTTTAGGGTTTGAGTTAGGGTTAGAATGAGGATTAGGATGAAGGTGAGGTTTGGGGTTAGAGTTAGGGTGATGGTGAGGGTTAGGGTTAGGATTTGGGTTAGGGTGAGGGTGAGTGTGTGTGTTAGGGTTAGGTTTAGGTTTAGGCTAAGAGTTAAGCTACGGGTGAGGTTGAGGGTGAAGTTTAGGGTTTGGATTAGCGTTAGTGTGAGAGTGAGGGCGACGGTTTGGTTTAGTGTTAGGGTGAGGGTTAGGGTGAGTGTTAGGATTAGGGTTAGGGTTATGGTGAGCATTAGGGATAGGGTTAGGTTGAGGGTTTGGATTAGGGTAAGAGTTAGGGTTCAGTTAATTTCAGGGTTAGGGTGAGGGTTAGGGTTAGGGTTATGGTGAACATTAGGGATAGGGTTAGGTTGAGGGTTTGGGTTAGGTTAAGGATGAGGGTTAGTTTTAGGGTTAGGATGAGGTTTAGGATGAGAATTAGGGTTATGATTAGTGTTAGGGTGAGGGATAGGGTGAGGGTGAGAACTAGGGTTAGTGTTAGGTTAAGGTTTAGGACTGGGATAGGATTAGGGTGAGGGTTAGGATGAGGGTTAGGATGAGGATTAGGGTTATGATTAGTGTTTGGGTGAGGGATAGTGTGAGGGTGAGAACTAGGGTTAGTGTTAGGTTAAGGTTTAGGGCTGGGACAGGATTAGGCTGAGGGTTAGGATGAGGGTTAGGTTTACAGTGAGGGTGAGGGTTAGGGTTAGGGTGAGGGTTAGGGTTAGGATTAGGGTTAGGGTTAGGGTTAGGGTGAGGGTGAGGTTTATGGATAGAGTTAGGGTTAGGTTGAAGCTGAGGGTGAGTGTTAGGTTTCCAGTTAGTGTAAGGTTTTAGGTTAGTGTAAGGGTCAGGGTTAGAGTGAGGGTAAGTGTGAGGGCTAAATTTAGGGTGAGGGTTAGGGTTAAGGTTTGGGGGAGGGTTAGGATGAGGGTTAGGATTAGGATTAGGGTTAGGGTGAGGGCTAGGGTGAGGGTGCAGTTTAGGGTTAAGGTTTGGGTGAGGTTTAGGGTTAGGTTTAGGGTTAGGGTGAGGGTGAGGCTGAGATTTAGGGTTAGAGTTAGGGTTAAGGTGAGCTGAGGGTGAGGGTTAGGTTTAGGTTTAGGATTAGGATTAGGGTGAGGGTTAGGGTGAGTGTGAGGTTTAGGGTTAAGGTTAGGGTTAGGCTTAGGGGTACACTGAGGGTGAGGGTGAGGGTTAGGGTTAGGATTAGTGTTAAGGTGAGGTTGAGTGTGTATGTTAGTGTTAGGTTTAGGATTAGGCTTCATGTTAGGCTGAGGGTGAGGTTGAGGATTAGGGTTTGCGTGAGCGTTAGGGTAAGGGATAGGGGGAGGGTTAGGATGAGGGTTAGTGTTAGGATTAAGGTTAGGGTGAGGTCTAGGGTGAGGTTTAAGTTTAGGGTGAGGGTGAGGTTTAGTGTTAGAGTTAGTGTTAGGGTGAGGCTGAGGGTGAGGTTTAGGGTTAGGATTAATGTTAAGCTTAGGCTTAAGGTGAGGGTTAGGTTGAGGGTGAGGTTTAGGGTTAGGGTGAGGACTAGGATTAGGGTTAGTGTGAGGTGGAGGAGGAGGGTTAGGCTTAGGGTTAGGGATAGGCTTACGGTTAGGCTGAGGTTGAGGGTGAGGGTTAGTGTTAGGTTGCAGTTTAGGGTTAGGTTTACGGTGAGTGTGATTGTTAGATTTAGGGTTAGGCTTACAATTAGATCTAGGGTGAGGGTGTTGGTTAGTGTTAGGGTTAGGGTTAGGGTTATGGGGAGGGTTAAGATGAGGGTTGGGTTAGGGTGAGGTTTAGGGTGAGGGTGAGTTTGTGTGTTAGGATTAGTTTTAGTGTTAGGCTTAGGGTTAGTCTGAGGGTGAGTTTGAGGCTTAGGGTTAGTGTTAGGATGAGGGTTAGAGTAAGGGTTAGGGGGAGAGTTAGGAAAAGCGATAGGGTTAGGATTAGGGTTGGGTGAGGCTAGAGTGAGGATGAGGTTTAGGGTTAGGTTTACCTTGATCATTAGGATTATGGTAAGTGTGAGAATTAGTGTTTGGGTTAAGTTTAGGGTTAGGTTGAGCGTTAGGGTAAGGCTTATCGTGAGGGTTCGGGTTAGGGTTAGGTTGAGGGTGAGGGTTCGGATTAGGTTTAGGGTGAGGGTTATGTTTAGTGTTAGGGTGAGGATGAAGGCTAGGGTGAGGGTGAGGTTTAGGGTTAGGGTTAGGGTTAGGATGAGGATTAGGGTTAGGGGTAGGGTTAGTGTTAGGGTGATGGTGAAGTTTAGGGTTAGAGTTAGGGGTAGGATGAGGCTGAGGTTGGGGGTTAGGGTTAGGGTTAGTGTTAGATTTAGGGCTAGGGTGAGGGTTAGGTTGAGGGTGAGGGTTAGGCTTAGTGTTAGTGTTAGGTTTAGGGTAAGGGTTAGGGTGAGTGTTCGAGGTAGGGCTAGGGTTAGGTTTTGGCTTAGGGTTAGGCTGAGGGTGATGGTTATGGTTAGGTTTAGTGTTAGATTAAGTTTTATGGTTAGGATTAGGGTTAGGGTGAGAGTTAGGGTTCGGTTATGTTTGTTCGGGTGAGGCTTATGTTTAGGGTTAAGGTGAGCGTGAGGTTTAGGGTTACGTTGAGGATTAGGGTTAGGGTTAGAGCTAGGGTGAGGGTTAGGGTTAGGGTTAGGGTGAGGGTAAGGATGAGGTTTAGGGTTAGGATTAGGGTTAGGGTGAGGCCTAGGTTGAGGTTGAGGGTTAGGGTTAGTGTTAGATTAAGGTTTAGGGTTAGGTTTAGGGTTAGGGTGAGAGTTAGGTTGAGGGTTAGGGTTACGGTGAGGGTGATGATTAGGGTTAGGGTGAGGGTTTGTTTTAGGATTAGGGTTAGTGTGAGGGTAAGTGTTAGGATTATGATTATGGTTATGGTTAGGGTTAGGTTTCGGGTTAGGAGTAGTGTTATTGTTAGGGTTAGGGTTAGAGTTATGGTGAGGGTGAGGGTGAGGGTGAGGGTTAGGGTTAGGGTGAGGTTTAGGGTGAGAGTTAGGATTAGGGTGAGGTTGAGGGTGAGGGTTAGGGTTAGGGTGAGAGTTAGGGTTCGATTATGTTTAGAGATAGGGTGAGGGTTATGGTTAGAGTTACTGTGAGCTTGAGTTTTAGGGTTACTTTGAGGATTAGGCTTCGGGTTAGGGCTAGGGTGAGGGTTAAGTTTAGGGTTAGGGTGAGGGTAAGAATGAGGATTAGGGTTAGGATTAGGGTTAGGGTTAGGGCTAGGGTGAGGGTGAGGGTTAGGGTTAGTGTTAGATTAAGGTATAATTTTAGGGTTAGGGTGAGGGTTAGGTTGAGGGTTAGGGTTACGGTGAGGGTGAGGATTAGGGTTAGAGTGAGGGTTAGGGTTAGGATTAGGGTTAGCATGAAGGTGAGTGTTAGGATTAGGGTTGGGGTTTGTGTTAGGTTTAGGGTTAGGATTAGTGTTATTGTTAGGGTTAGGGTTAGAGTTGGGATGAGGGTGAGGGTGAGGGTGAGGGTTAGGGATAAGGATAGGGTGAGGTTTAGGGTTAGGGTTAGGATTAGGGTTAGGGTGAGGCTGAGATTTAGGGTTAGATTTAGTGTTATTTGGAGGGTTAGGTCGAGGGTTAGGGTTAGGGTTAGTTTTAGGGTTAAGGTTAAGGAGAGGGTTAGGTTGAGGTTTAGGGTTATTGTTAGGGTTAGGGTTAGGATTAGGGTGAGGGTGTGGGTGAGTGTGAGTTAGAGTTAGGGTTAGGGTTAGGGTTAGGGTTAGGCTGAGGGTGAGGGTGGGTGTGAGGATTAGTGTTTGGGTGATGGTTAGGATTAGGATTAGGTCATTGGTTAGAATGAGGGTTAGGGTTAGGATTAGGGTTTGGGTGAGGTCTAGGGTTAGGGTGAGGGTTAGGGTAAGAGTTAGGCTTAGGCTTAGGGTGAGGCTCAGCATGAGTTTGAGGGTGAGTGTTAGGGTTAGGGTGATGGTTAGGTTTACAGTTAGGGTGAGTGTTAGGATGAGGTTTAGGGTTAGGGTGAGGGTTAGGGTTTTGATGATAAGGGTAAAGGTGATGTTTAGGTTGAGGTTGAAGGTTAAGTTAAAGTTTGGGGTCAAGGTAAGGGTTAGGGTTAGTGTTAGGGTGAGGGTTAGATATAGGATTAGGATTAGGGTTAGTGTGAGGTTTAGAATGAGGATGAAGGTTAGGGTTAGGGTGAGGGTGATGGTTAGAATTAGGGTGAGGGCTAGGGTCAGGGTGAGGATTAGGGTTAGGGTTAGAGTTAGGGTGAGGTTAAGGATTAGGGTGAGGTTTAGGGTTAGTGTGAGGGTTATGGTTCGTGTGAGGGTTAGGGTTAGGGTTAGGGTTATTGTTACCTTTAGGCTTAGGGTTACGGTTATGGTGAGGGTGAGGTTTAGGGTTAGGGTTTGGTTCAGATTTAGTATTAGTGTTAGTGTTAGAGTTAGGGTTATGTTGAGGTTGAAGTTTAGGGGTACAGTTAGGGTTAGGGTAAGGGTTAGATTTAGGATGCGCATTAGCGTGGGGGTGACGGTAAGTGTAAAGGCGAGGGTTAGGCTGAGGGTGAGGGTTACGGTAAGGGTGAGGGTTAGGGTTAGGGTGAGGGTTAGTGTTAGCTTTTCGGTGAGGTTGAGGATTAGATTGAGGATTAGTGTTAGGGTTAGTGTGAGGTTTAGGGTGAGGATGAGGGTTAGGGTTAGGGTGAAGTCTAGGTTTAGGGTGAGGGTTGGGGTTAGTGTTAGGCTGAGATTTATGGTTCGGGTGATGTTTAGGGTGATTGTGAGGGTTAGGGTTAGGGTGAGTTTTAGGGTTATGGTTCGGGTTAGGGTTAGGGTGTGGTTGAGGTTTAGGGTTAGATTTAGGGTTAGTGTTAGTGTGAGGTTAGTGTTAGCGTTAGGGTTAGTGTTACAGTGAGCATAAGTCTTAGGGTGAGGGTTTGGGTCAGGGTGCCGGTTATGGTTAGGGTGAACGTTAGGATAAGGGTTAGGGTTATTGTTAGGGTTCGGTTTAAGTTTACGGTTATGGTGCGGGTGCGGGTGAGGGTTAGGGTTAGTGTTAGGGTGAGGTTTAGGGTGAGGGTGAGGTTTAGGGTTACAGTTAGGGTTAGGGTGAGGATTGGGATTAAGGTTAGGCTTAGGCTTAGGCTTAGGCCAAGCATGAGTGTGAGTGTTAAGGTTCGTGTTTGGGTGAGGGTTAGGGTTAGGTTTAGCGTTAGGGTGAATGTTACGATGAGGTTTAGGGTTTGGATAAGTGTAAGGGTGAGGGCTAGGCTGAGGGTTAGAGTGAGGGTTAGGGTTAGGGATAGGGTGAGGCTTAGGTTTAGAGTTAGGGTGAGGGTGAGTGTGAGTGTTAAGATTAGGGTTAGGGTTAGGCTTAGAGTTAGGATGAGGGTTAGGTTTTTTGTTAGGGTCAGGCTGAGGCTGAGGATTAGGGTTAGGTTTAGGCTTAGAGTTAGGATGAGGGTTAGGTTTGGGTTAGGGTGAGTGTGAGGGTGAGGATTCGGGTTAGATTTAGGGTTAAGTTTAGGGTTAGTGTTAGTGTTAGGGTTAGGGTTAGGGTTACAGTGAGGGTTGGGGTTAGAGTTAGGTTTAGGCTTAGATTTAGGTGAGGGTTAGGATGAGGATTAGGTTTACGATTAGGGTTAGGGTGAGGGCTGGGGTGAAGGAGAGGATTAGGGTTAGTGATAGGGTAACACTTAGGGTTAGGGTCACGGTTAGGGTGAGGGTTAGGATGAGGGTTAGGCTTATGGTGAGGGTGAGGGTTAGGGTTAGGGTGAGGTTTAGGGTTAGCATTAGGGTTAGGGTGAGGTTGAGTGTTAGCATTAGGGTTAGGGTTAGGGTTAGGGTTAGGTTTAGGGTTAGGATTACTGTTATTGTTAGGGTTAGGGTTAGAGTTAAGTTGAGAGTGATGGTGAGGGTGAGGATTAGGGTTAGAGTTAGGGTTAGGGTTAGTGTTAGGGTGAGGGTGAGGTTTATGGATAGATTTAAATTTAGTTGGAGGGTTAGGTCTAGGGTTAGGATTAGGGCAAGTGTTAGGGTTAAGGTTAGTTTCAGGGTTAGGTTGAGGTTTAGGGTTAGGGTTAGTGTGAATTTTAGGGTGAGGATGAGGATTAGGGTTAGGGCGAGGTCTAGGGAGAGGTTGAGGTTTAGGGTTAGTGTTAGGGTGAGGTTTATGGTTAGGGTGATGTTTAGGGTTAGTGTGAGGTTTACTGTTAGGGTTAGGGTTAGTGTTAGGGTGAGGGTAAGTGTTAGGGTGAGGGTTAGGGTTAGGTTTAGGGTTACGGTTAGAGTGATGGTTAGGGTTAGGGTTATGGTTATTGTTAGCATTAGGGTTAGGTTTAAGGTTATGGTGAGGGTGAGTGTGAGGGTTAGGTTTTAGGGCTAGGATGAGGTTTAGGGTTAGGGTTAGGGTGAGGGTTAGGGTGAGGTTTAGTGTTAGATTTAGGGTTAGGGTTAGCCTTAAGGTGAGGGTTAGGTTGAGGGTGAGGGTTAGGGTTAGGGTTAGGAGAAGGATTAGGGTTAGTGTTAGGGTGAGTGTGAGGGTTAGGGTTAGGATTAGGGATAGGCTTAGGGTTAGGCTGAGGTTGATAGTGAGGTTTAGGGTTAGGGTGAAGTTTAGGGTTAGGGTTATTCTTAGGATTAGCCTGAGAGTGTGGGTGTGGTTTAGGGTTAAGATTAGTGTTAGGTTGAGGTTTAGGGTTTGGGTTAGGGTTAGTGTTAGGGTTAGGGTGAGGTTGAGGTTTAGGTTTAGAATTAGGGTTAGGGTGAGGTTTAGGTTGAGAGTTAGGGTAAGTGTTAGTTTTAGGTTTATGGTTAGAGTGAGAGTTAGGGGGAGGGTTAGGGTTAGGGTTAGTGTTAGGGATAGGATTTGGGTTAGAGTGAGGGTGAGTGTGTGTGTTAGGTTTAGGTTTAGGGTTAGGCTGAGGGTGAGGTTGATGTTGACAGTTAGTTTTAGCCGGTGGTTTAGGATGAGGGTTAGGGTTAGGATTAGAGTTAGAGTAAGGGCTAGGGTGTGTGTGAGGTTGGGGTTTAAGGTTAGGGTTAGAGTTAGGGTGAGGTTTAGTGTTAGGGTTAGGGTTAGAGTTAGGGTTAAGGTGAGGGTGAGGTTTAGGAGTACAGTTAGTGTTAGGGTGCAGGTTAGCTTCGGGGTGACAGTAAGGGTAAATTTGAGGGTTAGGCTGAGGGCGATGGTTATGGTAAGGGTTAGGGTTAGGGTTAGGGTGAGGGTTAGTGTTAGCTTTAGGGTGAGGGTGAGGGTAAGATTGAGGATTAGTGTTAGGGTTAGTGTGAGGTTTAGGGTGAGGATGAGGGTTAGGGTTACGGTGAGGGCTAGGAAGAGGGTGAGGTTTAGGGTTAGTGTTAGGGTGACGTTTAGGGTTAGGGTGATGGTGAGGGTTAGTGTCAGGGTTAGTGTTAGGGTTAGAGTTAGTGTTAGGGTGAAGGTAAGTGTTAGGGTGAGGATTAGTGTTAAGTTGAGTGTTATGGTTAGGGTGAGGGTTAGGATTATTTTTAGCATTAGGGTTAGGGTTACGGTTATGATGAGGGTGAGGGTGAGGCTTAGGTTTAGGACTAGGATGAGGTTTAGTTATAAGGTTAGGGTTTAGGGTCAGGGTGAGGTTTAGTGTTAGAGTTAGGGTTAGGATGAGGCAGAGGGTGAGAGTTAGGTTTAGAATTAATGTTACGGTTAGGCTTAAGGTGAGGGTTAGGTTGAGGGTGAGGGTAGAGTTAGGGTTAGGAGTTGGATTAGGTTTAGGGTTTGGGTGAGTGTGAGGGTTAGGTTTAGGGTTAGGGATAGGCTTAGGGTTAGGCTGAGGTTGAGGGTGAGGGTTAGGGTTAGGATGAGGGTTAGGGTTAGAGTTAGGATTAGGAATAGGTTTAGGGTTAAGATTAGTGTTAGGTTGAGTTTTAGGGTTAGGGTTAGGATTAGTGTTAGAGTGAGGGCTAGGAAGAGGTTGAGGTTTATGGTTAGGGTTAGGGTGAGGTTTAGGGTTAGGTTTAGGGTTAGGGTTAGTTTGAGTGTGAGGTATAGTGTTAGATTTAGGGTTAAGCTGAGGCTGAGTGTGAGGCTTAGGTTTAGGGTTAGGATTAGGATTATGGTAAGGGTTAGGGTGAGTGTGAGGGTTAAGGTTCTGGTTAGGGTTAGGCTTAGGGTTACAGTAAGGGTGAGGGTGAGGGTTAGGATTAGGATTAGGGTTAAGGTGAGTGTGAGTGAGTGTGTTAGGTTAGGTTTAGGTTTACGTTAAGGGTTAGGCTAAGGATGAGGTTGAAGGTGAGGGTTAGGGTTAGGGTAAGGTTTAGGATTAGGGTTAGGGTGAGAGTGAGGATGAGGGTTAGGCTTAGTGTTAGGGTGAGTGTTAGGATGAGGTTTAGGATTAGGGTTAGGGTGAGGGCTAGGGTTAGGGTGAAGGTAAGGGTGAGGGTGAGGATTAGGGTTAGGTTTAGGATTAGGATTAGAGTAAGTGTTAGGGTGAGTTTAAGTGTTAGGGTTAGGGTTAGGTTTAGGGCTAGGGTTAGGCTGAGGCTGAGGGTGAGGGTGAGGGTTAGGGGTGGGGTTAGGGTGGGGTTTAGGGATAGGGTTAGTGTTAGGTTGGGGATTAGTGTGAGTGATAAGGTCAGGGTTAGTATTACGGTTATGTTGAGGGTGAGGGTGAGTGTGATGGTTAGGGTTAGGGTGAGAGTTAGGGTTCGGTTAAGTTTAGGGGTAGGGTGAGGGTTAGGGTTAGGGTTAGGGTGAGTGTCAGTGTTAGGGATAGGTTGAGGTTTAGGTTTAGGGTAAGGATGAGGGTTAATATTAGTGTTTGTTTGAGGGTTAGGGTGAAGATTTGGGTTACAATTAGGGTTAGGGTGAGGGCTAGGGTGAGCGTGAGGATTAGGGTTTGTTTTTGGGTAAGGTTTAGGGTTAGGGTTGTGGTTAGGGTGAGGGTTAGGATGAGGGTTAGGCTTACTGTGAGGGTGAGGCTTAGGGTTAGGGTGAGGGTAAGGATGAGGATTAGGGTTAGTATTAGGTTTAGAGTGAAGGCTAGGGTGAGGGTGAGGGTTAGGTTTAGAGTTAGACTATAGTTTAGGGTTAGGGTTAGGGTTAGAGTGATGGTTAGTTTGATGGTCAGGGTTACCGTGAGGGTGAGGATTAGGGTTAGGGTGAGGGTTAGGGTTAAGATTAGGGTTAGCATGAGGCTGAGTGTTAGGATTAGGTTTAGGGTTAGGGTTAGATTTTGGGTTAGGTTTAGTGTTATTGTTAGGGTTAGAGTTACGGTGAGGGTGAGGTTGAGGGTGAGGGTGATGGTTAGGGTGAGGGTTAGGGTGAGGTGAGGTTTAGGGTTGGGGATAGGATTAGGATTAGGGTGAGTGTGAGGTTTAGGGTTAGATTTAGGGTTAGGTGGAGGGTTAGGTCGAGGGTTAGCGTTAGGGTTAGTTTTAGGTTTAAGGATAGGGTGAGGGTTAGGTTGAGGTTTAGGGTTATTGTTAGGGTTAGGGTTAGGATTAGGGTGAGGGTGAGGGTGTCTGTGAGGGTTATTGTTAGGGTGAGGCTTAGGCTTAGGTTTAGACTGAGGGTTAGGGTGGGGATGAGGATTAGGTTTAGGGTGATGGTTAGGGTTAGGTTTAGGGTGAGGTTTAGGATGAGGGTTCGGATTAGAATTAGGGTTAGGGTGAGGGCTAGGGTGAGGGTGAGGGTTAGGGTAAGGGTTAGGCTTAGGCTTAGGCTTAGGTTTATGCTGATCGTGAGGTTGAGGGTGAGGGTTAGGTTTAGGGTGATGGTTAGGTTTACGGTTAGGGTGAGGGTTAGGATTAGTTTTAGGGTTAGGCTTAGGGTTAGGGTGAGGATGATGGTAAGGGTAAAGGTGAGGTTTAGGTTGAGGGTGAGGGTTAAGATAAGGGTGAGTGTTAGGGTTAGGTTTAGCTTTAGTGTGAGGGTTAGATTGAGGATTAGGGTTAGGATTACTGTGAGGTTTAGGATGAGGAGGAGGGTTAGGGTGAGGGTGAGGGTCAGGTTTAGGGTGAGGGTAAGTGTTAGAATTAGGGTTAGAGTTAGGGTTAGGGTGTGGGTGAGTGTTAGGATTAGGTTTAGGGTTAGGGTGAGGTTTAGGATTAGGGTGAGGCTTAGGGTTAGTGTGAGGGTTATTGTTAGGGTTACGGTTAATGTTAGTGTGTGGGTTAGTGTTAGAGTCAGGGTTAGGGTTAGGGTGAGGGTTATGTTTAGGGTGAGGGTTAGGGTTAGGTTTAGGGTTATTGTTAGCATTAGGGTTAGGGTTAAGGTTATGCTGAGGGTGAGGGTGAAGATTAGGGTTAGGGCTAGGATGAGGTTTAGGGTTAGGGTTAGGGTGAAGGTTAGGGTGAGGTTTAGTGTTAGAGTTAGGGTTAGGGTTAGGCTTAAGGTGAGGGTTAGGTTGAGGGTGAGGTTTAGGGTTAGGGTTAGGAGTAGGATTAGGGTTAGTGTTAGGGTGAGTGTGAGGGTTAGGGTTAGGATTAGGGATAGGCTTAGGGTTAGGCTGAGGTTGAGGGTGAGGTCTAGGGTTAGGATGAGGTTTAGGGTTAGGGTTAGGGTGTGTGTGAGGGTTAGGGTTAGGGTTAGGCTTAGGATTAGCCTGAGGGTGAGGGTGTGGGTTAGGGTTAAGTTTAGTGTTAGGGTGAGGTTTATGGTTAGGGTTAGGTTTAGAGTTAGGGTTGGGGTGAGGCTGAGTTTGACGGTTAGATTTAGGATTAATGTTAGGTTTATGCTTAAGGTGAGGGTTAGGTTGAGGGTGAGGGTTAGAGTTAGGGTTAGTAGTAGGATTAGGGTTAGGTTTAGGGTAAGTGTGAGGGTTAGGGTTAGGGTTATGGATAGGCTTATGGTTAGGCTGTGGTTGAGGGTGAGGGTTAGTGTTAGGGTGAGGTTTAGGTTTAGGATTAGGTGAGGGTTAGCGTTAGGGTTAGGGTGAGAGTTAGGTTTCAGTTATGTTTAGGGTTATGGTGAGGGTTAGGGTTAGGGTTACGGTGAGCTTGAGGTTTAGGGTTAGGTTGAGATTTAGGGTTAGGTTTTGGGTTAGGGTGAGGGTAAGGATGAGCATTAGGGTTGGGATTAGGTTTAGGGTGATGGCAATTTTGAGGCTGAAGTTTAGGGTTAGTGTTTGATTAAGATTTATGGTTAGGTTTAGGGATATGGGGAGGGTTAGTTTGAGGGTTCGGGTTATGGTGAGGGTGAGGATTAGGGTTAGGTTGAGGGTTAGGGTTAGGATTAGGGTTAACAAGACGGTGAGTGTTAGGATTAGTGTTAGGGTTAAGTTTAGGGTTATTTTTAGGTTTAGGATTACTGTTATTGTTAGGGTTATGGTTAGAGTTATGGTGAGGGGGAGGGGGAGGGTTAGGGTTAGGGTTATGGTGAGGTTTAGGGTTAGGGTTCGGATTAGCGTTAGGGTGAGGGTGAGGTTTAGGTTGAGGTTTAGGGTTAGGGTTAGAGTTAGTGTGAGGATTAGTGTTAGGGTTAGGGTTAGTGTTAGGGTGAGGGTAAGTGTTAGCGTGAGGGTTTGGTTTACCTGAGGTTTATGGTTAGGTTGAGGGTTAGGATTAGGTTTAGGGTTTTTGTTAGGGTTAGCTTTAGAGTTACAGTTACGGTGAGGGTGTGGTTGAGGGTGAGGTTTAGGGTTAGGGTGAGGCTTGGGTTGAGGTTAAGATTTAGGGTTATGGTTAGGGTTAGGATTAGGGTTAGGGTGAGGGTAAGTGTGAGGGTTAGGGTTAGCCTTAGACTTAGGGTTAGGCTGAGGGTGAGGGTGAGTGTTAGGATTAGGGTTAGGGTTAGGGTTACAGTTAGGTTTAGGGTTAGGATTAGTGTTATTGTTAGGGTTTGGGTTAGCGTTAATGTGAGGGTGAGGGTGAGGGTGAGGGTGAGGGTTAGGGTTAGGTTTAGGGTGAGGTTTAGGGTTAGGGGTAGGATTAGAGTTAGGGTGAGGGTGAGGTTTAGGGTTAGATTTGGGTTAGGGGGAGTGTTAGCTTGTGGTTTATGGTTAGGGTTAGTGTTAGGGTTAAGGTTAGAGTGAGGATTAGGTTGAGGTTATGGCTTAGGGTTAGGGTTAGAGTTAGGGTGAGGGTTAGGATGAGGGTTAGGATTAGGATGGTTTAGGGTGAGGGCTTGGGTGAGGGTGAGGGTTAGGTTTAGGTTGATGGTTACGTTTACAGTTAGGGTAACTGTTAGGATGAGGTTTAGGGTTAAGGTGAGGATAATGGTAAGGGTAAAGGGGAGGTTTAGGCTGAGGGTGAGGTTTAAAATAAGGTTGAGGGTTACAGATAGGTTTAGGGTTAGGGTTAGGGTGAGGGTTAAATGAAGGATTAGGGTTAGGGTTAATGTGAGGTTTAGGGTGAGGAATTGGGATAGGGTTAGGTTGAGGGTGAGGGTTAGAATTAGGCTTAGTTTGAGGGCTAGGGTGAGGGTGAGGGTTAGTGTTAGAGTTAGGGTTAGGGTGAGATTTAGGATTAAGGTGAGGGTTAGGGTTAGTGTAAGGGTTAGTGTTAGTGTTAGGTTTAGGGTTAGGGTGAGAGTAAGTGTTAGGTTGAGGGTTATGGTTAGGGTGAGGGTTAGGGTTAGGGTTATTGTGAGGGTTAGGGTTAGGGTTACGTTTATAGTGAGGGTTAGTGTGAGGGTTAGGGTTAGGGTTAGGTTGAGGTTTAATGTTAGGGTTAGATTTTGAGTTAGGGTTAGGGTGAGGGTGAGGATTAGGGGTAGAGTTAGGGTTACGGTGAGGGTTAGGTGAGCATTAGGGTTATGGTAAGGGTTAGGGTGGGGTTGACAGTAAGGGTAAACTTGAGTGTTAGGCTGAGTGTAATGGTTTCGGTCGGGTGAGGGTTAGGGATATGGTGAGGGTTAGGGTTATGGGAAGGATGTGGGTGAGGGTTAGATTGAGGATTAGTGTTACGGTTAGTGTGAGGTTTAGGGTGAGGATGAGGGTTAGGTTTAGGGTGAGGGCTAGGGTGAGGGTGAGGGTTAGTGTTAGGGTTAGGGTGAGGTTTAGGGTTAGGGTGATGGTTAGATTTAGTGTGAGGGTTAGTGTTAGGGTTAGGTTTTGTGTTAGGATGAGGGCAAGTGTTAGGTCGAGGGTTACGGTTAGGGTGAGGGTTATGGATAGGTTGAGGTTAGGGTTAGGTTTAGGGTTATTGTTATGTTTAGGGGTAGGGTTATGGTTACAGTGAGGGTGATGCTGAGGGTTAGGTTAGGGTTAGGATGAGGTTTAGCTTTAGGGTTAGGGTGAGAGTTAGGGTTAGGGTGAGAGTGAGGTTTACAGGTAGAATTAGGGTTAATGTTAGAGTTAGGGTGAGGGTAAGGTTTAGGGTTAGGCTTAGGCATAGGCTTTGGCCGAGCATGAGGGTGAGGGTTAGGGTTAGGGTTAGGGTGATGGTTAGTGTTAGGGTTAGGGTGAGTGTTACTATGAGGTTTAGGGTTAGGATTAGGGTTAGGGTGAGGGCTAGACTGAGGGTTAGGGTGAGGGTTATGTTTAGTGATAGGGTTAGGTTAGGATTAGGGTTAGTGTGAGGGTGAGGGTGAGGGTTAGTGTTAGGGTTACCATTAGGCTTAGGGTTATGGTGAGGTTTACGGTTAGGGTTTGGTTTAGTGTGAGGGTGAGGCTGAGAATTAGTGTTAGCTTTAGGGTTAGGGTTAGGGTTAGATTGAGGGTTAGGCTTAGGTTTAGAGTGAGGGTTACGATGAGAGTTAGGGATAGGGTTAGGGTTAGGCTTAGGGTTAGGCTGAAGGTGAGTGTGAGGGTTAGGTTAAGGGTTTGGGTCAGGGTGAGGGTGAGGCTGAGCATTACTGTTAAGTTTATGGTTAGGCTTAGGGTTAGGTTTAGGGTTAGGGCTAGGGTTAGGTTGAGGGTTAGGGTTAGGGTTAGGGTTAGGGTTATGGGCAGAGTTTAGGTGAGGTTTAGGGTTAGGGTTAGTGTTAGGGTGAGGGTGAGGGTGAGGGTTAGTTTGAGGTTTAGGGATAGGGTTAGGTTTAGGACTTGGGTTAGGGTGAGGGTGAGGGTGTGGGTTAGCCTTAGGCTTAGGGTTAGGGTGAGGGTGAGTGTGGGGGTGAGAATTAGGGTTAGTGTTATGGTTAGGTTTAGGGTGAGGGTGAGTGTGAGGGTGGGGGTGAGCATTAGGTTTAGGGTGATGGTTCGGGTTAGGGTTAGTGTTATTGTTAGGGTTAAGGTTATAGTTACAGTGAGTTTGAGGGTGAGGGTGAGGGTTAGGGTTAGGGTTAAGGTGGGGTTTAGGGTTAGGGTTAGGGTGATTGTGAGGTTTCGGGTTAGATATAGGGTTAGGTAGAGGGTTAATGTGAGGGTTAGGGATAGGGTTAGTGTTAGGGTTAGGGTGAGGTTGAGGGTTAGGTTGAGTTTTAGGGTTAGGGTTAGTGTTAGTGTTAGCGTTAGGTTGAGAGTTAGGGGGAGGTTTAGGGTTAGGGTTAGGGTTAGCGTTAGCGTTAAGATGTGGGTGAGGTTTAGTTTTAGAAGTAGGATTCGGGTAAGGCTGAGGGTGAGGGTTAGGTTTAGGTTTAGTGTTAGGGTTAGGGTGAGGGTTAAGGTGAGGGTGTGGGTTAGGGTTAGGGTTAGGATTAGAGTTATGGTTAGGGTGAGTGAGAGTGTTAGGATTAGGCTTAGGCTTAGCCTTAGGTTTAGGCTGATGGTGAGTGTGAGGTTTCGGGGTAGAGTTAGGGTGAGGGTGAGGGTTAGGCTTAGACTTAGGGTTAGGCTGAGGGTGAGGGTGGGGGTGAGGATTAGGGATAGTGTTAGGGTTAGGTTTAGGTTTAGGCTGAGGGTGAGAGTGGTGGTGAGCATTAGGGTTAGGGTGATTTTTCGGGTTAGGGTTAGTGTTATTGTTAGGGTTAGGGTTAGAGTTACAGTGATGGTGAGAGTGCGGATGAGGGTTAGGTCTAGGGATAGGGTGTGGTTTAGGGTTAGGGTAACGGTTAGGGTGAGGGTGAGGTTTAAGGGTAAATATAGGGTTAGAGAGAGGGTTAGGGTGAGGGTTAGGTATAGGGTTAGTGTTAGGTTTAGGGTTACGGTTACTGTGAGGGTGAGGGTGAGGGTTAGTTTAGGGTCAGGGTGAGGATTAGGGTTTATGTTTGGGTTACAGTGAGGGTTAGGGAGAGGGTGAGTTTTAGGGATAGATTTAGGGTTAGGGTGAGGGTTAGGTTGAGGTTTAGGGTTAGGGTTAGTGTTAGTGTTAGGGTTAGGTTGAGAGTTAGGGGGAGGGTTAGGGTTAGGGTTAGTGTTATTTTAGGATGTGGGTGAGGTTTAGTGTTAGAATTAGGGTTAGTGTGAAGCTGAGGTTGAGGGTTAGGGTTAGGGTTAGGATTAGGGTTAGGGTGAGGGTGAGGGTTAGGTTTAGGGTTAGGATTAGGATTAGGGTTAGGGTTAGGGTGAGTGTGAGGGTTAGGGTTAGGGTCAGTGTTAGCCTTAGGTTTAGACTGAGGGTGAGGGTGAGGGTGAGGGTTAGGTTTAGGGTGAGGGTTAGGTTTAGGGTGAGGGTGAGGTTTAGTGTTAGGTTTAGGGTTACAGTTAGGGTTAGGGTGAGGGTGAGGTTTAGCGGTAGAATTAGGGTTAGCATCAGGGTTAGAGTTAGGGGAAGGGTGTGGGTGAGGGTTAGATTGAGGATTAGCTTTAGAGTGAGGGCTAGGGTGAGGGAGAGTGTTAGCGTTTGGGTTAGTGTGAGGTTTAGTGTTAGGGTTAGGGTTAGTGTTAGGGTGAGGGTAAGTGTTACGGTGAGGGTTAGGGTTAGGGTTAGGCTGAGAGTGAGGGTGGGGGTGAGGATTAGGGTTAGGGTGATGGTTCAGTTTAGGGTTAGTGTTATTGTTAGGGTTAGGGTTAGAGTTACAGTGAGGGAGAGGTTGTGGGTGAGGGTTAGGGTTAGGGTTAGGATGGGGTTTAGGGTTAGGGTTAGGGTTATGGTGAGTGTGAGGTTTAGAGTTAGATATAGGGTTAGGGATAGGGTTAAGGTGAGGGTTAGGGATAGGGTTAGTGTTAGGGTTAGGGTGAGGTTGAGGGTTAGGTTGAGGTTTAGGTTTAGGGATAGGGTTAGGGTTAGTGTGAGTATTAGTGTTAGGGTTAGGGTTAGTGTTAGGGTGAGGGTAATTGTTAGGGTGAGGGTTTGGGTTAGGGTGAGGATTATGGTTAGGATGAGGGTTAATATTAGGGTTAGGGCTATTGTTAGGGTTAGGTTTAGGGTTACGGTTACTGTGAGCATGAGGGTGAGTTTTAGGGTTAGGGTGAGGGCTAGGGTTGGGGTTTAGGGTGAGGTTGAGGCTGAGTACTAGGGTTAGGTTTAGGGTTAGGTTTAGGGTTAGGATTAGGGTTAGGGTTACAGTGAAGGTTAGGGTTAGGCCTAGGGTTACGCTTAGGGTTAGGCTGAGGGTGAGGGTGGGGGTGAGGATTAGGGTTAGGTTAGGGTTTAAATTAGGGTTATTTTTAGTGATATGTTTTGGGTTAAGTTTGCATTAAGGGTGAGGCTGAGGGTGAGGGTTAGGGCTAGGGTTAGGCTTAGACTTAGGGTTATGCTGAGGGTGATCTTGGGGGGTTAGGAATAGGTTTTGGGTGATGGTTAGGATTAGGGTTAGGGTGAGGGTTATGATGAGGGTTAGGGTTAGGATTAGGTTTAGGGTGAGGGCTAGGGTGAGGGTGAGTATTAGGGTTAGGATTAGGCTTAGGCTTAGGTTTTGGCTGAGGGTGAGTGTGAGGGTGAGGTTTAGGGTTAGGGTGATGGATAGGGTTCGGGTTAGGGTGAGTGTTTGGATCAGGGTTAGGGTTAGGGTGAGAGTTACTGTGAGGGTGAGGGATAGATTGAGGATTAGGGTTAGGGTTAGTGTGAGGTTTAGAATGAGGATGAGGGTTAGGTTTAGGGTGAGGTTTAGGGTTAGGGTGAGAGTTAGGGTTACTGTGAGGGTTAGTGTTAGGGTGAAGGTAAGTGTTAGGGTTAGGGTTAGGGTTAGGTGTAGGCTTAGGGTTAGGGTGAGGGTTAGGGTTAGGATTTGTGTAAGGGTGTGCGTGAGGCTGAGGATTAGGGTTAGGTTTAGGGTTAGGGTTAGGGTTAGGTTTAGGGTTAAGTTTAGGATTATGGTGAGGGTTAGGGTTAGCGTTAGGCTTAGGCCTAGGGTTAGGCTGAGGGTGAGGGTGAGGGTGGGGGTGCAGATTAGGTTTTGGGTTAGGGTTAGGGTTTGGTTTATTGTTAGTGTTATGATTAGGGTTAAGTTTGCGGTGAGAGTGAGGCTGAGGGTGAGGGTTATGGTTAGGGTCAGGTTTAGTGTTCGTGTTAGGGTTAGTGTTAATGTTAGGGTTAGGGTTAGAGTTACGGTGAAGTTGAGGGTGAGGGTGAGGGTTTTGGTTAGGGTGAGTTTTAGAGTGAGTTTTAGGGTACGGGTTAGGGTTAGGGTGAGGGTGAGGTTTAGGGTTAGAGTTAGGTTGAGGGGGAGGGTTAGGGTGAGGGTCAGTGTTAGGTTTAGTGTTATGGTTAGGGAGAGGTTGAGGGTTAGGTTGAGGTTTAGGGATAGGGTTAGGTTTAGGATTAGGGTTAGTGTGAGGGTGAGTATGAGGGTTAGTGTGAGGGTTAGGCTTAGGCTTAGGGTTAGGCTGAGGGTGAGGGTGGGGGTGAGAATTAAGGTTAGGGTGATGATTCAGGTTGGGGTTAGTGTTATTGTTAGGGTTAGGGTTAGAGTTATGGTGAGGAGGAGGGGGAGGGTGTGGGTGCGGGTTAAGTTTAGGGTTAGGGTGAGGGTTAGGATGAGGATTAGGCTTAGGGCTAGGGTTAGGGTGAGTGCTAGGGTTTGGGTGAGGGTGAGGGTTAGTGTTAGGGTGAGGTTTAGGGTTAGGATTAGGGTTAGGGTGAGGGTGAGTGTTAGGATTAGGGTTGGGCTTAGGGTTAGGGTTAGGTTTAGGGTTAGGGTTAGTGTTATTGTTAAGGTTATGGTTAGAGTTATGGTGAGGGTGAGAGTATTGGTGAGGGTTTCGGTTAGGGTTATGGTGGGGTTTAGTGTTAGGGTTAGGTTTAGTGTTAAGTTGAGGGTGAGGTTTAGGGTTAGATATAGTTTTAGGGGGATGGTTAGAGTGAGGGTTAAGTTTAGGGTTAGTGTTAGGGTTAGTGTGAGTGTGAGGGTTAGGTTGAGGTGTCCGGTTAGGATTAGGTTTAGTGTGAGGGTTAGTGTTAGGGTTACTGTTAGTGTTAGGTTGACGATATTTGTTAGGGTGAGGGTTTGGGTTAGGGTGAGGGTTATGGTTCGGGTGAGGGTTAGGGTTGGGGTGATTTTTAGGGTTAGGGTTATAGTTACAGTTATGGTGAGGGTGAGAGTGAGGGTTATGTTTTGGGTTAGGATGAGGTTTAGGTTTAATGTTAAGGTTAGAGTTAGGGTTAGGGTGAGAGTGAGGTTTAGGTTTAGAGTTAGCCTTAGTGTTACAATTAGGGTTACAGTGAGGTTTAGGGTTAGGATTAGGCTTCGGCTTAGGCTTAGGCTGAGAATGACGTTGAGGGTTAAGGTTAGGGTTAGGGTGAGGGTTAGGGTTAGGTTTAGGGTGAGGGTTAGGGTGAGGTTTAGGGTTAGCATTAAGGTTAGGCTTAGGGCTAGGGTGAGTGTTAGGGTGAGGGTTAGGGTTAGGGATAGGGTTAGGGTTAGGATTAGGTTTAGGTTTAGCGTGAGGGTGAGGGTTAGAGTTAGGGTTAGGATTAGGCTTAGGTTTAGGGTGAGGGTTAAGTTTAGGTTTTGGGTTACGGTGAGGGTGAGGATGAGCATTAGGATTAGGTTTAAGGTTAGGGTGAGGTTTAGGTTTAGGTTTAGGGTTAGGGTTAGGTTTCATTGAGAGAGTTAGGGATAGGGTTATGGTTTGCCTGAGGGTGAGGGTGGGGTGAGGATTAGGGTTAGGGTTAGGGTTTAAATTAGGGTTATTTTTAGTGTTATGTTTTGGGTTGTTTGCAGTGAGGGTGAGGCTGAGGGTGAGGGTTATTGCTAGGGATAGGCTTAGGCTTAGGGTTAGGCTGAGGGTGATCTTAGGGGTTAGGAATAGGTTTTGGGTGATGGTTAGGATTAGGGTTAGGTTGAGGGTTATAATGATGGTTAGGGTTAGGATTAGGTTTAGGGTGAGGGCTAGGGTGAGGGTGAGTGTTAGGGTTAGGCTTAGGCTTAGGTTTAGGCTGAGGGTGAGGGTGAGGTTTAGGGTTAGGGAGATGGATAGGGTTAGGGTTAGGGTGAGTGTTTGGATGAGGGTTAGGGTTAGGGTGAGTGTTAGGGTGAGCGTGAGGGATAGATTGAGGATTAGGGTTAGGGTTAGTGTGAGGTTTAGGGTGAGGATGAGTGTTACGGTTATGGCTTGGGTTACGGTTAGAATTAAGTTTGGGGTGGGGACTAGGGTGAGGCTGAGGGTTAGGGTTAGGGTTAGGGTGAGGTTTAGGGTTAGGGTGAGAGTTAGGGTTACTGTGAGGGTTAGTGTTAGAGTTACGGTTAGTGTTAGTGTGAGGGTAAGTGTTAGAGTGAGGATTAGTGTTAGGTTGGGGTTATGGTTAGAGTGAGGTTTAGGGTTAGTTTTAGGGTTATTGTGAGGTTTAGGGTTAGGGGTACGGTGAGGGTGAGTTTGAGGGTTAGATTTAGGGGAGGTTTAGGGTTAAGGTTAGGGTTAGAGTTAGGGTTAGGGTGAGTGTGAGGTGTAGGGTTAGAGTTAGGGTTCAGGTGAGGGTTAGGATGAGGGTTAGGTTTAGGGTTAGTTTTAGGTTTAGGGTTAGGGTGAGGTTAAGTGTTAGGGTTATGGTTAGGATTAGGGTTAGGGTGAGGGTGAGTGTGTGGGTTAGGGTTATGTTTAGGGTTAGGCTTAGGGTTAGGCTGCGGGTTAGGTTGAGGGGGAATGTTAGGGTTCGGGTGAGGGTTAGTGTTAGGGTTAGTGTGAGGGTTAGGATGAAGGTTAGGTTTAGGATTAGGGTTAGGGTGAGGGCTAGGGTGAAGGTGAGTTTTAGTGTTAGGGTTAGGGTGAGGGCAAGGGTTAGGGTTAGGGTCAATGTGAGTTTGAGGTTTAGGGTTAGAGATAGGGTTAGGGTGAGTGTTAGGGTGAGGGTTTGGCTTAGTGTTAGTGTTAGAGTTAGGGTTAGGGTGAGGGTTAGCGTGAGGTTGTGTGTTAGGGTTAGGGTTAGGATTAGGATTAGGATTAGGTTTAGGGAAAGGGGGAGTGTGAGGGTTAGAGATAGCCTTAGGTTTAGGCTGAAGGTGAAGGTGAGGGTGAGGGTTAGGGTTAGGGTTAGGGTGAGAGTTAGGGATCGGTTAAGTTTAATTTTAGGGTGAGGGTTAGGGTTAGGTTTAGGATGAGGTGTAGGTTTAGGATTAGGGTTGGGGTGAGGGCTAGGGTGAGGCTTAGGGTGAGGGTTAGGGTTAGGTTTAGGGTTAGTTTTAGGTGTAGGTTTAGGGTGAGGGTGAGTGTGAGCGTTAGGGTTAGGGTTAGGGTTAGGCTTAGGGTTAGGGTGAGGGTTAGAGTTAGGGTTTGGGTTAGGGTGACGGTGTGGCTGAGGATTAGGGTTAGGTTTTGGGTTAGGGTTAGGGTTAGGTTTAGGGTTACAGTGAGAATTAGGGTTAGGTTAAGGGTGAGGGTTATGCTTAGGGTTAGGATTAGGGTTATGGTAAGTGTTAGGGTGACTGTGAGGGTTAGGGTTAGGCTTAGGTTTAGGCTGAGGGTGAGGGTGAGGGTGAGGGTTAGGGTAATGGTGAAAGTTAGGGTTATGGTTAGGGTGAGAGTTAGGGTTCGGTTAAGTTTAGGGTTAGGGTGAGAGTTATGGTTAGCGTATTGTTAGGGTTAGGGTAAGGGTTAGGGTTAGGGTTACAGGTATAGTGCGAGTGAGGGTTAGGTTTAGGGTTAGGATGAGGTTTAGGTTTAGCCTTAGGTTTAGAGTTAGGTTTTGGATGAGGGTGAGATTTAGGGTTAGAGTTAGGGTTAGTGTTAGGATTAGGTTTAGGGTGAGGTTTAATGTTAGGGTTAGGCTTAGGCTTAGGCTTAGGCCGAGCATGATTGTGAGGGTTAGGCTTCAGGTTATGGTGAGTGTTAGAGTTAGGGTTGGGGTGAGATTTAGGATGAGGTTTAGGATTAGGATTAGGGTAAGGGGGAGGGTTAGGGTGAGGGCTAGGGATAGGGATAGGGTTAGGTTTAGGAATAGGGTTAGGGAGAGGGTGAGTGTAAGAGATATGGTTAGGGTTAGAATTAGGCTTAGAGTTAGGATGAGGGTTAGGGGTAGGGTGTGGGTTAGGGTGAGGGCAAGGCTGAGGATTAGGGTTACGTTTAGGGTTAAGATTAGGGTTAGGTTTAGGTTTAGGGTTAGTGTTAGGGTTAGGGTTAGGGTTAGGGTTATGGTGAGGGTTAGGTTTAGGCTGAGGGTGAGGGTTAGGTTTAGGGTTAGGGTGAGGTTTAGGATTAGGGTTAGGGTCAGGGTGAGGTTTAGGGTTTGGGTTAGGGTTAGAGTTAGGATTAGGGTGAGCGGGAGGTTTAGGGTTAGGGTTAGGGTTAGGGTCATGTTTAGGTTGAGGGTTAGGTTTAGTGTGAGGGTTAGGTTTACAGTTAGAGTTAGGGGGAGGGTTAGGTTTAGGGTTGGGGTTAGATTTAGGATTAGGGTTAGGGTGAGGGTTCGTATGTGTGTTAGGGTTAGGTTTAGGGTTCGGCTTAGGGTTAGGCTGAGGGTGAGGTTTAGGGTTAGGGTTAGGTTGAGGTTTAGGGTTAAGTTTTGGGTGAGGGTGAGGGTTAGGCTTAGGGTTAGGATAAGAATTAGGGTAAGGGTTAGGGAGAGTGTGAGGGTTAGGTTTAGGATTAGGGTTAGACTAGGTTTAGACTGAGGGTGAGGGTGAGGGTGAGAGTTAGGGTTAGGTTGAGGGTCAGGTTTAGTGTTAGGTTGAGACTTAGGGTTCGGGTTAAGTTCAGGGTTAGGGTGAGGATTAGGGTTAAAATTAGGGTTAAGTTGAGGGATAAGGTTAGGCTTAGTGTGAGGCTTAGGTGAGGATTAGGGTTAGGATTAGGGTTAGGGTGAGGGCTAGGGTGAGGGTGAGGGTTCGGGTTAGTGTTAGGATGTGGTTTAGGTTTAGGGTTAGGGTTAGGGTGAGGGTTAGGATGAGAGTTAGGGTTACGGTGATGTGAGTGTTAGGGTTAGGGTGAGGTTTAGGGTTAGTATTAGGGTTAGGTTGATGGTGAGTGTTAGGATTAAGGTTAGGGTTAGGTTTAGGGTTAGGTTTAGGTTTACGATTACTGTTATTTTTAGGGTTATGTTTAGAGTAACAGTGAGGGTGAGGTTGAGGGTGAGGGTGAGGGTGTGGGTTAGGGTGAGGGTTAGGGTGAGGTTTAGGGTTAAGCTTAGGATTAGGGTTAAGGTGAGGGTGAGGTTTACGGTTAGATTTAGGGTTAGGGGGAGTGTTAGGTCGAGGGTTAGGGTTAGGGTTAGGGTTAGGGTTTAGGTTAGGGTGAGGGTTAGGTTGAGGTTTAGAGTTAGGGTTATGTTTAGTGTTAGGGTTAGGGTGAGGGTGAGGATGAGTGTGAGGGTTAGGGTTAGGTTTCAGCTTAGGCTTAGGGTTAGGCTGAGGGTGAGTGTGCGGGTGAGTATTAGGGTTAGGGTGATGGTTAGGATTAGGGTAAGGGTGAGGGCTCAGGTGAGGGCTCTGGTTAGGGTAAGGCTTAGCTTAGGCTTAGGGTTAGGCTGAGGGTGAGGTTGAGGGTGAGGGTTAGGGTTAGTGTGATGGTTAGGTTTACGGTTAGGGTGAGGGTTGGGATGAGGTTTAGGGTTAGGGTGAGGTTAGGGTGAGGATGATGGTAACGGTTAATTTGAGGTTTATGGTGAGGGTGAGGGTTAAGACAAGGGTGAGGGTTAGGGTTAGGTTTAGGGTTAGTGTAAGGGTTAGGGTTAGGGATAGGATGAGGATTAGATTGAGCATTAGTGTTAGGGTTAGTGTGAGGGCTAGGGTGAGGGTGAGGGTTAGGGTTAGTGTTAGGGTTAGGGTTAGTGTTAGGGTGACGGTAAGTGGTAGGGTGAGGGTTAGGGTTAGGGTGAGGGTTATGGTTAGGGTGAGGGTTAGGGTTAGGTTGAGGGTAAATGTTAGGGTGAATGTTAGGGTGAGGGTTAGGGTTAGGGATAGGGTTAGGTTTAGGATTAGGGTTAGGTTGAGGGTGACTGTGAGGGTTAGGGTTAAGGTTAGGCTTAGGGTAAGGCTGAGTGTTAGGGTTAGGGTTTGGGTTAGGGAGAGGGTGAGGCTGAGGATTAGGGTTAGGTTTAGGGTTAGATTTAGGGTTAGGGTTAGGGATAGGTTTAGGGTTAGCGTAGGATTATGGTGAGGGTTAGGGTTAGGGTTAGGCTTAGGTTTAGGCTGAGGGTGAGGGTGAGGGTGAGTGTTATGGTTATGGTTATGGTTAGGGTTAGGTTTAGGGTAAGTGTTATTGTTAGAGTTAGGGGTAAAATTATGGTGATTTTGAAATTGAGGTTGAGGGTTAGGGTTAGGTTGAGGTTTAGGGTTAGGGTTAGGTTTATTGTGAGGGTGTCGGTAAGGTTAAAGGTGAGGGTGAGGGTTACAGTAAGGGTGAGGGTTAGGGTTAGGGTGAGGTTTAGGGTTACGGTTGGGGTGAGATTTAGGGTTCAGGTTAAGTTTAGGGTTAGGTCGAGAGTTTGGTAAGGGTTATGGTGAGGGTGAGGGTTAGGGTTAGGTTGAGGCTTAGTGTTAGGATTAGGGTTAGGGTGAGTGTGAAGTTTAGGGTTAGTGTTAGGGTGAGGGTTAGGATGAGGATTAGGGTTAGGATTAGGGTTTGGGTGAGGGCTAGTTTGAGGTTGAGGTTTAGGGTTAGTGTTAGGGTGAGGTTTAGACTTTGGGTTAGGGTTAGAGTGAGGGTTACGGTGAGTGTGAAATTTAGGGTTAGAGTTAGGTTTAGGGTGAGGGTTAGGTTGAGTTTGAGGGTTAGGGTTAGTGTTAGGGTTAGGGTTATGTTGAAAGTTAGGGGGAGGGTTAGGGTTAGGGTTAGGGTTAGCCTTTGGGTAAGGGTGAGGTTGAGATTTAGGGTTAGAATTAGGGTTAGGTTGAGGCTGAGGGAGAGGGTGAGGGTTAGGGTTAGGGTTAGGGTTAGGATTAGGATTAGGGTTAAGGTTAGGGTGAGTGTGAGGGTTAGGGTTAGCCTTAGGTTTTAGCTGAGGTTGAGTTTGTGGTTAAGTGTTAAAGTTAGGGTTAGGTTTAGTGTTAGATTTAGGGTTAGGGTGAGGGGGAGGTTTAGGGTTAGAGTTAGGGTTAGGTTGAGGGTTAGTTTGAGTGTTAGGGTTAGGGTGAGTGTTAGGGTGGGGGTGATGGTAAGGGTAAATGTGAGGGTTAGGCTAAGGGTGATGTTTAGTGTAAGGGTGAGGGTTAGGGTTAGGGTTAGGGTGAGAGTTAGGGTTCGGGTTAAGTTTAGGGTTAGGGTGAGGGTTAGGGTAAGGGTTACGGTGAGGGTGAGAGTTATTGTTAGGTTGAGGTTTAGGGTTAGGATTAGGGTTAGGGTGAGGGTGAGGGTTAGAGTTACTGTTAGGGTGAGGGATAGGATGAGGGTTAGGGTTGGGATTAGGGTTAGGGTTAGGGTGAGGGCTAGGCTGAGGGTGAGGTTTAGGATTAGGATTAGGGTGAGGTTTAGGTTTAGTGTTAGGGTTAGGGTTATGGTGAGGTTGAGGTTTAGGGTTAGATTTAGGGTTAGGTTGAGACTGAGGTTGAGGGTTATGGTTAGGGTAAGTGTTAGAATTTGGGTTAGGGTGAGGGTTAGGTTGAGGATGAAGGTTAGGCTTAGGGTTTGGATTAGGATTAGGGTAAGGGTTAGGGTGAGTGCGAGGGTTAGGGTTGGGGTTAGGGTTAGGCTTAAGTTTAGGCTGAGGGTGAGTGTGAGTGTTTGGGTTAGGGTAAGTGTGAGGGTTAGGTTAGGGTTAGGGTGAGAGTTAGGGTTCGGTTAAGTTTAGGGTCAGGGTGAGGGTTAGGGTTAGTGTTAGGGTAGGGTTATTGTTAGCGTTAGGGTTAGGGTTAGGTTACAGTTACACTGAGGGTGAGGGTTAGGGTTAGGTTTAGAATGACGTTTTGGTTTAGGTATAGGTTTAGAGTTAGGTTTAGGATGAGGGTGAGAGTTGGGGTTAGTGTTAGGGTAAGGTTTCGGGTTAGGTTGAGTGTTAGTGTTAGTGTTAGGGCGAGGGTTAGGATGATGTTTAGGGTTAGGATTAGGGTAAGGGTGAGGGCTAGGGTGACGGTTAGGTTTAGGGCTAGGGATAGGGATAGGTTTAGGTTTAGGATTAGGGTTAGAATGAGGGTGAGTGTGAGAGTTAGTGTTAGGGTTAGGGTTAGGCTTAGAATTAGGGTGAGGATTAGGGTTAGGGTTTGGGTTAGGGTGAGGATGAGGCTGAGGATTAGGGTTAGGTTTATGTTTAGGGTTTGTGTTAGGGTTTGGGTTACGGTGAGGGTTAAAGTTAGGTTTCGGGTTAGGTTTAGGGTTAGGCTTAGGGTTAGGGTTATCTTTAGGGTTAATTTTAGGTTTAAGTTTGCAGTGAGGGTGAGTCTGAGGGTGAGCGTTATTCTTAGGGTTAGGGTTAGGGATAGTGTTATTGTTATGGTTAGGGTTAGAGCTGCGGTGAGGTTGAGGGTGAGGTTTAGGGTTAGGGTTATTGTGAGGTTTAGGGTTAGGGTTAGTGTTAGGGTGATGGTGAGGTTTAGGGTTAGAGTTAGGTTTAGGGGGAGGGTTAGTGTGAGGTTTAGTTTTAAGGTAAGTGTTTGGGTTAGTGTGAAGTTGAGGGTTAGGTTGAGGTTGAGGGATATGGTTACCTTTAGTATTAGGGTTAGGTTGAGGGTGAGTGTGAGGGTTAAGGTGATTGTTAGTTTTCCGGTTAGGGTGAGAGTTAGAATGAGGTTTAGGGCTAGGGTGAGATTAGGGTGAGGATTATGCTAAGGGTAAAGGTGAGGCTTACGCTTAGGGTGAGGGTGAGGTTTAGCTATACAGTTATGGGGAGGGTTAGGGTAAGTGTTAGGATTAGGGTTAGTGCTAGGGTTAGGTTGAGGGTGAGGGTTAGGTTGAGGTTCAGAGTTAGGGTTAGGGTTAGGGTTAGTGTGAGGGTTAGTTTTAGGGTTAGGGTTAGTGTTAGGATGAGGGTAATGTTAGGTTTAGGATATGGGTTAGGGTGAGTGTTATGGTAAGTGTGAGGGTTAGAAATAGGGTTAGGATTATGGTTAGGGTTAGGTTTAAGTTTAAGGTTACGGTGAGGGTGAGGGTTAGGGTTAGAGTTAGGTTTAGGTTGGGGTTAGGGTTATAGTTAAGGTTTGGGTGAGGGTGAGGTTTAGGGTTATAGTTAGGCTTAGGGTGAGGGTTAGGGTTTGGGTTAGGGTGACAGTTAGGGGGAGGGTTAAGGTTAGGGTTAGCGATAGGATTAGGATTAGGTTGAGGGTGAGTGTGTGTGTTAGGTTTAGGTGTAGGGTTAGGCTTAGGTTTAGACTGAGGGTGAGGGTGAGGTTCAGGGTTAGGGAGAGGGTTAGGGTTAGGGGGAGGGTTAGTAAGAGGGTTAGGGTTAGGATTAGGGTTAGGGTAAGGTCTCGGGTGAGGGTATGGTTTAGGTTTAGGGTTAGGGTGAGGTTTAATATTAGGTTTAGGGTTAGGGTTAGGGTGACGGTGAAGTTTAGGTTTAGCGTTAGGGTTAGGGTGAGGCTGAGGGTGAGGTTTAGGGTTAGGATTATTGTTAGGGTTAGGGTAAGTGTTAGGGTGATGGTTAGGGTTAGGGTGAGGTTTATGTTTATGGTGAGGGTTAGGGTTATGGTTAAGGTTATTGTTAGGGTTAGGGTTAGGGTTACGGTGAGGGAGAGGGTGAGGGTTAGGATTAGGCTTTGGCTTAGGCTTAGGCCGAGCATGAGGGTGAGGGTTAGAGTTAGGGTGATGGTTCTGGTTAGGATTAGTGCTATTGTTAGGGTTATGGTTAGAGTTATGGTGAGGGTGAGGGTGCAGGTGAGGGTTAGAGTTAGGGTTAAGGTGGGGTTTACGGTTACGATTAGGGTTAGGGTTAGGTTGAGTGTGAGGGTTAGGGTTAGATTTAGGGTTAGTGTTATGGTGAGGTTTAGTGTTAAAGTTAGTGTTAGGCTGAGGCTGAGGGTCAGGGTTAGGTTTAGGATTAATGTTAGGGTTAGGCTTAAGGTGAGGGTTAGGTTGAGGGTGAGGGTTAGGGTTAGGGTTAGGAGTAGGATTAGGGTTAGCGTTAGGGTGAGTGTAAGGGTTAGGGTTAGGGTTAGCGATAGGCTTAGGTTTAGGCTGAGGTTGAGGGTTAGGGTTAGGGTTAGGGTGAGGTATAGGGTTAGGTTTAGGTTGAGTGTCAGGGTAAGGGTTAGGGTTAGGCTTAGGATTAGGCTGAGGTTGAGGGTGTGGGTTAGGATTAGGATGAGGGTTAGGGCTATGGGGAGGGTTAGGATGAGGGTTAGGGTTAGGATTAGGGTTAGGGTGAGAGTGAGTGTGTGTGTTAGGGTTAGGTTTAGGGTTAGGCTTAGGGTTAGGCTTAGCGTGAGTTTGAGGGTTAGTGTTAGGGTTAGGATGAGGTTTAGGGTAAGAGTTAGGGGGAGGTTTAGGAAGAGGGTTAGGGTTAGGATTAGGGTTGGGTGAAGGCTAGGGTGAGGGTGAGGTTTAGGGTTAGGTTTGGAGTGAGGTTTAGGGTTATGGTAAGGGTGAGAATTATGGTTCGGGTTAAGTTTAGGGTTAGGTTGAGGGTTAGGGTAAGGGTGAAGGTGAGGGTGAGGGATAGGGTTAGGTTGAGGGTTAGGGTTCGTATTAGGGTTAGGGTAAAGGTTAGGTTTAATGTTAGGTTGAGGGTTAGGATGAGGGTTAATGTTAGGATTAGGGTTAGGGTGAGGGCTAGGGTGAGGGTGAGGTTTAGCGTTAGGATTAGGGTGAGGTTTAGGGTTAGTGTTAAGGTTAGGGTGAGGGTGAGGTTTAGGCTTAAAGTTAGGGTTAGTGTGAGGCTGAGTTTGAGGGTTAGGTTTAGTGTTAGTGTTAGATTTAGGGTTAGGGTGAGGGGTAGGTTGAGTGTGAGGGTTAGATTTAGGGTTAGGATTAGGTTTAGGGTAAGGTTTAGGGTGAATGTGAGCGATATGGTTAGGGTTAGGGTTAGGCTTATGGATAGACTGAGAGTGAGGGTGGAGGTGAGGGTTAGGTTTAGTGTAAGTGTGAGGGTTAGGGTTAGGGTGAGAGTTAGGGTTAGGTTTCCGGTGATCGTGAGGGTTAGGGTTAGGTTGAGAGTTAGGGTTAGAGTTAGGGTTAGGGTGAGGGTTAAGGTTAGGGTTAGGGTGAGGGTAAGGATGAGATTAGGGTTAGTATTAGGGTTAGTGTGAGGGCTAGGCTGAGGCTGAGTGTTAGTTTTAGTGTTAGGTTGAGGTTTAGGGTTAGGTTTAGGGTTAGGGTGAGGATTAGGTTGAGGGTTAGGGTTACAGTGAGGGTGAGGATTACGGTTAGGGTGAGGGTTAGGTTTAGGATTATGGTTAGCTTGAGGGTGAGTATTAGCATTAGGGTTAGGTTTAGGGTTAGGGTTAGGATTAGGGTGAGGGTCAGGGTGAGTTTGAGGTTTAGGGTTAGGGTTAGGCTTAGGCTTAGGTTTAGGCTGAGGGTGAGGGTGGGGGTGAGGATTAGGTTGAGGGTTAGGGTTAGGGAGAGGGTTAGGATTAGGATTAGATTTAGGGTGAGGTCTAGGGTGAGGGTGGGGGTTAAGGTAAGGGTTAGGCTTAGGCTGAGGATTAGGCTGAGCGTGAGGTTGAGGGTGAGGGTTAGGGTTAGGTTGATGGTTAGGTTTACAGTTAGGATGAGGGTTAGGATGAGTTTTAGGGTTAAGGTGAGGGTTAGGGTGAGGTTTAGTGTTAGGGTTAGGGTTAGACTTAGGGTTATGGTGAGGGTGAGGTTCAGGGGACAGTTAGGGTTAGGATGAGGGTGAGGGTTAGGGTGCAGGTTAGCATGGGGGTGACGGTAAGGTTAAAGGTCAGGGTTAGGCTGAGGGTGATGTTTCCGGTAATGGTGAAGGTTAGGGTTACGGTGAGGGTTATTGTTAGCGTTAGGGTGAGTGTGAGGGTTAGATTGAGGATTCGTGTTAAGGTTAGTGTGAGGTTTAGGGTGAGGATGAGTGTCAGGGTTAGGGTGAAAGCTAGGGTGAGTGTGAGGTTTTAGGGTTAGTTTTAGGGTGAGGGTGTTAGGGTGAGAGTTAAGGTTAGGGTGAGGGTTATGGTTAGGGTGATGGATAGGGTTAGGGTTAGGTTTATTGTTAGGTTTAGGGGTAGGGTTATGGTTACTGTGAGGGTGAGCGTGAGGTTTAGGGTTACGGTTAGGATGAGGTTTAGGTTTAGGGTTAGGGTTAGAGTTAGGGTTAGGGTGAGGGTTAGGGTTAGGGTTAGGCTTAGCCTTAGGCCGAGCATGAGGTTGAGGGTGAGGGTGAGGGTTCCAGTGAGGGTTAGGGTTAGGTTTAGGGTTAGGTTGAGGTTTAGGGTTAGGATAAGATTAAGGGTGAGGGTTAGGCTGAGGGTTAGGGTGAGGGTTAGGTTTAGAGATAGGGTTAGGTTTAGGATTAGGGTTAGGGTGAGGGTGAGGGTGAGGATTACGATTAGGGTTAGGGTTAGGCTTAGATTTAGGATGAGGGTTAGGCTTAGGGTTTGGGTTAGGGTGAGGTTGAGGCTGAGGATTAAGGTTAGGTTTAGGGTTAGGTTTAGGGTTAGTGTTAGGGTTAGGGTTACTGTTAGGGTGAGTGTGAGGGTGAGATTTAGATATAGGGTTAGGGGGAAGTTTAAGGTGAGGATTAGGGTTAGGGGTAGTGTTAGGTTTAGGTTGAGGGTGAGGGTTTGGTTTAGGTTTAGGGTTAGGGTTTGGGTTAGGGTCAGTGTGAGGGTTAGTGTTAGTGTTAGTGTTAGTGTTAGGGTGAGGGTAAGTGTTAGGTGAGGTTATGGGTTATGGTGCCGGTTATGGTTCGGGTGAGGCTTAGGGTTAGGGTTAGGGTTATTGTTAGGTTTAGGTTTAGGGTTTCAGTTATGGTGAGGGTGAAGGTGAGGGTTAAGGTTAGGGTTAGGTTGAGTTTTAGGGTTTGGCTTAGGGGTAGAGTTAGGGTTAGGGTGAGGATGAGTTTTAGGGTTAGAGTTAGGGTTAGGGTGACGGTTAGGGTTAGGGTTAAGGTGAGAGTTAAAGGGAGAGTAAAGGTAAGTTTTAGGGTTAGGGATAGGATTAGGGTTGGCATTAGGGTCAGGGTGAGTGTGTTTGTTAGTGTTAGGTCTAGGCTTAGGCTTAGATTCAGGCTGAGGGTGAGGGTGATGGTTAGGGTTAGGATTAGGGTTAGTGGGAGGGTTAGGATGAGGGTTAGGGTTAGGATTAGTGTTAGGGCAAGCGCTAGGGTGAGGGTGAGGTTTAGGGTTAAAGTTAGGGTGAGGTTTATGGATAGGGTTAGGATTAGGGTGAGGGTGAATTTTAGGGTTAGAGATAGGTTTAGGTTGAGGCTGAGGGTGAGGGTTAGGGTTAGGTTTAGTGCTAGGTTTAGGGTTAGGGTTAGGGTGAGGGTTAGGTTGAGGGTTAGGGTGAGGATGAGGGTTAGGTTTAGGGTGAGGGCTAGGGTTGGGTGAGGTTTAGGTATAGGGTTAGCGTGACATTTAGGGTTAGGGTGATGGTTAGGGTTAGTGTGCGGTTTAGTGTTAGGGTTAGGGTTATTGTTAGGGTTAGGCTAAGTGTTAGGGTGAGGGTTATGGTTAGGGTGAGTGTTAGGGTTATGGTTAAGGTTATTGTTAGTGTTAGGGTTAGTGTTCCGTTTTCGGTAAGGGTGGGGGTTACGTTTAGGGTTAGGATGAGTTTTAGGTTTAGGGTTAGGGATATAATTAGGGTTAGGGTGACAGTGAGGTTTAGGGTTAGAGTTAGGGTTTGTGATAGGGTTAAGGTTAGGGTGAGGGTTAGGGTTAGGTTTAGGCTTAGGCTTAGGCCGAGCATGAGGGTGATGGTTAGAGTTATGGTGATGGTTCTGGTTAGGATTAGTGTTATTGTTAGGTTTAGTTTTAGAGTTAAGGTGAGGGTGAGGGTGCAGGTGAGGGTTAGGATTAGGGTTAGGGTGGGGTTTACTGTTAGGGATATGGTTAGTGTTAGGTTGAGGGTGAGGTTTAGTGTTACATTTAGGGTTAGTGTTAGGGTGAGGGTTAGTGTTAGTGTTATGGTTAGTTTTAGGGTGAGGGTAAGGATTATGGTGAGGGTTTGGGGTAGGGTATGGTTAAGGTGAGGGTTAGGATTAGGTTTAGAGTTATTGTTAGGCTTCGGTTTAAGATTAGGGTTACAGTGAGGGTGAGGATGAGGGTTAGGGTTAAGGTTAGGGTGAGGTTTAGTGTGAGGGTGAGGTTTAGGGTTAGAGTTTGGGTGAGGGTTAGGTTGAGGGTTTGGGTTAGGTTTAGTGTTAATGTTAGGGTTAGGGTGAGTGTTCAGGGGAAGGTTAGGGTTAGGGTTAAGGTTAGGATTACGGTTAGGATGAGGGTGAGTGTGTGTGTTAGGGTTAGGTTTAGGGTTAGGCTTAGGGTTAGGATGAGGGTGAGGTTGAGTGTGAGGGTTACGGTTAGGGTGAGGTTTAGGGTTAGGGTTAGGGGGAGGGTTAGGATGAGGGTTAAGGTTAGGATTAGGGTTAGGGTGAGGGCTAGGGTGAAGGTAAGGTTTAGGTTTAGGTTTGGTTTGAGGGTTAGGGTTTTGTTTAGGGTGAGCCTTAGGGTTCGGGTTAAGTTTAGGGTTAGGGTGAGCGTTAGGTTAAGATTTACAGTGAGGGTGAGGTTTAGGGTTAGGGTGAGGGTTAGGGTTAGGATTAGGGTGAGGGTTAAGATGAAGGTTGGGGTTACTATTAGGGTTAAGGTGAGGGCTAGGGTGAGGTTGAGGGTTAGGGTAAGTGTAAGGCTTATTCTTAGTGTTAGGCTGAGTGTGAGGTTGAGGGTTAGGGTTAGGTTTAGGGTGATAGTTAGGTTTACGGTTAGTGTTAGAGTTAGAATGAGGTTCAGGGTTAGGGGAAGGTTTAGGGTGAGGATGATGGTAAGAGTAATGGTGAGGTTTAGGCTGAGGGTGAGGGTTAAGATAAGGGTGAGAGTTAGCATTAGATTTAGGGTTAGAGTAAGTGCTAGGGTTAGGGTTAGGGTGAGGGTTAGATTGAGGATTAGGGTTAGGGTTAGTGTGAGGTTTAGAGTGAGGATGAGGGTTAGGGTAAGGGTTAGGGTTACGGTGAGGTTTATGGTTAGGTTGAGGGGTTAGGGTTAGGTTTAGGATTATTGTTAGGGTTAAGGTTAGGGTTACAGTTACGGGGAGGGTTAGGGTTAGGGTGAGGGTGAGGTTTAGGGTGGAGTTAGAGTTAGGTTGAAGGTTAAGATGAGTGTTAGGATAAGGGTAAGTATTAGGGTGGGAGTGATGGTAAGGGTATACGTGAGGGTTAGGCTGAAGGTGAGGGTTACAGTGCGGTGATTGTTAGGGTTAGGGTGAGGGTTAGGGTTAGGGAAAGGGTGTGGGTGCGGGTTAGATTGAGGCTTGGTGTTAGGGTTAATGTGAGGTTTAGGGATAGATTGAGGGTTACGGTTAGGATTAGGGTTAGGGTGAGTGTGAGGGTGAGGGTTAGGGTTAGGGTTAGGGTGAGGTTTAGGATGAGGGTTAGGGTTAGGATTAGGGTCAGGGTGAGGGCTAGGGTGAGGGTGAGGGTTAGAGTAAGGGTTAGGCTTAGTCTTAGGGTTAGGCTGAGTGTGAGGTTTATGGTTTGGGTTAGGATGAGGATTAGGTTTAGGGGGAGGTTTAGGGTGAGGATGATTGTAAGGGTAATGGTGAGGTTTAGGCTTAGGTTGAGGGTTAAGATAAGGGTGAGACTTAGCTTTAGGTTTAGCTTTAGGGTAAGGGTTAGGGTTAGGGTTAGGGTGAGTGTTAGATTGAGGATTAGGGTGAGAGTTAGTGTGAGGTTTAGAGTGAGGATGAGGGTTAGGGTGATGGTTAGGGTTAGGATGAGGGTTATGGTTAGGATGAGGGTTTGGGTTAGTGTTAGGTTTATTGTTAGGGTTAGGGTTAGGGTTACTGTTATGGTGAGGGTGAGTGGGAGGTTTAGGGTTAGGGTTAGGGTGAGGTTTAGTGTTAGGGTTAGGTTTAGAGTTAGGATTAGTGTGAGGGTGAGGTTTAGGGGTAGAATTAGGGTTAGTGTGAGGGTTAGGATGAGGGTTAGGGTTAGGGAAACTTTTAGGGTGGGGGTGATGATAAGGGTTAACATGAGGGTTAGGCTGAAGGTGAGGGTTATGGTGGGTTGAGGGTTAGGGTTAGGGTGAGTTTAAGGTTAGGGGAAGGGTGTGGGTGAGGGTTAGATTGAGGATTAGTTTAATGGTTAGTGTGAGGTTTAGCGTGAGAATGAGTGTTAGGGCTAGGGTGAGGGTGAGGGTTAGGTTTAGATTTAGGGTGAGGTTTAGGGTTAGGGTAATGGTTAGGGTTAGTGTGAGGGTTAGTGTTAGGGTTAGTGTTAGGGTGAGGGTAAATGTTAGGGTGAGGGTTAAAGTTAGGGTGAGGGTTATGGTTAGGTTGAGGGTTAGGTTTAGGGTTAGGATGAGGTTTAAGTTTAGGGTTAGGGTTAGAGTTTTGGTCAGGTTGAGAGTGAGGTTTATGGTTAGAGTTAGGGTTAGTGTTAGGGTTAGGGTGAGAGTGAGGGTTAGGGTTAGGCTTAGACTTAGGCTTAGGCCGAGCATGAGAGTGAGGGTTAGTGTTAGGGTTAGGGTGAGGTTTAGGTTTAGCCTTAGGGTGAGTGTTAGGATGAGGTTTAGTGTTAGAATTAGGGTTAGGTTAAGGACTAGGATGAGGGTTACGGTGAGGGTTATGTTTAGGGAAAGGGTTAGGTTTAGGATTAGGGTTATTGTGAGTGTGAGAGTAAGGGTTAGGGTTGGGGTTAGGCTTAGGGTTAGGGTGAGGGTTAGGGTTAGGGTTAGGTTTAGTTTTAGGGTTAGGGTTAGCTTTACAGTGAGGGTTAAGGTTAGGTAAGGGTTAGAGTTAGGGTTAGGCTGAGGTTAAGGGTGTGGTTGAGGATTCCGGTTAGGTTTAGGGTTAGGGTTAGGGTTAAGTTTGCGTGAGGTTATGGCTGAGGGTGAGGGTTATGGTTAGGGTTAAGATTAGGGTTAGTGATATGGTTAGTGTTATTGTTATTGTTAGGGTTAGAGTTACAGTGAGGTTGAGGGTAAGGGTGAGGTTTAGGGTTAGGTTGAGGTTTACTGTGAGGTTTAGGGTTAGGGTTAGGGTTAGGGTTAGGGTGATGTTTAGAGTTAGAGTTAGGATTAGGGGGAGGGTTAGGGTTAGGTTTCGGTTTATGGTTAGTATTAAGGTTAGGGTGAGGGTGAAGGTTAGGTTGAGGTTTAGGGATAGGGTTAGGTTTAGGATTAGGGTTAGGGTGAGGGTGAGCATGAGGGTTAGGGTGAGGGTTAGGCTTAGGCTTAGGGTTAGGCTGAGGGTGAGGGTGGGTGTGAGGATTAGGGTTAGGGTGATGGTTCGTTTTAGGATGTGTTAATTTTAGGGTTAGGGTTAGAGTTATGGTGAGGGTGAGGGTGCGGGTGAAGTTTAGGTTTAGGGTTAGGGTTAGGGTTAGTGTGAGGGTTAGTGTTAGTGTTAGGCTTAGTGTTAGGGTGAGGGTAAGTTTTTGGGTGAGGGTATGGTTTCGGGTGAGCGTTATGTGTAGGGTGAAATTTAGGTTTAGGGTTAGAGTTATTGTTAGGTTTAGGGTTAGGGTTACGGTTAGGGTGAGTTTGAGGCTGAGGGTTAGGGTTAGGGTTAGGTTGAGGTTTAGGTTTTGGGTTAGGGTTAGAGTTAGGTTTAGGATGAGGGGAGGTTTAGGGTTAGAGTAAGGGTTAGGGTGAGGGTTCAGGATAGGATTTGGGTTAGGGTAAGTGTGAGTGTGTGTGTTAGCGTTAGGTCTAGTGTTAGGCTAAGGGTTAGGCTGAGGGTGACCTTGAGGGTGAGGGTTAGGGTTAGGGTGAGGGTTAGGGTAAGTGTTGGGGGAGGGTTAGGATGAGGGTTAGGGTTAGGATTAGGGTTAGGGCAAGGGCTAGGTTGAGGGTGAGGTTTACTGTTAGGGTTAGAGTGAGGTTTATGGTTAGGGTTAGGGATAGTGTTACGGTGAGGGTGAGGTTTAGGGTTAGATTTAGGTTTAGGGTGAGGATGAGGGTGAGGATTAGGGTTAGGGTTAGTCTTAGGTTTAGGGTTAGGGTTAGGGTGAGGGTGAGGGTTAGGGTTAGGGTTAGTGTTAGGTTAAGGTTAGGTTAAGGGTGAGGGTTAGGGTGAGGTTGAGGGTTAGGGTTAGGATTAGGATTAGCGTTAGGGTTAGTCTGAGGGTGAGGGTGAGGGTGAGGGTTAGGGTGGGGATGAGGGTTACGGTTAGGGTGAAGGCCAGGGTGAGGGTTAGTGTTAGCGGTAGGGTTAGCGTGAGGTTTGGGGTTAGGGTGATGATTAGGGTTAGTGTGAGGTTTAATGTTAGGGATAGGGTTAATGTTAGGATTTGGGTAAGTGTTAGGGTGAGAGTTATCATTAGGGTGAAGTTTATGTTTCGGCTGAGGGTTAGGTTTAGGGTTATGTTTATTATTAGGGTTAGGTTTAGGGTTACGGTTACGGTGACGGTGAGGGTGATGGTTAGGGTTAGTGTTAGGATGAGGTTTAGGTTTATGGTTAGGGTTAGAATAAGAGCTAGGGTGATAGTGAGTTTTAAGTTTAGAGTTAGGGTTTGTGATAGGTTTAGGGTTAGGGTGGGGTTTACTGTTAGGGTTATGGTTAGGGTTAGGGTGAGGGAGAGATTTAGGGTTAGATTTAGGGTTAGTGTTAGGGTGAGGGTTAGTGTTAGGGTTAATGTTAGTGTTAGGGTGAGGGTAAGTGTTAGGGTGAGCGTTTGTTAGGTTGAGGGTTTGGGTTAGGAAGAGGGTTATGGTTAGGGTGAGGGTTAGGATTAGGGTTAGGGTTATTTTTATGTTTCGGTTTAAGGTTAAGGTTACAGTGAGGGTGAGGGTTAGACTTAGGGTTAGGGTGAGGTTTAGGGTGAGGGTGAGGTTTAGGGTTAGAGTTAGGGTTAGGGTGAGGGTTAGGTTGAGGGTTAGGGTTAGGGTTAGTGTTAGGGTGAGGCTGAGGTTGAGGGCTAGAGTTAGGGTTAGGGTTAGGATTAGGGTAAGGTTTAGGGTGAGTGTGAGGGTTACGGTTACTCTAGGTCAGGCTGAGGGTGAGGGTATGGGTGAGGGTTAGGGTTAGGTGGAGGGTTAGGGTTAGGGTTAGGATGCAAGTTAGGGTTCGGTTATGTTTAGGGTTAGGGTGAGGGTTAGAGTTACGGTGAGCATGAGGTTTAGGGTTTGGTTGAGAGTTAGGGTTAGGGTTAGGGTTAGGGTTAGGGTCAGGGTTAAGGTTAGGGTTAGGGTGAGGGTAAGGATGAGGATTAGTTTTAGCATTAGGGTTAGGGTGAGGGCTAGGTTGTGGGTGAGGGTTAGGTTTAGTGTTAGGTTAAGGTTTAGGGTTAGGGTTAGGGTTAGGTTGAGGGTTACATTGAGGGTTAGTGTTACAGTGAAGGTGAGGATTAGGGTTAGGGTGAGGGTTAGGATTAGGGTTAGCATGAGGGTGAGTGTTAGGATTACAGTTAGGGTTAGGGTTAAGGTTAGGTTTAGGGTTAGGATTAGTGTTATTGTTAGGGTTAGGGTTAGAGTTATGGTGAGAGTGAGGGTGAGGGTGAGGGTTAGTGTTAGGGTTAGGGTGAGGTTTAGGGTTAGGGTTAAGATTAGGGTTAGGGTGAGGGTTTGGTTTAGGGTTAGATTTAGGGTTAGTTGGAGGGTTAGGTCGAGGGTTAGGGTTAGGGTTAGTTTTAGGGTTAAGGTTAGAGTGAGGGTTAGGTTGAGGTTTATGGTTATGGTTAGGCTTATGTTAGGATTAAGGTGAGAGTGAGGGTGAGGTTGAGGGTTAGGGTTAGGCTTAGGCTTAGGCTTAGGGTTAGGCTGAGGGTAAGGTTGGGGGTGAAGATTAGGTTTAGGGTGATGGTTAGTATTAGGGCTAGGATGAGGATTAGGGTGAGGGGTAGGATTAGGTTTAGGATTAGGTTGAGGGCTAGGGTGAGTGTGAGGGTTAAGGTAAGGGTTAGGCTAAGGCTTAGGTATAGGCTGAGAGTGAGGTTGAGGGTTAGGGTTAGGGTTAGGTTGACGGTTAGGTTTACGGTTAGGGTGAGGGTTAGGATGAGGTTTATCGTTAGGGTGAGTGTTAGGTTGATGATGATGGTAAGGGTAAAGATGAGGTTTAGGCTGAGTTTGAGGGTTAAGATAAGGGTGAGTTTTAGGGTTAAGTTTAGGGTTAGGGTTAGGGTTAGAGTTAGGGTTAGAGTGAGGGTTAGATTGAGGATTAGGGTTAGGGTTAGTGTGAGGTTTAAGGTGAGGATGAGGGCTAGGGTTAGGGTTTAGGTGAGGTTTAGGATTAGGGTCAGGGTAAGGGTTAGTGTGAGGGTTAGTGTTAGTGTTAGGGTTAGGGTTAGGGTGAGGGTAAGTGTTAGGGTGAGGGTTAGGGTTAGGGTGAGGGTTATGGTTAGAGTGAGGGTGAGGGTTAGGATTAGGGTTAGAGTGAGGTTTAGTGTTAGGGTTAGGGTTAGAATTAGGGTTAGGGTTAGGGAGAGCGTGAGGTTTAGGGGTACATTTAGGGTTAGGTTGCGGGTTAGGGTTAGGTTGCCGGTTTGCGTGGGGGTGAAGATAAAGGAAAAGTTCAGGGTTAGGCTGATTCTGAGGGTTACGGTATGGGTGAGTGTTAGGGTTAGGGTGAGGGTTAGTGTTAGCTTTAGGGTGAGGTTGAGGGTTCGATTGATGATTAGTATTAGGGTTAGTGTGAGATTTAAGTTGAGGATGAGGGTTTGGGTTACGCTGAAGACTAGGGTGAGGGTGAGGGTTAGGGTTAATGTTAGGGTGAGGTTTAGGGTTAGGGTGATGTTTAGGGGTAGTGTGAGAGTTAAGGTTAGGGTTAGGGTTAGTGTTAGGATGAGGGTAAGTGTTAGGGTGAGGTTTAGGATTACGGTGAGTATTAAGTTTAGGGTGAGGGTTAGGGTTAGGATAAGTGTAAGGGTGAGGGCCAGGCTAAGGGTTAGGGTGAGGGTTAGGGTTAGGGATAGGGATAGGTTTAGGATTAGGGTTAGGGTGAGGGTGAATGTGAGAGTTAGGACTAGGGTTTTGGTTAGGCTTAGAGTTAGGATGAGGTTTAGGGTTAGGGTTTGGGTTAGGGTAAGGTTGAGTCTGAGGTTTAGGGTTAGTTTAGGTTTAGTGTTAGTGTTAGGGTTAGTGTTAGGGTTCCAGGGAGGGTTGGGGTTCGGGTTAGGGTTAGGTTTAGGCTTAGATTTAGGGTGAAGGTTAGAATGAGGATTAGGTTTACGATTAGGGTTAGGGTTCGGGCTAGGTTAAAGGTGAGGATTAGGGTTAGTGTTAGGGTAAGGTTTAGGGTTAGGGTTAGAATTAGGGTGAGGGTTAGGATGAGCGTTAGGGTTACAGTGAGGATGAGGGTTAGGGTGAGGGTGAAGATTAGGGTTACTTTTAGGGTTAGTGTGAGGTTGAGTGTTAGCATTACGGTTAGGGTTATGGTTAGGTTTGGGTTTAGGGTTAGGATTACTGTTATTGTAAGGGTTGGGGTTAGAGTTATGGTGAGGGTGAGGGTGAGGGTGAGTGTTAGGGTTAGGGTGAGGTTTAGGGTTATGGTTAGGATTAGGGTTAGGGTGAGGGTGAGGTTTATGGTTAGATTTAGGTTTAGTTGGAGGCTTAGGTCGAGGGTTAGGGTTATGGTAAGTGCTTAGGCTTCGGGTTAGGCTGAGGGTGAGGGTGGGGGTGAAGATTAGGGTTAGGGTGATGGTTAGTGTTAGGGTTAGGGTTAGAGTTAGGGTTAGGGTGAGGGTTAGGTTTAGGATTAGGGTTAGGGTGAGGTTGAGTGTTAACATTAGGGTCAGGTTTAGGGATAGGGTTAGGTTTAGGGTTAGGATTAGTGTTATTGTTAGGGTTAGGTTTAGATTTATGGTGAGGGTGAGGGTTAGGGTTAGGGTTAGGTTGAGGTTTAAGGTTAAGGTTAGGATTTGGTTTAGGGTGAGGGTGAGGTTTAGGTTAGATTTAGGTTTAGTTGGAGGGTTAGTTCGAGGGTTAGGGTTAGGGTTAGTGTTAGGTTTAAAGTTAAGGTCAGGGTTAGGTTGAGGTTTAGGGTTAGGGTTAAGTTTAGGGTTAGGATTAGTGTTAGGGTGAGGCTGAGTGTGATGTTTAGGGTTAGGGTTAGGCTTAGGCTTAGGGTTAGGCTGAGGGTGAGGGTGGGGTGAGCATTAGGGTTAGGGTGATGGTTAGGGTTAGGTTTAGGGTGAGGGTTAGTGTTAGGGTTAGGGTTAGAGTTAGGGTTAGGGTGAAGGTGAGGTTTTCGGGTAGAGGTAGGCTTAGTGTGAGGGTTAGGGTTAGAGTGAGTCTTAGGGTGGGGGTGACGGTAAGGGTAAATGTGAGGGTTAGGCTGAGCATGAGGGTTACGGTAAGGGTGAGTGTTAGGTTTAGGGTTAGGGATAGGTGAGGGTTTAGGGATAGGGTTAGGTGAGGGTTAGGGATAGAGTTAGGGTGAGAGTGAGGGTTAGATTGAGGATGAGTGTTAGGGTTAGTGTGAAGTTTAGGGTGATTGTGAGGGTTAGGGTTAGGGCGAGGTCTAGGGAGAGGGTGAGGTTTAGGGTTAGTGTTAGGGTGAGGTTTATGGTTAGGGTGATGGTTAGGGTTAGTGTGAGGTTTAGTGTTAGGATTAGGGTTAGTGTTAGGGTGAGTGTAAGTGTTAGGGTGAGGGTTAGGGTGAGGGTTATGTTTAGGGTGAGGTTTAGGGTTATTGTTAGCATTAGGGTTAGGATTAAGTTTATGGTGATGGTGAGGGTGAGGGTTAGGTTTAGGGCTAGGTTGAGGTTTAGAGATAGGGTTAGGGTTAGGGTCAGGGTGAGGTTTAGTGTTAGAGTTAGGGTTAGGGTGAGGATGAGGGTGAGGTTTAGGGTTAGGATTAATGTTAGGTTTAGGCTTAAGGTGAGGGTTAGGTTGAGGGTGAGGATTAGGGTTAGGTTTAGGAGCAGGATTAGTGTTAGTGTTATGGTGAGTGTGAGAGTTAGGGTTAGGGTTAGGGATAGGCTTAGGGGTAGGCTGAGGCTGAGGGTGAGGGTTGTGTTAGGGTGAGGTTTAGGGTTAGGGTTAGGGTGAGTGTGAGGGTTAGGTTTAGGGTTAGGCTTAGATTAGGCTGAGGGTAAAGGTGTCGGTTAGGGTTAGGATTAGTGTTAGGGTGAGGTTTAGGGTTTGGGTTAGGGTTAGAGATAGGGTTAGTGTAATGGTGAGGTTTAGGGTTAGTTGGGGTTAGGGTGAGATTTAGGTTGAGGGTTATGGTAAGGGTTAGTGTTAGGATTACGGTTAGGGTGAGAGTTAGCGGGAGGGTTAGGGTTTGGGTTGGGGATAGGATTAGGGTTGGAGTGAGGGTGAGTGTGTGTGTTAGGTTTAGGTTTTGGGTTAGACTTAGGGTTAGGCTGAGGGTGAGGTTGAGGGTGAGGGTTAGCGTTAGGCAGAGGGTTAGGATGAGGGTTAGGTTTCGGATTAGGGTTAGGGTAAAGGCTAGGGTGAATGTGAGGTTGGGCGTTAAGGTTAGGGTTAGGGTTATTGTGAGGGTGAGGTTTAGGGTTAGAGTTAGTGTTAGGGTGCGGCTGAGGGTGAGGGTTAGGGTTAGGGTTAGGGTTAGGTTTTGGGTTAGGTTTAGGGTAAGGCTTAGGGTGAGGGTGAGGGTTAGGATTAGGGTTAGAATTATAATTAGGGTTAGGGTTATGGTGAGTGTGAGGGTTAAGGTTAGGTTTAGGGTTAGGATTAGGGTTAGTGTGAGGGTGAGTGAGTGTGTTAGGGTTAGGTTTAGGTTTATGCTAAGGGTTATGCTAAGCGTGAGGTTGAGGGTGAGGGTTAGGGTTAGGTTGAGCTTTAGGATAAGGGTTAGGGAGAGGGTTAGGATGAGGGTTAGGGTGAGAATGAGTGTGAGGGATAGGGTTAGTGTTAGGGTGAGGGTTAGGATGAGGTCAGGATTAGGTTTAAGATCAGGACTAGGGTGAGGGTGAGGTTTAGGGTTAGGGTTAAGGTTAGCGTTAGGGTTAGGATTAGTGTGAGGGTGAGGTTTAGGGTTAGATTTAGGGTAAGGCTGAGGCTAAGGTAAAGATTTAGGTTTAGGGTTAGTGTTAGAGTTAGGTTTAGGGTGAGGGTTAACGTGAGGGTGAGGATTAGGTTTAGGGTTAGAATTAGGATTAGAGTAAGGGTTAGCATGATTGTGAGGGTTAGTTTTATGCTTAGGGTTAGGCTGAGGATGAGGGGGAGGGGGAATGTTAGGGTTCGGTTGAGGTTTAGCCTTAGGGTAAGGATGAGGGTTAGGTTCAGTGTTAGTGTGAGGGTTACCATGAGGATTAGGGTTACGATTAGGGTTAGGGTTAGGGCTAGGATGAGGGTGAGGATTAGGGTTAGTGTTAGGGTAAGGTTTAGGGTTAGGGTTAGGGTTAGGGTGAGGGTTAGTTTTAGGGTTAGCTTTAGATTTATGGTTAGGGTGAGGGTTAGGTTGACGGTTAGGGTTAGGGTTAGGGTGAGGTTTAGTGTTAGGTTTAGGATTAGGGTTAGGGTGAGGGTGAGGATTCGGGTTAAATTTAGGTTTAGTTGGAGGGTTAGGTCGAGGGTTAGGGTTAGGGTTAGTTTTAGGTTTAAGGTTAGGGTCAGGGTTAAGTTGAGGTTTAGTGTTTGGGTTAGGTTTAGTCTTAGGATTAGGGTTCGGTTGAGGGTGAGTGTGGGGGTGAGGATTAGGGTTAGGGTGATGGTTAGGGTTAGGGTAACAGTGAGGGATAGTGTTAGGGTTAGGTTTAGAATTAGGTTTAGGTTTAGGGTGAGGTTTAGGGGTAGAGTTAGGGTTAGGGTGAGGGGTAGCGATAGAGTGAGGGTTAGCGTTAGAGTGAGGGTTAGGGTGGGGGTGACGGTAAGGGTAAAGATAAGGGATAGGATGAGGGTGAGGGTTTGGGTGAGGGTGAGGTTTAGGGTTAGGGTGAGGGTTATGTTGAGGGTTAGGGTGAGGGTGAGGGTTAGATAGAGGTTTAGTGTTAGGGTTGGTGTGAAGTTTAGGGTGAGGATTAGGGTTAGGGTTAGGGTGAGGGCTAGGGAGAGGGTTCTGTTTAGGGTTAGGTTTAGGGTTAGGGTGATGGTTATGGTTACTGTTAGGGTTAGGGTTAGTGTTAGGGTGAGGGTAAGTGTTAGGGTGAGGGTTAGTGTCAGGGTGAGGGTAAGTGTTAGGGTGAGGGTTAAGGTTAGGGTGAGGGTTATGTTTAGGGTGAGGGTTAGGTTAGGGTTAGGATTATTGTTAGCATTAGGGTTAGGGTTACATTTATGGTGAGGGTGAGGGTGAGGGTTAGGGTTAGGGCTAGGATGAGGTTTAGGGATAGGGTTAGGGTTCGGGTTATGGTCAGGGTGAGGTTTAGTTTTAGAGTTAGGGTTAGGGTGAGGCTGAGGGTGAGGGTTAGGGTTAGGATTAATGGTAGGGTTAGGCTTAAGGTGAAGGTTAGGTTGAGGGTGAGGGTTAGAGTTAGGGTTAGGAGTAGTATTATAGTTTTTGTTAGGGTGAGTGTGTTAGGGTTAGGCTTAGTGTTAGGCTGAGGTTGAGGGTGAGGGTTAGGGTAGGATGAGATTTAGGGTTAAGGTTAGGATGAGTGTGTGGGTTAGGGTTTGTTTTAGGCTTAGTATTAGGCTGAGGGTGAGGGTGTGGTTTATGGTTAGGGTGAGGGTTAGGGTTATGGGGAGGGTTAGGATGAGGGTTAGGGTTAGGATTAGGGTTAGGGTGAGGGTGAGTGTGTGTGTTAGGGTTAGGTTTAGGGTTAGGCTTAGGGTTAGGCTGAGGGTGAAGTTGCGGATGAGGGCTAGGGTGAGGGTGAGGTTTATGTTTAGGGTCAGGTTGAGGGTAGGGTCAGGGCTATGCTGACGGTGAAGGTTAGGGTTAAGTTGAGGTTTAGGGTTCGGATTAGGGTTAGGGTGAGGTTGGGGGTGAGGGTTAGGTTTAGTGTTAGGGTGAGGGTTAGGTTGAGTGTTAAGGTTAGGATTAGGGTTAGGGTGAGGGCTAGGGTGAGGGTGAGGTTTAGGTTTAGGGTTAGGGTGGGGTTTAGGGTTAGGGTTAGGGTTAGTGTTAGATTTAGGGTTAGGTTGAGAGTGAGGGTTACGCTTAGCGTAAGGATTAGGTTTAGGGTAAGGGTTAGGGTGAGTTTGAGTGTTAGGGTTGGGGTTAGGCTTAGTGTTAGGGTGAGGGTGAGGGTGAGGTTGAGGGTTAGGTTTAGGGTGAGGGTTAGTGTTAGGGTGAGAGTTCGGGTTTGGTTATGTTTAGAGTTAGGGTGAGGGTTAGGGTTATGGGGAGGGTTAGTATGAGGGTTAGGGTTAGGATTAGGGTTAGGGTTAGGGTGAGTGTGTGTGTTAGGGTTAGGTTTAGGGTTAGGCTTAGAGTTAGGCTGACGGTGAAGTTGAGGATGAGGGCTAGGGTGAGGTTGAGGTTTAGGGTTAGGGTTAGGGTGAGGGTTAGTGTTAGGGTAAGGGTGAGAGTTAGGGTTCGGTTTAAGTTTAGGGTTAGGTTGAGGTTTAGGGTAAGGGCTATGGTGAGGGTGAGGGTTAGGGTTAGGTTGAGGGTTAGGGTTCAGATTAGGGTTAGGGTGAAGTTGGGTGTGAGAGTGAGGTTTAGGGTTAGAGTTCGGGTGAGGTTTAGCGTTAGGGTTAGGGTTAGTGTTAGATTTAGGGTTAGGTTGAGAGTGAGGGTTAGGCTTAGCGTAAGGATTAGGTTTAGGGTAAGGGTTAGGGTGAGTTTGAGTGTTCGGGTTAGGGTTAGGCTTAGTGTTAGGCTGAGGGTGAGGGTGAGGTTGAGGGTTAGGGTGAGGGTGAGGGTTAGGGTTAGGTTTAGGGTTAGGGTGAGAGTTCGGGTTCGGTTATGTTTAGGGTTAGGTTAAGGGTTAGGGTTATGGTTACTGTGAGCTTGAGGTTTAGAGTTAGGGTTAGTGTTAGGGTTTGGGTGAGGGTTAAGTTTAGGGTTAGGGTGAGGGTAAGGATGAGGATTAGGGTTAGGATTAGGGTTAGGGTGAGTCCTAGGGTGTGATGAGGGTTAGGGTTAGTGTTAGATTAAGGTTTAGGTTTAGGGTTAAGGTTAGGGTGAGGGTTAGGTTGAGGGTTAGGGTTACAGTGAGGGTGAGCATTAGGGTTAGGGTGAGGGTTAGGGTTAGGATTAGGGTTAGCATGAGGGTGTGTGTTAGGTTTAGGGTTAGGTTTAGGGTTAGGGTTAGTGTTATTTTTAGGGTTAAGATTAGATTTATGGTGAGGATGAGGGTGAGGGTTAGGATTAGGGTTATGGTGAGGTTTAGGGTTAGGGTTAGGATTAGCGTTAGGGTGAGGGTGAGTATTAGGTTTAGATTTAGGGATAGTTGGAGGGTTAGGTCGAGGGTTAGTGTTAAGGTTAGTTTTAGGGTTAAGGATAGGGTGAGGGTTAGGTTGAGGTTTAGGGTTATGGTTAGCATTCGGGTTAGGATTAGGGTGAGGGTGAGGGTGAGTGTGAGGGTTAGGGTTAGGGTTAGACTTAGGCTTAGGGTTAGGCTGAGGGTGAGGGTGGGGGTTAGAAAACGTTTAGGGTGATGGTTATGGTTAGGGTTAGGTTGAGTTTAGTCTGATAGTTAGCATTAAGATTAGGGTTAGGGTGAGGGCTAGGGTGAGGGTGAGGGTTTGGGTTTGGGTGATGGTTAGGTTTATGGTTAGGGTGAGGGTTAGGATGAGGTTTAGGGTTAGTGTGAGGTTTACGGTTAGGATGAAGTTTAGGGTTAGGGTGAGGGTGAGGGTTAGAATTAGGGTTAGGGTGAGGGCTAGGATTAGGGTGAGGATTAGGGTTAGCGTTAAGGTGAGGTTTAGGGTTAGGGTTAGGGTTAGGTTGAGGGTTAGGATGAGGGTTAGGGTTAGGGTTAGTTTTAGGTTTAAGGTTAGGGTCAGGTTAAGGTTGAGGTTTGGGGTTAGGGTTAGGTTTAGGGTTAGGATTAAGGTTAGGGTGAGGGTGAGTGTGAGGTTTAGGTTTAGGGTTATTCTTAGGCTTAGGGTTAGGCTGAGGGTGAGGGTTGGTTTGAGGATTAGATTTAGGGTGATGGTTAGGGTTAGGGTTATGATGAGGGTCAGTGTTAGGGTTAGGGTTAGAGTTAGGGTTAGGGTGAGGGAGAGGTTTAGGGGTAGAGTTAGGGTTAGGGTGAGGGTTAGCGTTAGAGTGAGGGTTATGGTGGGGGTGACTGAAAGGGTAAAGATGAGGGTTAGGCTGAGCGTGAGGGTTACGGAAAGGGTGAGGTTTAGGGTTAGTGTGAGAGTCAGGGTGAGGGTTAGGCTGAGGTTGAGGGTTAGAATGAGGATTAGTGGTAGGGTTAGTGTGAAGTTTAGGGTGAGGATGAGGGTTAGGGTTATGGTGAGGGCTAGGGAGAGGTTTAGGTTTAGGGTTAGGGTTAGGGTGAGGTTTAAGGTTAGGGTGATGCTTAGCGTTAGTGTGAGGGTTAGTGTTAGGGTTAGGGATAGTTTTAGAGTGAGGGTTAGGTTTCGGGTGAGGTTAAGTGTTTGGGTGAGGGTTAGGGTTAGGGTGTGGATTATGGTTAGGGTGAGGGTTAGGGTTAGGGTTAGGATTATTGTTAGCATTAGGGTTAGGGTTAAGGTTCTGGTGAGTGTGAGGTTGAGGGTTAAGGTTACGGCAAGGATGAGGTTTAGTTATATGGTTAGCGTTAGGGTTAGCGTCAGGGTGAGTTTTAGTGTTAGAGTTAGGGTTAGGATGAGTCTGAGGGTGAGAGTTAGGATTAGGATTAATGTTAGGGTTAGGCTTAATGTGAGGGTTAGTTTGAGGGTGAGGGTTAGAGTTAAGGTTAGGAGTAGGATTAGGTGTAGGGTTAGGGTGAGTGTGAGGGTTAGTGTTAGGGTTAGGGATAGGCTTAGGGTTGGGCTGAGGTTGAGGTTGAGGGTTATGTTTAGGGTGAGTTTTAGGGTTAGGGTTAGTGTGAGTGTGAGTGTTAGGGTTAGGGTCAGGCTTAGGATTAGGCTGAGGGTGAGGGTGTGGTTAGGGTTAGGGTGAGGTTTAGGGTTATGCGGAGGGTTAGGATGAGTGTTAGGTTTAGGATTAGGGTTAGGTTGAGGGTGAGTGTGTGTGTTAAGGTTGGGTTTAGCTTTAGGCTTAGGGTTAGGCTGTGGGTGAGGTTGATGTTAAGGGTTAGGGTTAGGGTAAGGGTTAGGGGGAGGTTTAGGAAGAGGGTTATGGTTAGGATTAGGGTTGGGTGAGGGCTAGGGTTAGGGTGAGGTTTAGGGTTAGGGTTAGGGTGTGTGTTAGGGTTTGGGTTAGTGTGAGAGTTAGGTTTTGGTTTAAGCTTAGGGTTAGGTTGAGTGTTAGGTTACGGGTTTCGGTGAGGGTGAGGGTTAGGGTTAGGTTGAGGGTTAGGATTAAGATTAGGGTTAGCGTGACAGTGAGGGTTAGGTTTAGTGTTAGGATGAGGGTTAGGTTGAGGATTAGAGTTAGGATTAGGGTTAGGGTGAGGGCTAGGGTGAAGGTGAGGTTTAGTGTTAGGGTTAGGGTGAGGTTTAGGGTTAGGGTTAGGGTTAGGGTGAAGGTGAGGTTTAGATTTAGAGTTAGGGTTAGGGTGAGGCTGAGGTTGAGGGTTAGGGTTAGAATTAGTGTTAGATTTAGGGTTAGGTTGAGGGTGAGGGTTAGGCTTAGGGTTAGGATTAGGTTTAGGGTAAGGGTTAGGGTGAGTGTGAGCGTTAGGGTTAGGGTGAGAGTTAGGGTTTGGTTATGTTTAGGGTTAGGGTGAGGGTTAGGGTCAGGGTTACGGTGAACTTGAGGTTTAGGGTTAGGTTGAGAATTAGGGTTAACGTTAGGGTATGGGTGAGGGTTAATTTTAGGGTTAGGGTGAGGGTAAGGATGGGGATTAGGGTTAGGATTAGGCTTAGTGTGAGAGCTACGGTGAGGTTGAGGGTTAGGGTTAGTGTTATATTAAGGTTTCGTGTTTGGTTTATGGTTAGGGTGAGGGTTAGGTTCAGTATTCGGGTTACGGTGAGGGTGAGGATTAGGGTTAGGGTGAGGGTTAGGGTTAGTATTAGGGTTAGCATGAGGTTTAGTGCTAGGATTAGGGTTAGGGTTAGGGTGAGGGTTAGGTTTAGTGTTAGGATTAGTGTTATTGTTAGGTTTAGGGTTAGAGTTATGGTGAGGGTGAGGGTGAGGGTGAGGGTTAGGGTTAGGGTGACGTTTAGCGATAGGGTTACAATTAGAGTTAGGGTGAGCTTGAGGTTTAGGGTTAGGTTTAGTGCTAGTTGGAGGGTTAGTTTGAGGGTTAGGGTTAAGGTTAATTTTAGGCTTAAGGATAGGGTGAAGGTTAGTTTGAGGTTTAGGGTTGTGGTTAGGGTTAGGGTTAGGATAAGGGTGAGGGTGAAGGTGAGTGTGAGGGTTAGGGTTAGGGTTAGGCTTAGGCTTAGGTTTAGGCTGAGTGTGAGTGTGGGGGTGAGGATTAGGTTTAGGGTGATGGTTAGGGTTAGGGTTAGTGTGAGGGTTATGATGAGGGTTAGAATTAAAATTAGGGTTATGTTGAGGCCTAGGGTGAGGGTGAGGGTTAGGTTTAGGGTGATGGTTAGGTTTACGTTTAGGGTGAGGTTAGGATGAGGTTTAGGGTTAGGGTGAGGTTTTGGGTGAGGATGTTGTTAAGGGTAAAGGTGAGGTTTAGGCTGAGGGTGAGGGTTAAGTTAAGGGTGAGGTTTAGGGTTAGGGTGAGGTTTAGATTGAGGATTAGGGTTAGGGTTAGTGTGAGGTTTAGGGTGAAGTTGAGGGTTAGGGTTAGTGTGAGGGTGAGGGTTAGAATTAGGATTAGGGTGAGGTCTAGGGTGAGGGTGAGGGTTAGGATTAGGGTTATGGTTAATGTGAGGTTTACGATTAGGCTGAGGGTTAGGTTTAGTGTGAGAGTAAGTTTTAGGGTTAGGGTTAGTGTTAGGATGAGGGTTAGTGTTAGGGTGAGGGTTAGAGTTAGGGTGAGTGTTATGCTTAGGTTGAGGGTTAGGGTTCTGGTTAGGGTTATTGTTAGGTTTAGGATTAGGGTTACGGTTCAGGTGAGGGTGAGGGTTAGTGTTAGGGTTAAGGTGAAGTTTAGTGTTAGGGTTAGTGTTAGAGTTAAGGTTAGGGTGAGGGTGAGGTATAGGGGTACAATTAGTTTTAGGATGAGGGTTAGGGTTAGTGTGGGGGTGACGGTAAGGGTAAAGATGAGGGTTAGGGTGAGTTTTAGGGTTAGGGTGAGGTTTAGTGTTAGTTTTAGGGTGAGGTTGAGGGTTATATTGAGGATTAGTGTTAGGTTTAGTGTGAGGTTTAGGGTGAGGATGAGGGTGAGGGTTAGGGTGAGGGCTATGGAGAGTTGGAGGGTTAAGGTTAGTGTTAGGGTGAGGTTTAGGTTTAGGGTGATTTTTAGGCTTAGTGTGAGGTTTAGTGAGAGTTTTAGGGTTAGTGTTAGGGTGAGGGTAAATGTTAGAGTGAGGGTTAGGGTTAGGGTGAGGGTTATGGTTAGGGTGAGGGTTAGGTTAGGGTTAGGTTTATTGTTAGGGTTAGGGAAAGGGTTAAGGTTACGATGAGGGTGAGGGTTAGGGTTAGGTTTAGGATGAGGGTTAGGTTTAGGGTTAGTGTTAAACTTAGGGTTAGGCTGAGGGTTAGGGTTAGGTTTAGGATTAGGCTTAGGCTTAGTCTTAGGCTGAGCATGAACTTGAGTGTTAGGGTGAGGGTTAGGGTTAGGGATAGGTTTAGGGTGACTGTTAGGATGAGGTTTAGGATTAGGATAAGTGTAAGGGTGAGAGCTAGGCTGAGGGTTAGTGTGAGGGTTAGTGTAAGGGATAGGGCTTGGTTTAGGATTAGCGTTAGGGGGAGGGTGAGTGTGAGAATTAGGATTAGGGTTAGGGTTAGGCTTAGAGTTAGGATGAGGTTTAAGGTTAAGGTTTGGGTTAGGGTGAGGGTGAGGCTGAGTATGAGGGTTCGGTTTAAGGTTAGGTTTAGGGTTAGTGTTAGTGTTAGGGTTATGGTTAGGGTTAGGGTTAGGTTTAGCCTTAGAGTTAGGGTGAGGGTTATGGTTAGGGTTTGGGGTAGGGTCAGGGTGAGGCTGAGGATTAGGGTTAGTTTTAGGGTTAGGTTTGGCTTTAGGGTTAGTGTTAGGTTTAGGGTTAGGGTTAGGGTTACGCTGAGGGTTAGGGTTAGGGTTAGGGTTAGGCTGAGGGTGAGGTAGGGGTGAGGATTAGTTTTATGTTTAGGGTTAGGCTTAGGTTTAGGGTTATGTTTAGGGTGAACGTTCAGATTAGGGTTATGGTTATTGTTAGGGTTTGGTTTAGGGTTAAGGTTGCCCTGAGGGTGAGGGTGAGGGTTAGGGTTAGGGTTAGGTTGAGGTTTAGGGTTTAGGTTAGGGTTAGAGTTAAGTTTAGGGTGAGGGTGAGGTTTAGGGTCAGAGTTAGGTTTAGGGTGAGGGTTAGGTTTAGTGTGCGGGTTAGCGTAGGTGTGACGGTAAGGGTAAAGATGAGGGTTAGGCTCAGGGTGAGGGTTACTGTAAGGGTGAGGGTTAGGGTTAGGGTGAGGGTTAGTGTTAGCTTTAGGGTGAGGGTGAGGGTTATATTGAGGATTAGTGTTAGGTTTAGTGTGAGATTTAGGGTGAGGATGAGGGTTAGGTTTAGGGTGAGGGCTATGTTGAGTTTGAGAGTTAAGGTTAGTTTTAGTGTGAGGTTTAGTGTTAGGGCGATTTTTAGGGTTAGTGTGAGGGTTAGGGTTAGTGTTAGGGTGAGGGTAAGTGTTAGGGTGAGGGTTAGGGTTAGGGTAAGGGTTATGGTTAGGGTGAGGGTTAGGTTAGGGTTAGGTTTATTGTTAGGGTTAGGGATAGGGTTAAGATTACGGTCAGGGTGAGGGTTAGGGTTAGGGTTAGGATGAGGTTTAGGTTTAGGGTTAGTGTTAGAGTTAGGGTTAGGCTGAAGGTTAGGGTTAGGTTTAGGCTTAGGCTTAGGCTTAGGCTGAGAATTAGCTTGAGTGTTAGGCTGAGTGTTAGGGTGAGGGTTAGAGTAAGGGACAGGGTTTTGTTTAGGATTAGGGTTAGGGTTAGGCTTAGAGTTAGGATGAGGGTTAGGGTTAGGGTTTGGGTTAGGGTGAGGGTGAGGATGAGTATTAGGGTTAGGTTTAGGGTTACGTTTAGTATTAGTATTAGGATTAGGGTTATGGTTAGGGTTAGGATTATGGTGAGGGTTAGGTTTAGGGTTAGGGTTATGCTTAGAGTTAGGATGAGGGTTATGGTTATGGATTGGGTTAGGGTCAGGGCGAGGCTGAGGATTAGGGTTAGTTTTAGGGTTAGGTTTAGCGTTAAGGTTAGTGTTAGGTTTAGGCTTAGTATTAGGGTTACGGTGAGGGTTAGGGTTAGGGTTAGGGTTAGGCTGAGGGTGAGGTGGGGTGAGGATGAGTGTTATGGTTAGGGTTAGTCTTAGGGTTAGGGTTATGTTTAGGGTGAGGGTTAGGATTAGGGTTAGGGTTATTGTTAGGGTTAGGGTTAGGGTTAAGTTTACGGTGATGGTGAGGGTGAGGGTGAGGCTTAGGGTTAGGGTTGGGTTGAGGTTTAGGGTTTAGGTCAGAGTTAGAGTTAGGTTTAGGGTGAGGGTGAGGTTTAGGGTTAGAGTTAGGTTTAGGGTGAGGGTTAGGTTGAGGGTTAGAGTTAGAGTTAAGGTTAGGGTTAGCTTTAGGGAGAGAGTTACGGGGACGTTTTGGGTTAGGATTAGGGGTAGGTTGAGGGTGCTTGTGTTTGTTAGGGTTAGGTTTAGGGTTAGGCTTAGTGTTAGGCTGAGGTTGAGGTTGCGGGTGAGGGTTAGGGTTATTGTGAGGGTTAGGGTAAGGGTTAGGGGGAGGTTTAAGAAGAGGGTTAGGGTTAGGATTAGGGTTAGGGTGAGTTCTAGGGTGTGGGTGAGGTTTAGGTTTAGGGTTAGGATAAGGGTTAGGTTTAGGGTTACGTTGAGAGGGTTCGGTTTAAGTTTAGGTTTAGGTTGAGGGTTAGTGTAAGGGTTACGGTGAGGGTGAGGGTTAGGGTTAGGTTGAGGGTTAGGGTTCGGATGAGGGTTAGGGTGAGGTTGATGGTGAGGGTTAGGGTTAGTGTTTGTGTGAAGGTTAGGATGAGAGTTAGGGTTAGAATTAGGGTTAGGGTGAGGGCTAGGGTGAGGGTGAGGTTCAGGCTTATGTTTAGGGTTAGGGTGAAGCTGAGGTTGAGGGTTAAGATTAGGGTTAGGGTTAGGTTTAGGCTTAGGGTTAGGCTAAGGGTGAGGTTTAGGGTTAGGGTGAGTTAGGGTTAGCGTTAGGGTGAGTGTTAAGGTTCGGTTAAGTTTAGGGTTAGGGTCAGTGTTAGGGTTAGGGTTACGGTGAGCGTGATGGTTAGGGTTAGGTTGAGGGTTAGGGTAGGTTGAGGTTTAGGGTTAGGGTTAGGGTTAGGGTGAGTGTTACGTTTAGGGTTAGGGTGAGCGTAAGGATGAGGATAAGGTTTAGCATTAGGGTTAGGGTGAGGGCTAGGGTGATGGTGATGGTTAGGGTTAGGGTTAGATTAAAGTTTAGGTTTAGCTTTAGGGTTAGGGTGAGGGTTAGCTTGAGTGTTAGGGTTACGGTGAGGGTGAGGGTTAGGGTTAGGGTTAGGGTTAGGTTTAGGATTAGAGTTAGGGTGAGGGGGTGTGTTAGGATTAGGGTTAGGTTTAGGGTTAGGGTTAGGTTTAGGGTGAGGATTAGTGTTATTGTTAGGGTTAGGATTAGAGTTATGGTGAGGGTGAGGGTGAGTGTTAGGGTCCGGGTTAGGGTGAGGTTTAGGATTAGGGTTAGGATTAGGGTGAGTGTAAGGTTTAGGGTTAGATTTAGGGTTAGTTGGAGGGTTAGGTCCAGGGTTAGGATTAGGGTTAGTTTTAGCAGAGTTAGGTCGAGGGTTAGGGTTAGGGTTATTTTTAGCATTAAGGTTAGGTTGAGTGTTAGGTTGAGCTTTAGTGTTATAATTAGGTTTAAGGTTATGATTAGGGTGAGGTTGAGGGTAAGTGTGAGGGTTTGGGTTAGGGTCAGGCTTAGGCTTAGGGTTAGGCTGAGGGTGAGGGTGGGGTTGAGGATTAGGTTTAGGGTGATGGTTAGGGTTAGGGTTAGGGTGAGGCTTAGGATGAGGGTTACGGTTAGTATTAGGGTTAGGGTGAAGGCTAGGGTAAGTGTTCTGTTTAGGGTGAGGTTTAGGATTAGGGTGAGGATTAGGGTTATTGTGAGGGTTAGTGTTAGTGTTGGGGTTATTGTTAGGGTGAGGGTAAGTGTTAGGGTGAGGGTCATGGGTAGGGTGAGGTTTATGGTTAGGGTGAGGGTTAAGGTTAGGGTTAGGGTTATTGTTAGGTTTAGGATTAGGGTTACAGTTATGGTGATGGTGAGGGTTAGGGTTAGGGTTAGCGTGAGGTTTAGTGTTAGGGTTAGGGTTAGATTTAGGGTTAGGGTGATGATGAGGTTTAGGGTTAGATTTAGGTTTAGTGTTAGTGTTAGGGTCAGGGTGAGGGTTAGTGTTAGGTTTAGGCTTAGGCTTAGGCCGAGCATGAGGGTGAGGGTTAGGGTTCAGGTTAGGGTTTGGGTTAGGTTTAGGGTTAGGGGTAGGTTGTGGGTTAGGATGAGGATTAGGGTTAGGATTAGGGCAACGGTAAAGGCTAGGCTGAGGGTTAGGTTGAGGGGTAGGGTTAGGGTGAGAATGAGTGTGAAAGTTAGGGTTAGGGTTTGGGTTAGGCTTAGAATTAGGGTGAGGGTTAGGGTTAGCTTTTGGGTTAGGGTGAGGGTGATGCTGAGGATTAGGTTTAGGGTTAGGTTTAGGATTAGGTTTAGGGTTAGGGTTAGGGTTAAGGTTAGGGCTAGGCTTAGTGTTAAGCTGAGGGTGAGGGTGTGGATGAGGATTAGTGTTATGGTTAGGGTTAGGCTTAGGGTTAGGGTTATTGTTAGTGTTATGGTTAGGGTTAAGTTTGCAGTGAGGGTGAGGCTGAGTGTGAGCGTTATGTTTGTGGTTAGGGTTAGGCTTAGGGTTAATGTTAGGGTTAGTATTATTGTTAGGGTTAGAGTTAGATTTACTGTGAGGTTGAGGATGCGGGTGAGGGTTAGTTTTAGGGTTAGGGTGGGGTTTATGTTTAGGGTTAGGGTTCGGGTGAGGATGAAGTTTATAGTTAGGGTTAGGCTGAGCGTTAGGGTTAGGTTTAGGGTGAGAGTTAGGGTTCGGGTTAAGTTTAGGGTTAGTTTGAGGGTTAGGGTAAGGTTTACGGTGAGGTTGATGGTTAGGATTAGGTTGAGGGTTAGGGTTAGAATTAGGGTTAGGGTGAGGGTGAGTGTGAAGATTAGGATTAGTGGTAGGGTGAGGGTTAGGATGAGGGTTAGGTTTAGGATTAGGGTTAGTGTGAGGGTTAGGGTGAGGGTGAGGGTTAGGGTAAGGTTTAGGCTTAGGCTTAGGTTTAGGCTGAGCATGAGTTTGAGATGGAGGTTTAGGGTTAGGGTGATGGTTAGGTTTACAGTTAGGGTGAGGGTTAGGATGACGTTTAGGGTTGGGGGAGTTTTAGGGTGAGGATGATGGTAAGGGTAAAGGTGATTTTTAGGCTGAGGGTGAGGTTTAACATAAGGGTGTGTGTTAGGGTTACGTTTAAGGTTAGTGTAAGAGTTAGGGTTAGGGTGAGTCTTAGGGTGAGGGTTAGGTTAAGGGTTAGGGTAAGGGTTAAGATTGGGTTTATGATGAGGGTTAAATTTAGGTTTAGGGTTAGGATTAGTGTAAGGTTTAGGGTGAGGATGAGGATTAGGGTTAGGGTTAGGGTGAGGGTGCGGTTTTGGGGTGGCATTAGGGTTCGGGTGATGGTTAGGGTTAGGGTAAGGGTTACCGTGGGGGTGATGGTATGGGTAAACGTGAGGGTTAGTCTGAGGCTGAAGGTTACATTGGGGTGAGGGTGAGGGTTAGGGTGAGGGTTAGGGTTAGGGGAAGGATGTGTGTGAGGGTTAGATTGAGGATTAGATTTAGGGTTAGTGTGAGGTTTAGGGTGAAGATGAGTGTTAAGGTTAGGGTGGGGCTAGGGTGAGGGTGAGGTTTAGGTTTAGGTTTAGGGTGAGGTTTAGGGTTAGGGTGATGATTAGGGTTACTGTGAGGGTTAGTGTTAGGGTTAGGGTTAGGGTGAGGGTGAGGGTAAGTGTTAGGGTGAGGGTTAGGTTTAGGGTGAGGGTTATTGTTAGGTTGAGGGTTAGGGTTTGGGTTAGGGTTAGGGTTATGGTTACGGTGAGGGTGAGGGTGAGAGTTAGGTTTAGGGTTAGTATGAGGTTTAGGTTTAGGGTAAGTGTTAGAGTTAGGGTTAGGGTGAGAGTGAGGTTTACGGTTAGAGTTAGGGTTAGTGTTAGGTTTAGTGTTAGGGTGAGGGTTTGTGTTAGAGTTACGCTTAGGCTTAGGCTTAGGCTAAGCATGAGGGTGAGGGTGAGGGTTAGGGTTATGGTGAGGTTTAGGAAGAGGTTTAGGGTTAGGATTAGTGTTAGGGTGAGGACTAGGTTGAGGGTTAGGGTGAGGGTTAGCTTTAGGGATAGGTTTAGGTTTAGGATTAGGGTTAGGTTGAGGGTGATCCTGAGGGTCAGGTTTAGGGTTAGGCTCAGGGTTAGGGTGAGGGTTAGGGTTAGGGTTTTCGTTAAAGTGAGGGTGAGGCTGAGGATTAGGGTTAGGTTTAGGGTTGGGTTTAGGGTTAGGGTTAGGCTTAGGGTTAGGCTGAGCATGAAGATGGGGTTGAGGATTAGGGTTAGGGTTAAGATTAGGGTTATTGTTAGTTTTATGTTAGGTTTAAGTTTGCCCTGACATTAAGGCTGAAGGTCATGGTTAGGGTTAGGGTTAGGGTTAGTATTAGTGTTATTTTTAGGGTTAGGTTTACAGTTACGGTGAGATTGAGGGTGAGAGTGAGGGTTAAGGTTAGGGTGAGGTTTAGCGTGAGGTTTAGGGTTAGGGTTAGGGTGAGGGTGAGGTTTAGGGTTAGAGTTAGTGTTAGATTGAGGGTTAGGGTGAGGTTCAGGGTTATTGTTAGTGTTAGGTTTAGGGGGAGGGGGCGGGTTAGGTTGAGGTTTAGGGATAGGTATAGTTTAGTATTAGATTTAGTGTGAGGGTGAGTGTGATGGTTAGGGTGAGGGCTAGGATTAGGCTTAGGGTTAGGCTGAGGGTGAGGGAGGGGGTGAGGATTAGGGTTAGGGTGATGGTTTGGATTAGAGTTAGTGTTATTGTTAGGGTTACGGTTAGAGTTATTGTGAGATTGAGGGTGTGGGTGAGGGTTAGGGTTAGGGTTAGGATGAGGTTTAGGGTTAGGGTTAGTGTGAGGGTGAGGTTTAGGGTTAGATATAGGGTTTGGGGGAAGGTTAGGGGGAGGTTTGGGATAGGATTAGTGTTAGAGTTAGGGTGAGGGTGAGGGTTAGGTTGAGGTTTAGGGTTAGGGTAATGAATGGTTAGGGTTAGTGTGAGGGTTAGTGTTAGCGTTAAGGTTAGTTTTAGGGTGAGGGTAAGTTTTAGGGTGAGGTTTTGGGTTGGGGTGAGAGTTGTGGTTAGGGTGAGTGTTAGGATTAGAATTAGGGTTATTGTTAGGGTTAGGTTTGGGTTTTGGTTACGGTGAGGGTGAGGTTTAGGGTTGGAGTTAGGGTGAGGTTTAGGGTTGGGGTTAGGGTTAGAGTGAGGGGTAGGATGAAGGTGAGGTTTACCGTTAGAGTTAGGGTGAGGGTGATGGTTAGGGTTTGGATTAGGGATAAGGAGAGGGTGAGTGTGTGTGTTAGAGTTAGGGTTAGGTTTAGGCTAAGGGTAAGGCTAAGTGTGAGGTTGAGTGTGAGGGTTAGGGTTAGGATTAGTGTTAGTGTGAGAGTGAGGGCGACGGTTTGGTTTAGTGTTAGGGTGAGGGTTAGGATGAGTGTTAGGATTAGGGTTAGGCTTATGGTGAGCATTAGGTTTAGGGTTAGGTTGAGGGTTTGGGTTAGGAGAAGGATGAGGGTTAGTTTTAGGGTTAGGGTGAGGGTTAGGATGAGGATTAAGGTTACGATTAGTGTTAGGGTGAAAGCTAGGGTGAGGGTGAGAACTAGGTTTAGTGTTAGGGTAAATTTTAGGGTTATAGTTAGGGTTAGGGTGAGGGTTAGGATGAGGGTTAGGGTTACGGTGAGGGTGAGGGTTAGGGTTAGGTTTAGGTTTAGTGTTAGGTTTAGGGTAAGGGTTAGGATGAGGATGAGGTTTAGGGTTAGTGTTAGGGATGGGGTGAAGCTGACGATGAGTGTTAGGGTGAGAGTTAGTGTTAGGTTTAGGGTTAGGGTAAGGTTCAGGGTTATGGTGAGTGTAAGGATGAGGGTTAGGGTTAGGGTGAGGGTTAGGGTTAGGGTTAGGGGGAGGGTTAGGGTGAGGTTTAGGGCTAGGGTGAGGGTGAGGTTTAGGGTTAGGGTTAGGGTGAGGTTTAAGGTTAGGTTTTGGGTTAGGGTTAGGGTGAGGGTGAGGTTTAGGGTTAAAGTTAGGTTAAGCTGAGGCTGAGGGTGAGGGTTAGGGTTAGGTTTAGGATTAGGGTAAAGGTTAGGGTGAGTGTGAAGGTTAGGGTTAGGGTTAGGGTTAGGCTTAGGGTTAAACTGAGGGTGAGGGTGAGGGTGAGGGTGAGGTTTAGGGTTAGGATTAGGGTTAGGGTGAGGGTGAGTGTGTGTGTTATAGTTAGGTTTAGGGTTAGGCTTAGGGTTAGGCTGAGGGTGAGGTTGAGGGTGAGGGTTAGGGTTAGGGTGAGGGTTTGTGCAAAACTTAGGGGGAGGGTTAGGATGAGGGTTAGTGTTAGTGTTAGGGGTAGGTTTAGGGTTAGGGTGAGGGTGAGGGTTAGGGTTAGGTTTAGGTATATGCTTAGGGTTAGGCTGAGGTTGAGGTTGAGGGTTAGGGTAAGGGTGATGTTTAGGGGTAGGGTTAGGGTGAATGTGAGGTTTAGGGTTAGGGTTAGGGTTAGGCTTAGGATTATGCTGAGGGTGAAGGTGTGGGTTAGTGTTTGGGTTATGGTTAGGGTTATGGGGAGGGTTAGGATCAGGGTTAGTGTTAGTGTGAGGTTTAGGATGAGGGTGAGTGAGTGTGTAGGGTTAGGTTTAGGGTTAGGCTTAGGGTTAGGCTGAGGGTGAAGTTAGGGTTAGGGTTAGGGTTAGGCTTAGGCTTTGGTTTAGGCTGAGGGTGAGGGTGAGGCTGTGGGTTAGTGTTAGGGTGAGGGTTAGGGTAAGGGTTAGGGGGAGATTTAGGAAAAGGGATAGGGTTAGGATTAGGGTTGGGTGTGTCTAGGGTGAGAATGAGGTTTAGGGTTAGGGTTAGCTTGAGGGTTAGGATTATGTTAAGTGTGAGAGTTAATGTTCGGGTTAAGTTTAGGGTTAAGTAGAGGGTTAAGGTAAGGGTTACGATGAGGGTGAAGGTTAGGGTTAGGTTGAGGGTGAGGGTTCGGATAAGGGTTAGGGTGAGCTTGAGGGTTATGGTTAGTGTTAGGGTGAGGGTTAGGATGAGGGTTAGGGTTAGGATTAGTGTTCGGGTGAGGGCTATGGTGAGGGTGAGGTTTAGGGTTAGGGTTAGGGTTAGGGTGAGGTTTAGGGTTAGGGATAGGGTTAGTATTAGGGTGAGGGTGACATTTATGTTTAGAGTTAGGGGTAGGATGAGGCTGAGGTTGAGGGTTAGGGTTAGGGTTAGTGTAAGATTTAGGGTTAGGGTGAGGGTTAGGATTGAGGGTGAGGGTTAGGTTTAGGGTTAGGATTAGGTTTAGGGTAAGGGTTAGGGTGAGTGTGAGCATTAGGGTGAGTGTGAGCATTACGGTTTGGCTTAGGGTTAGGCTGAGGTTGAGGGTGAGGGTCAGGGTTAGTGTTAGATTAAGGTTTAGGGTTAGGGTTAGGGTTAGGGTGAAATTTAGGGTTTGGTTATATTTAGCGTTAGGGTGAGGGTTATGGTTAGGGTTAAGGTGAGCATGAGGTTTAGGATTATGTTGAGGATTAGGCTTAGGTTTAGGGCTAGGGTGAGGGTTAAGGTTAGGGTGAGGGTGAGGGTAAGGATGAGGATTAGGGTTAGAATTAGGGTTAGGGTGAAGCCTAGGGTGAGGGTGAGGGTTAGGGTTAGTGTTAGATTAAGGTTTAGGGTTAGGTGAGGGTGATGGTAAGTTTGAAGTTTAGGGTTACGGTCAGGGTGATGATTACGTTTAGGGTGAGGATTAGGTTTAAGATTAGGGTTAGCCTGAGGATGAGTGTTAGGATTAGGGTTAGGGTTAGGGTTAGGGTTACATTTCAGTTTAGGATAAGTGTTATTGTTAGGGTTAGGGTCAGATTTATGGGGAGGGTGAGGGTGAGAATGAGGGTTAGGGTTAGGGTGAGGTTTAGGTTTAGGTTTAGGATTAGGTTTAGGGTGAGTGTGATGGTTAGAGTTAGGGTGATTGTTAGTGTTAGGGTGAGAGTGAGAGTTAGGGTTCGGTTATGTTTAGGGTTAGGGTGAGTGTTAGGGTTAGGGTTACGGTGAGCATGAGGTTTAGGGTTAAGTTGAGGATTAGGCTTAGGGTTAGGGCTAGGGTGAGGGTTAAGTTTAGGGTTAGGGTGAGGGTAAGGATGAGGATTAGGTTTAGGATTAGGGTTAGGGTGAGGGATAGGACAAGCTTGAGGGTTAGCGTTAGTGTTAGATTAAAGTTTAGGGTTAGGGTTACGGTTAGGGTGAGGGTTAGGTTGAGGGTTAGGGTTATGGTGAGGGTGATGATTAGGGTTAGGGTGAGGGTTTGGTTTAGGATTAGGGTTAGCTAGAGGGTGAGTGTTAGGATTACTGTTAGCGTTAGGGTTAGGTTTCGGTTTAGGATTAGTGTTATTGTTAGGGTTAGGGTTAGAGTTATGGTGAGGGTGAGGGTGAGGATTAGGGTTAGGGTGAGGTTTAGGGTTAGGGTTAGGATTAGGGTTAGGGTGAGGGTGAGGGTTAGAGTTAGGGTGAGGGTGAGGATTAGGGTTGCGGTGAGGGTTAGGGTAGGATTACGGTTAGCAAGAGGGTGAGTGTTAGGATTACAGTTAGGGTTAGGATTAGGGTTAGGATTAGTGTTCTTGTTAGGGTTAGGGTTAGAGTTATGGTGAGGGGAAGCGAGGGTGAGGGTTAGGGTTTGGGTTATGGTGAGGTTTAGGATTAGGGTTAGGATTAGAGTTAGGGTGAGGGTGAGGATGAGGGTTAGGGTTATGGTGAGAGTTAGTGTTAGGGTTAGGCGCAGGGTTAGGATGAGGGTTAGGGTTAGGATTAGGGTTAGGGTGAGGACTAGGGTGAGGGTGAGGTTTAGGGTTAGGGTTAGGGTGAGGTTTACGGTTAGGTTTAGGGTGAGTGTGAGGGTTAGGGTTAGGGTTAGGTTTAGGCTTAGGGTTACACTGAGGGTGAGGGTGAGGGTGAGGTTTAGGCTTCGGATTAGGGTTAGGGTGAGGGTGAATTTGTGTGCTAGAGTTAGGTTTAGGATTAGGCTTAGGGTTAGGCTGAGGGTGAGGTTGAGGGTAAGGGTTAGTGTTAGGGTGAGGTTAAGGTAAGGGTGGGGGGAGGGTTAGGATGAGGTTTAGTGTTAGGATTAGGGTTAGGGTGAGGGCTAGGGTGAGGGTTACGTTTAGGTTTAGGGTCAGGGTGAGGTTTAGTGTTAGAGTTAGTGTTTGGGTGATGCTGAGGGTGAGGGTTAGGGTAAGTATTAATGTTAGGCTTAGGCTTAAGGTGAGGTTTAGGTTGAGGGTTAGGATTTGGGTTAGTAGTAGGATTAAGGTTAAGGTGAGGGTGAGGATTAGGGTTAGGGTTAGGGTAAGGCTTAAGGTAAGGCTGAGGTTGAGGGTGAGGGTTAGTGTTAGGGTGAGGTTTAGGGTTAGGTTTAGGGTGAGTGTGAGGGTTAGGGTTAGGCTTAGGCTTAGGCTTATGCTGAGGTTGAGGGTGTGGTTTAGTGTTAGGGTTAGGATTAGGGTTATGTGGTGGGTTAGGATGAGGGTTAGGGTTATTGTGAGGTTTAGGGTGAGGTTGAGTGTGTTGTTAGGGTTAGGTTTAGGGTTAGGCTTAGGGTTAGGCTGAGAGTGAGTTTGAGGCTGAAGGTTAGTGTTAGGGTGAGGTTTAGGATAAGGGTTAGGGGGAGGTTTAGGAAAAGGGATAGGGTTAGGATTAGGGTTGGGTGAGGCTAGAGTGAGAATGAGGTTTAGGGTTAGGGTTAGCTTGAGGGTTAGGATTATGGTAAGGGTGAGAGTTAGTGTTCGGGTTAAGTTTAGGGTTAGGTTGAGGGTGAAGGTAAGGGTTACTGTGAGGGTTCGGATTAAGGTTAGGGTGAGCATGAGGGTTATGGTTAGTGTTAGGGTGTGGGTTAGGATGAGGGTTCGGGTTAGGATTAGTGTTAGGTTGAGGACTAGGCTGAGGATGAAGTTTAGGGTTAGGTTTAGGTTTAGGGTGAGGTTTAGGTTTAGGGGTAGGGTTAGTGTTCGGGTGAGGTTGACGTTTACGGTTAGAGTTAGGGGTAGGATGAGGCTGAGGTTGAGGGTTAGGGTTAGGGTTAGTGTTAGATTTAGGGTTAGGGTGAGGGTTAGGCTGAGGGTGAGGGTTAGTGTTAGGGTTAGGATTAGGTTTAGGGTAAGGTTTAGGGTGAGTGTGAGCATTAGGTCTAGGGTTAGGGTTTGGCTTAGGGTTAGGCTGAGGGTGAGGGTGAGTATGAGGGTTAGGGTTAGTGTTAGATTAAGGTTTAGGGTTAGGATTAGGGTTAGGGTGAGAGTTAGGGTTCGATTATGTTTAGGGTTAGGGTGAGGGTTATGGTTATGGTTAAGTTGAGCATGAGGTTTAGGGTTACATTGAAGATTAGGCTTAGGGTTAGGGCTAGGGTGAGGGTTAAGTTTAGGGTTAGTGTGAGTGTAAGGATGAGGAATAGGGTTAGGGTGAGGGCTAGGGTGAGGTTGAGGGTTAGGGTTAGTTTTAGATTAAGGTTTCGGTTTAGGGTTTGGGTTAGGGTGAGGGTTAGGTTTAAGATTAGGGTTAGCCTGAGGATGAGTGTTAGGATTAGGGTTAGGGTTAGGTTTCGGGTTAGGATTAGTGTTATAGTTAGGGTTAGGGTTAGAGTTATGGTGGGGGTGAGGGTGAGGGTTAGGGTTAGGGTGAGGTTTAGGGTTAGTGTTAGGATTAGTGTTAGTGTGAGGGTGAGGTTTACGGTTAGATTCAGGGTTAGTTGGAGGGTTAGGTCTAGGATTAGGCTTAGGGTTAGTTTTAGGGTTAAGGATACGGTGAGGGTTAGGTTGAGGTTTAGGTTTATGGTTAGGGTTAGGATTAAGATGAGCGTGAGGGTGAGTGTGAGGGTTAAGTTTAGGGATAGGCTTAGCCTTAAGGTTAGGCTGAGGGTGAGGGTATGGGTGAAGATTAGGTTTAGGGTGATGGTTAGCATTAGGGCTAGGGTGAGGGTTAAGATGAGGGTTAGGATTAGTATTAGGTTTAGGGTGAGGGCTAGGGTGAGGGTGAGGGTTAGCGTAAGGTTTTGGCTTAGGCTTAGGTTTAGGCTGAGCATGAGCTTGAGGGTGAGGGTTAGCGTTAGGGTGATGTTTAGGTTTACAATTAGGGTGAGTGTTAGGATGAGGTTTAGGGTTATGGTGAGGATGATGGTAAGGGTAAAGGTGAGGTTTAGGCCGAGAGTCAGGTTTAAGATAAGGGTGAGGTTTAGGGTTAAGTTTAGGGTTAGGGTAAAGGTTAAGGTTAGGGTTAGGGTGAGGGTTAGATTGAGGATTAGGGTTATGGTTAGTGTGAGATGTAGGGTGAGGATGAAGGTTAGGGTTAGGGTCAGGGTGATGGTTAGAATTAGGGTTAGGGTGAGGGCTAGGGTGAGGGTGAGGATTAGTGTTTTGGTTAGGGTTAGGATGAGGTTTAGGATTAGGGTGAGGTTTAGGGTTAGTGTGAGGGTTAGTATTAGGGTTAGGGTTAGCATTAGGTTGCGGGTTATGGTTAGTGTGCGGGTTAGGGTTAGGGTTAGGTTTATTGTTAGGTTTAAGGTTAGGGTTACGGTTACGGTGATGGTGAGGGTTAGGGTTAGGGTTAGGGTGAGGTTTAGTGTTAGGGTTAGGGTTAGATTTAGGTTTATGATGAGGGTGAGGTTTAGGGGTACATTTTGGGTTATGGTGAGGGGTAATGTTAGGGTGTGTGTTAGCGTGGGGGTGACAGTAAGGGTAAAGTTGAGGGTTAGGCTGAGGCTGAGGGTTACGGTAAGGGTGAGGGTTAGGATTAGGGTGAGGGTTAGTGTTAGCTTTAGGGTGAGGTTGAGGGTTAGATTGAGGATTAGTGTTAGGGTTAGTGTGAGGTTTAGGGTGAGGATGAGGATTAGGATTAGGGTGAAGGTTTGGGTGAGGGTGAGGGTTGGGGTTAGTGTTAGGTTGAGGTTTAGGGTTAGGGTGATGTTTAGGGTTAGTGTGCGGGTTAGTGTTAGTGTTAGGTTTAGTGTTAAGGTGAGGGTAAGTGTTAGGGTGAACATTAGGGTTAGGGTGAGGGTTATGGTTAGGGTGAGTGTTAGGGTTAGGGTTATGTTTATTGTTAGGGTTTGGGATAGTGTTACGGTTTCGGTTAGGGTGAGGGTGAGGGTTAGGGTTAGGGTGAGGTTTAGGGTTAGGGTTAGGGTTAGTATTAGGGTGAGGTTGAGGTTTAGGGTTAGATTTAGGGTTAGTGTTAGTGTGAGGGTTAGTGTTAGCATTAGGGTTAGTGTTACAGTGAGGGTACGTCTTAGGGTGAGGGTTTGGGTCAGGGTGAGGGTTATGGTTAGTGTGAGGGTTAGGATTGGTGATAGGGTTATTGTTAGGGTTCGGATTAAGGTTATGGTTATAGTGCGAGTGAGGGTGAGGGTTAGGGTTAGGGTTAGGGTGAGGTTTAGAGTGAGGGTGAGGTTTAGGGTTAGAGTTAGTGTTAGGGTGAGGGTTAGGTTGAGGGTTAGGGTTAGGGTTAATGTTAGGTTTAGGCTTACGGTGAAAGTTCATGGGAGGTTTAGGGTTAGGGTTAGGGTTAGGATTAGGGTTAGGGTGAGGGTGAGTGTGTGTGTTAGGGTTTGGTTTAGGCTTAGGCTTTAGCGTTAGGCTGAGGGTGAGGTTGAGGGTGAGGGTTAGGTTTAGCTTTAGTGTTAGGGTTTCGGTGAGTATGAGGGTTAGGATTAGGTTCACTGTGGGGTTAGGATTAGGGTTAGGGTGAGGGTGAGGGTGAGGTTTACGTTTAGGGTTAGGATGATGGTTAGGGTTAGGATTAGTGTTAGGGTGAGTGCTAGTGTGAGGGTGATGGTTAGTGTTAGGGTGACGGTAAGGTTTACGGTTAGGGTGAGGGTTTGGATGAGGTTTAGGGTTAGGAGGAGGTTTAGGGTGAGCATGATGGTAAGGGTAAAGGTGAGGTTTAGGCTGAGGGTTAGGGTTAAGATAAGGGTGAGTGTTAGGGTTAGGTTTAGTGTTAGGGTAAGGTTTAGGATTAGGGTTAGGATGAGGGTTAAATTGAGGTTTAGGGTTAGGGTTAGTTTCAGGTTTAGTTTGAGGATGAGGGTTAGGGTTTAGGTTAGGGTTAGGGTGAGGATGAGTTTTTGTGTTGTCATTAGGGTTAGGGTGCGAGTTAGGGTGAGGGTTAAGTTTAGGGTAAGGATTAGAGTGGGGGTGCTGGTAAGGGTAAACGTGAGGGTTAGGCTGAGGTTGAGGCTTACAGTGGGGTGAGGTTTAGGGTTAGGGTGAGGGTTAGGGTTATGGGAAGGGTGTGGGTGATAGTTAGATTGAGGATTAGTGTTAGGGTTAGTGTGAGGTTTAAGGTGAGGATGAGGGTTACGGCTAGGGTGAGGGCTAGGGTGAGGGTGAGGGTTAGGTTTAGGTTTAGGGTGAGGTTTAGGGTTAGGGTCATGATTAGGGTTAGTGTGAGGGTTAGTGTTAGGTTTCTGGTTAGTGTTAGGGTGAGGGTAAGTGTTAGGGTGAGGGTTAGGGTCAGGGTGAGGGTTATGGTTAGGTTGAGTGTTAGGGTTAGGGTTAGGGTTATTGTTAGGGTTAGGGTTACGGTTATGGTGAGGGTGAGGGTGAGGGTTAGGGTTAGGGTTAGTATGAGGTTTAGGTTTAGGGTAAGGGTTAGAGTTAGGGTTAGGGTGAGAGTGAGTTTTATGGTTAGAGTTAGGGTTATTGTTAGGGTTAGTGTTAGTGTGAGGGTTTGCGTTAGCGTTATGCTTAGGCTTAGGCTTAGGCTTAGGCCAAGCATGAGGGTGAGGTTCAGGGTTAGGGTTAGGGTGCAGGTTAGGGTTAGGGTTAGGGTGAGGTTTAGGATGAGGTTTAGGGTTAGGATTAGTGTTAGGGTGAGGACTAGGTTGAGGGATAGGAAGAGGGTTAGGATTAGGGTTAGGGTTAGTTTGAGTGTGAGTCTGAGGGTCAGTGTTAGGGTTAGGGTGAGGGTGAGGGTTAGGGTTTTGTTTAGTGTGAGGGTGAGGCAAATGATTAGGGTTAGGTTTAGGGTTGGGTTTAGGGTTAGGGTTAGGTTTAGGGTTAGGTTTACAGTTAGGGTTAGGGTTAGGTTTAGGCTTAGGGTTAGGCTGAGGGTGAGGTTGGGGTTTAGCATTAGGGTGAGGGTTAAGGTTAGTGTGAGGATTAATGCTACGGTTAGGTTTAGTGTTAGGGTGAGGGTATGTGTTAGGGTGAGGGTTAGGGTTACGGTGCATGTTATGGTTAGTGTGAGGGTTATGGTTAGGGTTAGGGTTATTGTTAGGTTTAGGATTAGGGTTACTGTTACAGTGAGGGTGAGTATTAGGTTTATGGTTAGTGTGGGAGTTAGCGTGGGGGTAATGGTAAGGGTAAAGGTTAGGGTTAAGGTGAGGGTGAGGGGTACAATAAGGGTGAGGGTTAGGGTTAGGGTTAGAGTTAGGCTGAGGGTGAGGGTGGGGGTGACGATTAGGGTTAGGGTGATGGTTAAGGTTAGGGTTATGGTGAAGTCTAGGTTGAGGTTAAGGGTTGGGGTTAGTGTTAGGCTGAGGTTTAGGGTTCGGGTGAGGTTTAGGGTGAGTGTGAGGGTTATGGTTAGGTTGAGGTTTAGGGTTAGGGTTAGGGTTAGGGTTAGGGTTAGGGTGAGGTTGAGGTTTAGGGTTAGATTTATGGTTAGTGTTAGTGTGAGGTTAGTGTTAGCGTTAGGGTTAGTGTTATGGTGAGGGTAAATCTTAGGGTGAGGGTTTGGGTCAGGGTGAAGGTTATGGTTAGGGTGAGCGTTAGGATTAGGGTTAGGGTTATTTTTAGGGTTCGGTTTAAGGTTACGGTTATGGTGCGGGTGAGGGTGAGGGTTAGGGTTACTGTTAGGGTGAGGTTTAGGGTGAGGGTGAGGTTTAGGGTTACAGTTAGGGTTAGGGTGAGGATTGGGGTTAGGCTTCGGCTTCGGCTTAGGCTTAGGCTGAGCATGAGGGTGAGGGTGAGTGTTAGGGTTCGTGTTTGGGTGAGGGGTAGTGTTAGGATTAGGGTTAGGTTTTGGGTGAGTTTTAGGGTTAGATTTAGGGTTAGTGTTTGGGTGAGGTTTAGTGTTAGAGTTAGGGTTAGGGTGAGGCTGAGGGTGAGGGTTAGGGTTAGGATTAATGTTAGGGTTAGGCTTAAGTAGAGGGTTAGGTTAAGGGTGAGGGTTAGGGTCAGGGTTAGGAGTAGGATTAGTGTTAGTGTTAGGGTGAGTGTGAGGGTTAGGGTTAGGTTTAGGGATATGCTTAGGGTTAGGCTGAGGTTGAGGGTGAGTGTTAGGATTAGGGTGAGGGTTAGTGTTAGTGTGAGGTTAGTGTTAGCGTTAGGGTTAGTGTTATGGTGAAGGTAAATCTTAGGGTGAGGTTTTGGGTCAGGGTGACGGTTATGGTGCCGGTGAGGGTGAGGGTTAGGGTTAGTGTTAGGGTGAGGTTTAGGGTGAGGGTGAGGTTTAGGATTACAGTTAGGGTTAGGGTGAGTGTGAGGGTTAGGGTTAGGGATAGGCTTAGGATTAGGCTGAGGGTGAGGGTGTGGGTTAGGGTTAGGATTAGTGTTAGGGTGAGGTTTAGGGTTTGGGTTAAGGTTAGAGTTAGGGTTAGGGTGAGGTTGAGCTTTAGGGTTAGAGTTAGGGTTAGGGTGAGGTTTAGGTTGAGGGTTAGGATAAGGGTTATATTTAGGTTTAGGGTTACGGTTAGAGTTAGGGGGAGGGTTAGGGTTAGGGTTAGTGTTAGGGATAGGATTTGGGTTAGAGTGAGGGTGAGTGTGTGTGTTAGGTTTAGGTATAGGGTTAGGCTTACGGTTAGGCTGAGGGTGAGGTTGAGGGTGAGGGTTAGGGTTAGGGGGAGTTTTAGGATGAGGGTTAGGGTTAGGATTAGGTTTAGGGTAAAGGTTAGGGTTAGTGTGAGGGTGAGGCTTAAGGTTAGGGTTAGGGTTAGGGTGAGGTTTGTGTTGGGGTTAGGGTTAGAGTTAGGGTTAGGGTGAGGGTGAGGTTTACGGGTACAGTTAGGGTTAGGGTGCGGGTTAGCTTGGGGGTGACGGTAAGGGTAAATTTGAGGGTTAGGCTGAGGGTGAGGTTTATGGTGAGGGTTAGGTTTAGGTTTAGGGTGAGGGTTAGTGTTCGCTTTAGGGTGAAGGTGAGGGTTAGATTGAGGATTAGTGTTAGGGTTAGTGTGAGGTTTAGGGTGAGGATGAGGGTTAGGGTTAGGGTGCTGGCTAGGAAGAGGGTGAGGTTCAGGGTTAGTGTTAGGATGAAGTTTAGGGTTAGTGTAATGGTTAGGGTTAGTGTGAGGCTTAGTGTTAGGGTTAGAGTTAGTGTTAGGGTGAAGGTAAGTGTTAGGTTGAGGGTTAGGTTTAAGGTGAGAGTTATGGTTAGGGTGAGGGTTAGGGTTAGGGTGAGGGTTATGTTTAGGGTGAGGGTTAGTGTTTGGGTTAGGATTATAGTAAGCATTAGGGTTATCGTTAAGGTTATGGTGAGGGTGAGGGTGAGCCTTAGGTTTAGGGCTAGGATGAGGTGTAGTTATAGGGTTAGGTTTAGTGTCAGGGTGAGGTTTAGTGTTAGAGTTAGGGTTAGGATGAGGCTGAGGGTGAGAATTAGGTTTAGGATTAATGTTAGGGTTAGGCTTAAGGTGAGGGTTAGGTTGAGGGTGAGGGTTAGAGTTAGGGTTAGGATTAGGATTAGGTTTAGGGTTAGGGTGAGTTTGAGGTTTAGTGTTAGGGTTAGGGATAGGCTTAGGGTTAGACTGAGGTTGAGGGTGAGTGTTAGGGTTAGGGTGAGTGTTAGGTTTAGGGTTAGGATTAGGAATAGGTTTAGAGTTAGGGTGAGTGTGAGGGTTAGGGTGAGGTTTAGGGTTGGGCTTAGGGTTAGGCTCAGGATGAGGGTGAGGGTGAGGGTTAGGGTTAGGGTGAGTATTAGGGTTAGGGTTATGGGGAGGGTTAGGATGAGGGTTAGGGTTAGGATTAGGGTTAGAGTGAGGGCTAGGAAGAGGTTGAGGTTTATGGTTAGGGTTAGGGTGAGGGTTAGTGTGAGTGTTAGTTATAGGGTTAGAATTAGGGTTTAGCTGAGGATGAGGGTGAGGCTTAGGGTTCTGGTTAGGATTAGGATTAGGGAAAGGGTTAGAGTGAGTGTGAGGGTTAAGGTTCTGGTTAGGGTTAGGCTTAGGATTACACTGAGGGTGAGGGTGAGGGATAGGATTAGGCTTAGGGTTAAGGTGAGGGTGAGTGAGTGTGTTAGGTTAGGTTTAGGTTTAGGTTAAGGGTTAGGCTAAGGGTGAGGTTGAAGGTGAGGTTTAGGGTTAGGGTGAGGTTTAGGGTTAGGGTTAGGGTTAAATTGAGAGTAAGGGTGAGGGTTAGGGTTAGTGTTAGGGTGAGTGTCAGGATGAAGTTTAGAATTAGGGTTAGGGTGAGGGCTAGGCTGAGGTTGAGGTTTAGGGTTAGGGTTAGGGTTAGGTTTAGGGTTAGGGTGAGGGTGAGGTTTAGGGTTAGAGTTAGTGTAAGGGTGAGGCTGAGGTTGAGGTTTAGGTTTAGGGTTAGTTTTCGAGTTAGGGTTAGGGTAACGGTTAGGGTGATGGTGAGGATTGGGTTTAGGGTTAGGATTAGGATTAGAGTAAGGGTTAGGGTGAGTTTGAGTGTTAGGTTTAGGGTTTGGTTTAGGCTTAGGGTTAGGTTGAGGCTGAGGATGAGGGTGAGGGTTAGGGTTAGGGTTAGGATGGGGTTTAGGGAGAGGGTTAGTGTTAGGTTAGGGATTAGTGTGAGGGTTAGGGTTAGGGTTAGTATTACGATTATGGTGAGGGTGAGGGTGAGTGTGATGGTTAGGGTTAGGGTGAGAGTTAGGGTTCGGTTAAGTTTAGGGGTAGGGTGATTGTTAGGTTTAGGATTACGGTGAGTGTAAGTGTTAGGGTTAGGTTGAGGGTTAGGGTTAGGGTAAGGATGAGGGTTACTTTTAGGGTTCGTGTGAGGGTTAGGATGATGATTAGGGTTACGATTAGTGTTAGGGTGAGGGCTAGGGTGAATGTGAGGATTAGGGTTTGTTTTAGTGTAAGGTTTAGGATTAGGTTTGGGGTTAGGGTGAGGGTTAGGATGAGGGTTAGAGTTACGGTGAGGGTGAGGGTTAGGGTTAGGGTGAGGTTTAGGGTTAGGATTAGGGTTAGGGTGAGGTTGAGTGTTAGCATTAACGTTACGGTTAGGGTTAGGTTTAGGGTTAGGATTACTGTTATAGTTAGGGTTAGGGTTAGAGTTATGGTGAGGGTGACGGTTAGGGTGATTGTGAGGTTTATGGTTAGATTTAGGTTCAGTTGGAGGGTTAGGTCGAGGGTTAGGGTTTGTGTTAGGGTTAAGGTTAGGGTGAGGGTTAGGTTGAGGTTTAGGGTTAGGGTTAGGGTTAGGGTTAGGATTAGGGTTAGGGTGAGTGTGAGTGTGAGGTTTAGGGTTAGGGTTAGGCTTAGGCTTAGGGTTAGGCTGAGGGTGAGGGTGGGTGTGAGGATTAGGTTTAGGGTGATGGTTAGGGTTAGGGTTATGGTGAAGGTTAGTGTTAGGGTTAGGGATAGAGTGAGGATTAGGGTGAGGATGAGGTTTAGGGATAGAGTTAGGGTTACGGTGAGGGTTAGCGTTAGAGTGAGGGTTAGGGTGGAGTTGACGTTTAGGATAAAGGTGAGGGTTAGGCTGAGGGTGAGGTTACAGTAAGGGTGAGGGTTAGGGTTAGGGTGAGGGTTAGGGTGAGGGAAAGTGTTAGGGTGAGGGTTAGGGTTAAGGTGAGAGTAAGTGTTAAGGTGAGGGTTAAGGTTAGGGTGAGGGTTATGTTTAGTTTCAGGTTTAGGGTTAGGGTTAGGATTATTGTTAGCATTAGGATTAGGTTTACGGTTATGGTGAGGGTGAGGGTGAGGGTGAGGGTTAGGGTTAGGGCTAGGATGAGATTTAGGGATAGGGTTAGGGTTAGGTTTAGGGTCAGGGTGAGGTTTAGTGTTAGAGTTATGGTTAGGGTGAGACTGAGGGTGAGGATTAGGGTTAGGGTTAGTGTTAGTGTTAGGGTTAGGGTGAAAGTTAGGTGCAGAGTTAGGGTTAGCGTTAGGCTTAAGGTTAGACTTAGGTTTAGGGTTTCAATTACGGTGAGTTTGAGTTTCAGTATTAGGGTTTGGGTGAGTGTGAGGTTTAGGGTTAGAATTAGGGTTAGAATTAGGATTATGGTTAGGGTTAGCTTGAGTGTGAGGTTTAGGGTTAGTGTTAGCCTTAGGTTTAGGCTGAGGTTTTGCGTGAGGGTTAGGGTTATGGTTAGCTTGATGGGTAGGATTAGGGTTAGGGTGAGTTTTAGTGTTAGGGTTACGTTTAGAGTTATGGTTAGGGTGAGGGTGAGGTTTAGGGGTAGAGTTAGTTTTAGGGTGAGGGTTATGGTGAGTGTGAGGGTTATGTTGAGGGTTAGGGTAGGGGTGAAGGTAAGGGTAAACGTGAGGGTTAGGCTGAGGGTCAGGGTTACATTAAGGTTGAGGGTTAGGGTTAGGATGACCGTTAGGGTTAGGGTTAGTGTGCGAGTTAGGGTACAGGTTAAGTGTAGGGTTAGGGTGAGGTTTAGGGTAAGGGTTACGGTGAGGGTGAGGGTTAGGTTTAGGTTGAGGGCTAGGTTGAGGGTGAGGGTTAGGGTAAGGGTTAGGGTGAGCGCTAGGGTGAGGGTTAGGGTGAGGGTTAGGGTTAGATATAGGGTTAGTTTTAGGATTAGTGTTAGGTTGAGGGTGGGTGTGAGGGTTAGGGTTAGGGTTAGGATTAGGCTTAGAGTTAGGTTGAGGATTAGGGGTAGGGTTTGGGTTAGGGTGAGGCTGAGGCTGAGGATTAGGGAAAGGTTTAGGGTTAGGGTTATGCTTAGGGTTATACGGCTGAGGTTGAGGGTGGTGGTTAGGATTAGAGTTAGGGTTAGCTTAGGCTTAGGTTTAGGGTTATTGTTAGTGTTACGGTTCGGGTTAAGTTTGCAGTGAGGGTGAGGCTGAGGGTGACGGTTATGGTTAGAGTTAGGGTTAGGGTTAGGGTTAGTGTTATTGTTAGGTTTAGGGTTAGAGTTACGGTGAGGTTGAGGGTGAAGGTGAGGTTAGTGTTAGGGTGAGGTTTAGGGTTAGGGTTTGGGTTAGGGTTAGGGTGAGGGTGATATTTAGGGTTATAGTTAGGGTTAGGGGAAAGGTTAGGGTGAGGTTTAGGGTTAGGGTTAGTGTTATGGTTAGATTGAGGGTGAGGGTTAGGTTGAAGTTTAGGGACAGGGTTAGGATTACTATTAGGGTTTGTGTGAGGGTTAGGGTGAGCGTTAGGATGAGGATTAGGCTTATACTTTTGGTTCGGCTGAGGGTGAGTGTTGGGGTTAGGTTTAGGGTTACGGTGATGGTTTGGGTTAGGGTTAGGGGGAGGTTTAGGGTGAGGGTTAGGGTTAGGTTTAGTGTTAGGATTAGGGTAAGGATGAGGGTTAGGGTTCGGGTTCAGGTTAGGGTTAGGGTAAGGGTGAGGTTTAGGTTTAGGGTTAGGGTTAGGGTTAGATTTATGGTGAGGGTGACAGTGCGGATGAGTGTGAGGTTTAGGGTTAGGCTTACGGTTAGGCTTAGGTTTAGCCTAATGGTCAGGGTGAGTTTTAGGGTTAAGGTGAGGGTTAGGGTTAAGGTTATGGGGGGGGTTAGGATGAGGGTTAGTGTTAGGATTAGGGTTAGGGTGATTGCTAGTGTGAGGGTGAGGTTTAGGTTTAGGTTAGGTTGATGTTTATGGTTAGGGTTAGGGTTAGGGTTAGGGTCACGTTGAGATTTATGGTAAGAGTTAGGGTTAAGGTGAGGCTGAGGGTGAGGGTTATGGTTAGGGTTAGGATTAGGATTAGGGTAAGGGTTAGGGTCAATGTGAGTGAAAGGGTTAGGGTTAGGGTTAGGCTTAGGTTTACACTGAGGTGAGGGTGAGGGTGAGGCTTAGGGTTAGGGTGAGAGTTAGGGTTCAGGGTAATTTTAGGGTTAGGTTGAGGGTTAGGGTTAGGTTTACGTTGAGTGTGAGGGTTAGAGTTACGTTGATGGTTAGGGTTAGGGTTAGGGTTGTGGTGAGTGTTAGTGTTAGTGTTACGGTGAGGTTTAGAGTTAGGGTTAGAGTTAGAGTGAGGCTTAGTATGAGGGTAAGGGTTACGGTAAGTGTGAGGGTTAGGGTTAGGGTGAGGGTTAGGGTTAGGGTTAGGGTTAGGGTGAGGGTGAGGGTTTTGATTATGGTTAGTGTTAGGGTTATTTTTAGGGTTACGGTTAGGGTGAGGGTGAGGGTGAGGGTTAGGGTTAGGGTTAGGTTGAGGTTTTTAGTGTTAGGGTTAGGGTTAGAGTTAGGGTTAGGGTGAGGTTAGGGTTAGGGTTAGTGTGAGGGTTAGTGTTTGGGTTATGTTATGCGTTACGGTTAGGGTTGAGGTTAGGGTTAGTGTTAGGATAAGAGTTAGGGTTACAGTAAGGGTGTGTTTTAGGGTTTGGGTGAGGGTTAGGATTAGGTTTAGGGTTAGGGTGAGGGTCTGGGTTAGGATTAGGGTTAGGGTTAGGGTTATTGTTAGATTTAAGATTATGGTGAGGTTGCTGGTGAGGATTATGCTTAGGGTTCGGTTGAGGTTTTTAGTGTTAGTGTTAGGGTTAAAGTTAGGGTTAGGGTGAGGTTAGGGTTAGGGTTAGTGTGAGGTTTAGTGTTTGGGTTAGGGTATGGGTTAGGGTGATGGTTGTGTTTAGGGTGAGGGTTAGGATTAGGGTTAGGGTTATTGTTAGGGTTAGGTTTAGGGTTACGGTTACGGTGAGGGTAAGGGTTCGGGTTCGGGTTTAGGGATAAGGTCAGTTTTAGGGCTTGAGTAAGGGTTAGAGTTAGGGTTAGGGTTAGGGTAAGGTTTAGGGTCAGAGTATGGTTAGGATGATGGTTAGGTTGAGGGTTAGGGTTAGGGTTAGTGTTAGGGTTAGGGTGAGGGTTAGGTTGAGGTTTAGGTTTAGGGTAAGTGTTATGGGGAGGGTTAGGATGAGGGTTAGGGTTAGGATTAGGGTTAGGGTGAGGGCTAGGGTGAGGGTGATTTCTAGGGTTAGGGTTAAGGTGAGGTTTAGGTTTAGGGTTAGGGTTAGTGTTAGAGTGAGGGTTACGGTTAGCGTTATGGCGATGGTTAGGATTAGGGTTAGGGTTAGGGTTAGGATGAGGGTGAGGGTGGCGTTGAGGATTAATGTTAGGGTTACCGTTAGGGTTATTGTGAGTTTTATGGTTAGGGTTAAGTTTGCAGTGAGGCTGAGGCTGAGGGTGAGTGTTATGTTTAGGGTTAGGGTCAGGTTTAGGGTTAATGTTATTGTTATGGTAAGGGTTAGAGTTTCAGTGAGGTTGAAAGTGAGGGTGAGGATTAGCGTTAGTGTGAGTTTTGTTTTAGGTTAGGGTTAGGGTTAGGGTGAGTTTGAGCTTTAGGGTTAGATTTAGGGTTAGGGGGAGGGTTAGGGTGTGGTTTAGGTTTAGGGTTAGTGTTAGGGTTAGGGTGAGGTTGAGGGTTAGGTTGAGGTTTAGGGAAAGGGTTAGGTTTAGGATTAGGGTTAGGGTGACCATGAGTGTGAGGATAAGGGTAAAGGTTACGCTTAGGCTTAGGAATAGGCAGAGGGTGAGGGTGGGATGAGGATTAGGGTTAGGGTGATGGTTAGGTTTAGGGGTAGTTTTATTGTAAGGGTTAGGGTTAGAGTTACGGTGAGGGTGAGGGTGCGGGTGAGGTTTAGGCTTAGGATTAGGGTGGGGTTTAGCGTTAGGTTTAGGGTTAGGGTGAGGGTGAGGGTGAGGTTTAGGGTTAGATATAGCGTTAGGGTGACTGTTAGGGTGAGGGTTAGGGTTGGGTTTAGTGTTAGGGTTAGGGTGAGGATGAGGGTTAGGGTTAGGGTTAGGGTAAGGGTTAGGTTTAGGGTTAGGGTTACAGTTAGGGTTAGAGTTACGGTGAGGGTGATAGTGGGGAATGAGTGTGAAGGTTACGGTTAAGTTTAGGGTTAGGCTTAGGGTTAGGCTTAGGTTTGGGCTAAAGGTGATTGTGAGGTTAATGGTTATTTTGAGGGTTAGGGTTAGGGTTATGGGGAGGGTTAGGATGAGGGCTAGTGTTAGGATTAGGGTTAGGGTAATGGCTAGGGTGAGGGTGATTTTTAGGGTTAGTTTAGTGTGAGGTTTAGGGTTAGGGCTGGGGTAGGGTTAGGGTGAGGGTGAGGTTTAGGGTTAGAGGTAGGGTTAAGGTGAGGCTGAGGGTGAGGGTTACGGTTAGGGTTAGGATTAATATTTGGGTAAGTGTTAGGGTGAGTGTGAGGGTTAAGGTTAAGGTTAGCGTTAGGCTTAGGGTTACATTGAGCGTGAGCGTGAGGGTGAGGGTTAGGGTGAGAGTTAGGGGTCAGGTTAAGTTTACAGTTAGCATGAGGGTTAGGGTTAGGTTTACGTTGAATGTGAGTGTTAGGGTTAGGTTGAGGATTAGGGTTAGGGTTAGGGTGAGGTTTAGGTTTAGGGTTAGGGTGAGGGTTAGGATGAGGATTAGGGTTAGGATTAGGGTTAGGTTGAGGGCTAGGTTTAGGGAGAGGGTTAGGGTTAGTTTTAGGGTGAGTTTTAGGGTTAGGGATAGGTTTATGGTGAGGGTTAGGATGAGGGTTAGGGTTACGTTAGGGTGAGGGTTAGGGTTTGGGTGAAGGTTAGAGTTAGGTTTAGTGTTAGGATTAGGGTGAGGGTTAGGATTAGGGTTAGGGTTAGGGTTATTGTTAGGGTTACGGTTACGGTGAGGGTGAGGGTGAGGGTTAGGGTTAGGGTTAGGTTGAGGTTTTTAGTGTTTGGGTTATGGTTAGAGTTAGGGTTAGGGTGAGGTTAGGTTAGGGTTACTCTGAGGGTTAGTGTTTGGTTTAGAGTATGGGTTACGGTGAGGGTTGTGGTTAGGGTGAGGGTTAGGATTAGGGTGAGGGTTATTGTTAGGATTAGGTTTAGGTTTTGGTTTAGGGTTAGAATTAAGATTAGGGTGAAGGTGAGGTTTAGAGTTAGAGTTATTGTAAGGGTGAGGGTTAGCTTAAGGGTTAGGGTTAGTGTTAGTGTTAGGGTTAGGGTTAAGTTTAGGTTGAGGGTGAGTTATAGGGTTAGGGTTATGGGGAAGTTTAGGATGAGGGTTAGGGTTAGGATTAGGGCTAGGGTGAGTGCTAGGTTGAGGGTGAGGTTTAGCCTTAGGGTTAGGGTGAGGTTTAGTTTTAGCGATAGGGTTAGGGATAGGGTTAGGTTTAGGTTTAGAGTTAGGGTAAGGGTGAGGCTGAGGATGAGGGTTAGCGTTAGGGTTAGTGTTAGAGTTAGGGTTAGGGTGAGGGTTAGGATTAGGGTGAGGGTAAAGGTGAGGGTTTGGCTTAGGCTTAGGTTACGATTAGGATTAGGGTAAGGGTTAGGATGAGTAGATGGCTAGGGTTAGGGTAAGGCTTAGGCTTAGGTTTAGGCTGAGAGTGAAGGTGAGGTTGAGTGTTAGGGTTAGGGTTAAACTTAGGGTTAGGGTTAGGGTGAGACTTAGGGTTCGATTATATTTAGGGTTAGGGTTAGGGTTAGGGTTAGGATTAGGGTTAGGGTGAGGGCTAGGGTGAGGGAGACGTTAGGGTTTGTGTTAGGGTAAGGTTTAGGGTTAGGGTTAGGGTTTGAGTTAGGGTTCGGATGAGGGTTAGGGTTCCTGTGAGGGTGAGGGTTAGGGTTAGGTTGAGAGTTAGGGTTACGATTATGGTTAGGGTGAGGGTGAGTTTTAGGATTAGGGTTAGGTTTAGGGTTAGGTTTAGTGTTAGGTTTAGTGTTATGGTTACTGTTAGGGTTAGAGTTATGGTGAAGGTGAGGGTGAGGGTTAGGGTTAGGGTGAGGTTTAGGGTTAAGTTTAGGATTAGGGTTAGAATGATGGGGAGGTTTAGGGTTAGATTTAGGGTTAGTTGTAGGGTTAGGTCCAACGTTAATGTTAGGGTTAGTGTTAGGGTTAAGTTTAGGGTGAGGGTTAGGGTGAGGTTTAGGGTTTAGGATGAGGTTTATGGTTAGGGTTAGGTATAGGATTAATGTTAGTGTTAGGCTTAAGTTGAGGGTTAGGGTGAGGGTGAGGTTTAGGTTTAGGGTTAGGATTAGGATTAGTGTTAGGGTGAAGGATAGGGTGAGGGTTATGGTTAGGGATAGGGTTAGGCTTAGGATTAGGCTGAGGGTGAAGTTTAGGGTGAGGGTTAGGGTTATGATGAGGGTTCGTGTCAGGATAAGTGTGAGAGTTAGGTTTCGGGTTAAGTTTAGGGTTAGGGTGAGGGTTAGGGTAAAGGTTACAGTGAGGGTAAGGGTTAGGGTTAGGTTGAGGGTTAGGGTTAGGCTTAGGGTTAGTGTGAGGATGAGGGTGAGGGTTACATTTAGTGTTAGGGTGAGGGTTAGGATGAGGGTTAGGGTTAGGATTAGGGTTAGGCTGAGGGTTAGGTTGAGGTTGAGGGTTAGAGTAAGGGTTAGGCTTAGGCTTAGGGTTAGGCTGAGCATGAGGTTGAGAGTGAGGGTTAGGGTTAGGGTGATGGTTAGGTTTAAGGTTAGAGTGAGGGTTAGGATGAGGTTTAAGGTTAGGGTGAGGTTTAGGGTGAGGATGATGGTAAGGGTAAAGGTGAGGTTAAGGCTGAGGTTGAGGGTTAAGATTTATGGTTAGGGTTAGGGTTAGGATGAGGGTTAGATTGAGGATTAGGGTTAGGGTTAGTGTGAGGTATAGGGTGAGGATGAGGGTTAGGGTTATGGTGAGAGTGAGGGTTAGAATTTGGGTTAGTGTGAGGGCTAGGGAGAGGGTGAGGGTTAGAGTTAGGGTTAGGGTTAGGGTGAGGTTTAGGTTTAGGGTGAGGTTTAAGGTTAGTGTGAAATTTACTGTTAGGGTAAGGGTTAGTGTTAGGGTGAGTGTAAGTGTTAGGGTGAAGGTTAATGTTAGAGTTAGGGTTATGTTTAGGGTGAGGGTTAGTGTTAGGGTTAGGGTTATTGTTAGGGTTATTGTTAGTATTAGGGTTATGGTAACAGTTACTGTGAGGGTGAGGCTTAGGGTTAGGGTTAGAGTGAGGTTGAGGCAGAGTTGGAGGGTAAGGTTTAGGGTTAGGTTTAGAGTTAGGGTTAGGGTGAGGGTTAGGGTGAGGATGAGTGTGAGGGTGAGGGTTAATCTTAGGGTTAGGATTAGGATTAGTGTAAGGGTTTGGGTGAGTTTGAGGGTTAGGTTTAGGGTTAGGCTTAGGCTTAGGGTTCGGCTGAGAGTGACGGTGAGGTTGAGGGTTAGGGTTAGGGTGAGGGTTAGGGTTAGGATTAGGGTGAGGGTGAGGGCTAGGGTGATGGTGAGGGTTAGGATTGGTTAGGGTTAGTGTTTGGGTAAGGTTTAGAGTTAGGGTTAGGGTTTCGGTTAAGGTTAGGTTGAGGGTTATTGTTACGGTGAGGTTGAGGGTTAGGGTTAGTTTGAGGGTTAGGCTTAATATTATGTTTAGGGAGAGGGTGAGTGTTAGGATTAGGGTTAGAGTTATGGTTAGGTTTAGGGTTAGTTTTAGGGTGAGGTTTAGGGTTAGGGTTAGGATTAGTGTTAGGGTGAGGTTGAAATTTAGGGTTAGATTTAGGCTTGGTTGGAGGGTTAGGTCGAGCGTTAATGTTAGAGTTAGTGTTAGGGTTAAGGTTAGGGTGAGGGTTAGGTTGAAGTTTAGGCTTAGGGTTAGGGTTAGGATTAGGCTTAGGGTGAGGTGAGTGTGAGTTTTAGGGTTAGGGTTAGGCTTAGGCTGAGGGTTTAGCTGAGGGTGAGGGAGTGGGTGAGCATTAGGGTAAGGTTGATGTTTAGGTTTCGGGTTAAGGAGAGGGTTAGGATGAGGGTTAGGGTTAGGCTTAGGGTTAGGGTGAGGGCTAGGGTGAAGGTGAGGGTTAGGGTAAGTGTTAGGCTTAGGCTTAGGGTTAGCCTGAGCATGAGGTTGAGGGTGAGGTTTATGGTTGAGGATAGGGTGAGATTTAGTGTTAGGGTTAGGGTTAGAGTTAGGGTTAGGACGAGAGTGAGGTTTAGGGGTAGGGTTAGGGTCAGCGTGAGGGTTAGCTTTCGGGTGAGGGTTAGGGTGGGAGTGACGGTATGGGTAAAGGTGAGGGTTAGGCTGAGGGTGAGGGTTATGGTAAGGGTGAGGGTTAGGTTTAGGATGAGCGTTAGGGTTAGGGTTAGGGTGAGGGTTAGATTGAGGATTAGTGTTAGGGTTAGTGTGAGGTTTAAGGTGAGGATGAGGGTTAGGTTTAGGGTGAGGGCTAGGGTGAGGGTGAGGGTGAGGTTTAGATTCAGGACTAGTGTTTGGGTTAGTGTGAGCTTTAGGGTGAGGATGAGTTTTAGGGTTAGGGTTAGGGTTAGGATTAATGTTTGGGTTAGGCTTAAGGTGAGGGTTAGAGTGAGGTTGAGCTTTAGTGTTAGTGTTAGGATTAGGGTTAGGGTTAGGGTTAGGGTGAGTGTGAGGGTTAGTGGTAGGGTTAGGGTTAGGCTTAGTGTTAGGCTGAATTTGAGGGTGAGGTTGAGGGTTACTGTGAGGGTGAGGGTTAGGGTTAGGGTTAGTGTGAGAGTTAGAGTTAGGGTTAGGTTGAGGGTTAGGGTTAGTGTTAGGGTTAGGGTGAAGGTGAGGGTGAGGGTGAGGGTTAGTGTTAGGGTTAGGATGAGTGTTAGGTTTAGGATTAGGTTTAGGGTGAGGGCTAAGGTGAGGGTGAGGTTTAGGGTTAGGTTTATGTGAGGTTTAGGTTTAGGTTTAGGGTTAGGTTTAGGGTGAGGTTCAGGTTTAGGGTTAGAGTTAAGGTTAGCGTGAGGCTGATGGTGAGGTTTAGGGTTAGGGTTAGTGTTAGAGTTAGGGTTACAATGAGGGTTCGGGTGAGGGTGAGGTTTAGGCTTAGTGTTAGGATTAGGATTAGGGTACAGGTTAGGGTAAGTGTGAGGGTTAGTTTTAGGGTTACGGTTAGCCTTATGATTAGGCTGAGGGTGCGGGTAAGGGTGAGGGTGAGGGATAGGGTTAGGGTGAGAGTTAGGGGTAGGATTAGGGTGAGTGTTAGGGTTCTTGTTAAGTTTAGGGTTAGGGTGAGGTTTAGGGTTATGGTGAGGGTTAGGGTTAGGTTGAGCGTTAGGGTTAGGATTAGGATTAGGGTGAGGGTTAGTGTTAGGTTTAGGGTGAGGGTTAGGATGAGGATTAGGGTAAGGAATACGGTTAGGGTGAGGGCTAGGGTGAGGGTGAGTGTTAAAGTGAGGGGGTAGGGTTAGGGAAAGGTTGAGGGTTAGGGTTATGATTTGGGTTAGTGTAAGGGTGACTTTAGAGTTAGATTTAGGGTTAGGGGAAGGGTTAGGTCAAGGTTTAGGGTTACGGTCAGTGTTAGGGTTAAGGTTATGGTGAAGGTTAGGTTGAGGTTTAGGGTTAGGGTTAGGGTTCGGATTAGGGTTAGGGTGAGGGTATGTGAGGGTTAGGGTTCGGGTTAGGGTTAGGCTTAGGGTTAGGGTTATGCAGAGGGTGAGGTTGGGGGTGAGTATTAAGGTTAGGGTGATGGTTAGGTTTAGGATTAGGGTGAGGGTTAGGATGAGGGGTAGGGTTAGGATTTGGTTTAGTGTCAGGGCTAGGGTGAGGGTGAGGTTTAGAGTAAGGTATAGGATTAGGCTTCGGGTTAGGCTGAGCAGAAGGTTGAGGGTGAGGGTTAGGGTTATGGTGATGGTTAGGTTTAAGGTTAGGTTGAGTGTTCGGATGAGGTTTAGGGTTAGGGTGAGGATGATGGTAAGGGTAAATGTGAGGTTTAGGCTGAGGGTGAGGAATAAGATAAGGGTGAGGGTTAGGGTTAGCTTTAGCATTAGGGTTAGGGTTATTGTAAGGTTTAGATTGAGGATTAGGGTTAGGTTTAGGGTTAGTGTGAGGTTTAGGGTGAGGATTAGGGTAAGGGTTAGGGAGAGGGTGAGGGTCAGAATTAGGGTTAGGGTGAGGGCTACAGTGAGGGTGAGGGTTAGAGTTAGGGTTAGGGTGAGGTTTAGGATTAGGGTGAGGTTTAGGGTTATTGTGAGTTAGTGTTATGGTTAGGGTTAGTGTTAGGGTGAGGTTAAGTGTTATGGTAAGGCTAAATGTTAGGGTGAGGATTATGGTTAGGGTGAGGGTTCAGGTTAGGTTTAGGGTGAGGTTTATTGTTGGGGTTAGGATTAGAGTTAGGGTTAGCGTGAGAGTGAGGTTTAGGTTTAGAGTTAGGGTAAGGTTGAGACTGAGTTTGAGAGTTAGGTTTAGGGTTAGTGTTAGAGTTAGGGTTAGGGTGAGGTTTAGGGTGAGGGTGAGGGTGAGGGTGAGGGTTAGGATTAGGATTGGAATTAGGATTAGTGTAAGGGTTCGAGTGAGTGTGAGGGTTAGGGTTAGGCTTAGGCTTAGGCTTAGGGTTAGGCTGAGAGTGAGGGTGAGGTTGAGGGTTAGGGTTAGGGTGAGGGTTAGAGTTAGGTTCAGGGTGAGAGTTAGGGTTCGGTTTAAGTTTAGGGTTAGGGTGAGGGTTAGGGTAACGGTTACAGTGAGGGTGAGGGTTAGGGTTAGGTTGAGGGTTAGGGTTAGGTTTAGGGTTAGGGTGAGATGAGGGTGAGTGTTAGGGTTAGTGTTAGGGTGAGGGTTAGGATGAGGGTTAGTTTAAGGATTAGGGTTAGGGTGAGGGCTAGGGTGAGGGTGAGGTTTATGGTTTGGGTTAGGCTGAGGTTTAGGGTTAGGTTTAGGCTTAGGGTTAGGGTGAGGGTGAGGTTTAGGGTTAGAGTTAGGGTTTGGGTGAGGCTGAGGGTGAGGGTTAGGTTTAGGCTTAGTGTTAGAGTTAGGGTTACGGTGAGGGTTAGTATGAGGGGGAGGGTTGGGTTTATGGTTAGTATTCAGGTAAGTGTTAGGGTGAGTGTGAGAGTTAGGGTTAGGGTTAGGCTTAGGGTTAGGGTTAGGCTGAGAGTGAGGGTGAGGTTCAGGGTTAGGGTTAGGGTGAAGTTTAGGGTTAGGGTTAGACTGTCAGTTAGGGTTCGGTTAATTTTACGGTTAGGGTGAGGGTTAGGGTAAGGGTTACATTGAGGGTGAGGGATAGGGTTAGGTTGAGCGTTAGGGTTAGGGTTACCGTGGGGGTGAGGGTGAGGGTTAGGGTTAGCTTTAGGGTGAGGCTTAGGATGAGGGTTAGGGTTAGGATTAGGGTTAGGGTGAGGGCTAGAGTGAGGGTGAGGTTTAGGGTTAGGGTCAGGGTGCGGTTTAGGGTTAGGTTTAGGATTAGGGTTAGGGTGAGGGTGAGGTTTAAGCTTAGAGTTAAGGTTAGGGTGAGGCTGAGGGTGAGGGTTAGTGTTAGGTTCAGTGTTAGAGTTAGTGTTACCTTGAGGGTTAGGGTGAGGGTAAGGTTTAGCCTTAGTGTTAGGATTAGGTTTAGGGTAAGGTTTAGGGTGAGTGTGAGGGTTAGGGTTAGGGTGAGAGTTAGGGGTAGAGTTAGGGTGAGGGTTAGGGTTCGGGTTAAGTTTAGGGTTACTGTGAGGGTTAGTGTTAGGTTGAGGGTTAGGGTTAAGCTTAGGATTAGGGCGAGGGTTAGGGTTAGGTTTAGGGTTAGAAGAGGATTAAGGTTAGGATTAGGGTTAGGGTGAGGGCTAGGGTGAGGTGCGGGTTAGGGTTAGTGTTTTGGTGAGATTTAGGGTTAGGGTAGGGTTAGGGTGAGGGTTAGGATGAGGGTTATGGTTACAGTGAGGGTGAGGTTTAGGGTGTAGGGTCAGGGTTAGGTTTAGGATTAGGGTTAGGGTGATGGTGAGTTTTAGGGTTAGATTTAGGGTTAGGGGGAGGGTAAAGTCGACGGTTAGGTTTAGGATTAGTGTTAGGGTTAAGGTTAGGGTGAGGTTAGGTTGATGTTTAGGGTTAGGTTTACGGTTAGTGTTCGGATTAGGAAGAGGGTTAGGGTATGTGAGGGTTAGGGTTATGGTTAGGCTTAGGGTTGGGGTTATGCTGAGGGTGAGGGTGGGGTTTAGGATTAGGGTTAGGGTGATGGTTAGGGCTAGGGTTAGGGTGAGGGTTAGGATGAGGGATAGGGTTAGGATTAGGGTTAGGGTGAGGGTTAGGGTGAGGGTGAGGGTTAGAGTAAGGTTTAGGCTTAGGCTTAGGTTGACGCTGAACTTGAGTTTGATGGTAAGGGCTAGGATTAGGGTGATGGTTAGGGTTAAGGTTAGGTTGAGGGTTACGATGTGGTTTTGGGTTAGGGTGAGCTTTAGGGTGAGGATGATGGTAAGGGTAAAGTTGAGGTTTAGGCTGAGGTTGCGGGTTCAGATAAGGGCGAGAGTTAGGGTTAGGTTTATATTTATGGTTAGGTTGAGGGTTAGATTGAGGATTAGGGTTAGGGTTAAGGTTAGTGTGAGGTTTAGGGTGAGGATGAGGGTTAGAGTTAGGGTGAGGGTGAGGGTTAGAATTAGGTTTAGGATGAGGGCTAGGGTGAGGGTGAGGGTTAGAGTTAGGGTTAGGGTTAGTGTGAGATTTAGTGTTAGGGTTAGGGTTAGTGTTAGGGTGTGGGTAAGTGTTAGGGTGAGGATTAATGTTAGGGTGAGGGTTAGGGTTAGGGTGAGGGTTAGTGTTATTGTTTGGGTTATGGTTAAGTTTACTGTGAGGGTGAAGGTTAGGGTTAGGGTTAGGGTGAGGTTTAGTGTAAGGGTTACGGTTAGAGTTAGGGTAAGTTTGAAGCTGAGGTTGAGGGCTAGGTTTAGTATTAGTGTTTGAGTTAGGGTTAGAGTTATGGTGAGAGTGAGGGTGATGGTGAGGGTGAGTGTTAGGTTTTGGGTTAGGGTGAGGTTTAGGTTTAGGTTTAGGGTTACGGTTCGGCTGAGGGTGAGGTTTAGGGTTAGAGTTAGGGTTAGTTTTAGAGTTAGGGTTACAGTGAGGGTTAGGGTGAGGGTGAGTGTTAGGCTTAGTGTTAGGGTTAGGATTAGTGTAAGGTTTCGGGTGAGTGTGAGGGTTAGTGTTAGGGTTAGGCTTAGGCTTAGGTTTAGGCTGAGAGTGAGGGTGAGGGTGAGGGTTAGGGTTAGTGTGAGGGTTAGGGTTAGGTTTAGAGTGAGAGTTAAGGTTCTATTAACTATAGGGTTAGGGTGAGGATCAGGGTTAGGATTAGATTGATGTTGAGGGCTAGGGTGATGGTGAGAGTTAGGGTTAGTTTGAGGGTAAGGTTTTGGATTAGGTTTTGGTTTTCGGTTACGGTTATTATGAGGCTTAGGGTTACAGTGAGGGTGAGGGTTAGGGTTAGGTTGAGGGTTAGGGTTAAGATTATGGTTAGTGTGAGGGTGAGTTTTAGGATTATGGTTAGGGTTAGGGTTAGGTTTAGGGTTAGGTTTAGTGTTATTGTTAGGGTTAAGTTTAGAGTTATGGTGAGGGTGAGTGTGAGTGTTAGGGTTAGTGTTAGGGTGAGGTTTAGGGTTAGGGTTAGGATTAGGGTGAGGGTGAGGGTGAGGTTTAGGGTTAGATTTAGGGTTAAGTTGGAGGGTAAGGTCGAGTGTTAATGTTAGGTTTAGTGTTAGGGTTAAAGTTAGGGTGAGGGTTAGGTTGAGGTTTAGTGTTAGGGTTAGGGTTAGGATGAGGGTTAGGTTGAGGGTGAGTGTGAGGGTTAAGGTTAGGGTTAGGCTGAGGCTTAGGGTTAGGCTGAGGGTGAGGATTAGGGTTAGGGTGATGGTTAGGGTTTGGGTTAGGCTTAGGTTTAGGATGAGGTTTATGGTTAGGCTTAGATTTAGGGTGAGGGCTAGGGTGAGGGTGAGGGTTAGGGTAAGGGTAAGGATTAAGCTTAGGCTTAGGGTTAGGCTGAGCATGAGGTTGAGGGTGAGGGTTAGGGTTAGGGATATGGTGCGGTTCAGTGTTAGGATTAGGGTTAGAGTTAGGGTTAGGATGAGGGTGATGTTTAGGGGTAGGGTTAGTGTCAGGGTGAGGGTTAGGGTTCGGGTGAGGGTTAGGGTGGGGGTGACGGTAAGTGTAAAGGTGAGGGTTAGGCTGAGGGTGAGGGTTATGTTAAGGGTGAGTGTTAGGTTTAGGATGAGGGTTAGTGTTAGGGTTAGGGTTAGGCTTAGTGTTAGGCTGAATGTGAGGGTGAGGTTGAGGGTTACGGTGAGGGTTAGGGTTAGGGTTAGGGTGAGAGTTAGGGTTAGGAATATGGTTAGTATTAGTGTTGCGTTAGGGTTTGTGTTAGGGTGAGGGTAAATGTTAGGGTGAGGGTGAGGGATAGGGTTAGGTTAGGGTTATTGTTATTGTTAGGGTTAGGGTTACTGTTACGGTGAGTGTGAAGATTAGGGTGAGGTTTAGGGTTAGGATGAGGTTTAGGTTTAGAGTTAGGGTTAGGGTGAGGGAGAGATTTAGGGTTAGAGTTAAGTATAGTGTTAGGGTTAGGGATAGGGTGAGGGTTAGTGTTAGGCTTAGGCTTAGGCTTAGGCTGAGGCCGAGCATGAGGGTGAGGGTTAGGGTTAGGGTTAGGGAGATGGTTTGGGTTTGGGTTATTGTGAGGTTCAGGATGAGGTTTAGGGTTAGGATTAGGTTTAGGGTAAGGGCTCAGGTGAGGGTTAGGGTGAGGTGTAGGGATAGGTTTAGGTTTAGAATTTGGCTTCGGTTCAGGGTGAGTGTGTGGGTTAGGGTTAGGGTTAGGGTGAGACTTAGGTTTAGGGTGAGGGTTAGTGTTAGGGTTGGGGTTAGGGTGAGGTTGAGGCTGAGGATTAGGTTTAGGTTTAAGATTAGGTTTAGGGTTTGGTTTAGGTTTAATGTTAGTGTTAGGGTTAGGTTTACCTTGAGGGTTAGGGTTTGGGGTAGGGTTAGGGATAGGCTGAGTATGAGGGTGGGTGTGAGGATTAGGGTTAGGGTTAAGGTTAGTATTATTGTTAGTGTTATCGTTAGGGTTAAGTGTGCAGTGAGGGTGAGGCTGTGGGTGAGGGTTATGGTTAGGGTTAGGATTAGGGTTAGGGTTATTGTTATTGCTAGGGTTAGGGTTAGAGTTACAGTGAGGTTGAGGTTGAGGGTGAGGGTAAGGTTTAGGGTGAGGTTTAGGATTAGGGTTAGGTTTAAGGTTAGGGTGAGTGTGAGGTTTAGGGTTAGAGTTAGGGTTAGGGGGAGGGTTATGTTGAGGTTTAGGGTTAGGGTTAGTGTTAGTGTTAGGGTGAGGGTGAGGGTTAGCTTGCTGTTTAGGGATAGGGTTAGGGTTAGGGTTAGAGTTAGGGTGAGCGTGAGTATAAGGGTTAGCCTGAGGGTTAGGCTTAGGCTTAGGGTTAGGCTGTGGGTGAGGGTGGGGGTGAGGATTAGGATTAGGGTGATGTTTAGGGTTAGGGTTAGTGTTATTGTTAGGATTAGTGTTCGAATTATGGTGAAGTTGAGGGTGCAGGTGAGGGTTAGTGTTATGGTTAGTGTGGGGTTTAGGTTTAGGGTTAGGGTTAGTGTGAGGGTGAGGGTGAGGTTTAGGGTTAGATATATGGTTAGGGGGAAGGTTAGGGTTAGGGTTAGTGTTAGGGTTAGGGTGAGGGTGAGGTTTAGGGTTAGATATAGGACTAGGGAGAGGGTTAGGGTTAGCGTTAGAGTTAGGGCGAGGGTTATGGTAATGGTGAGGTTTAGGGTTAGGATTAGGGTTAGGGTTAGAGTTACTGTGAGGGTGAGGTTTAGGGTTACGGTTAGGGTTAGGGTTAGGGTGAGGTTTAGGGTTAGGGTTAGGGTTAGGGTTAGAATTACGGTGAGGTTGAGGGTGCGGGTGGGTGTGAGATTTAGGGTTAGAGTTAGGGGTAGGGTGAGTATGAGGGTTAGGGTTAGTGTTAATGTTAGAGTTAGGGTTATGGTGAGGGTTAGGGTGAAGGTGAGGGTAAGGCTTAGTGTTAGAATTAGGATTAGGGTAAGTGGTAGGGTGAGTGTGAGGGTTAGGGTTAGGATTAGTCTTAGGGTTAGGCTGAGCATGATGTTGAGGGTGAGGTTTAGGGTTAGGGATAGGGTGAGGTTCAGTGTTAGGGTTAGGGTTAGAGTTAGTCTTAGGTTGATGGTGAGCTTTAGGGGTAGGGTTATGGTCAGGGTGAGGTTTAGGGTTAGAGTGAGGCTTAGCGTGGAGGTGACTGTACGGGTAAAAGTGAGGGTTAGGCTGAGGGTGAGGGTTATGGTAAAGGTGAGGGTTAGTTTTAGGGTGAGGGTTAGTGTTAGGATTAGGGTGAGGGTGAGGGTTAGATTGAGGATTAGTGTTAGGGTTCGTGCGAGGTTTAGGGTGAGGATGAGGTTTAGGGTTAGGGTTAGGGTTAGGATTAATATTATGGTTAGGCTTAAGGTGAGGGTTAGGTGAGGATGAGGTTTAGAGTTAGTGTTGGATTAGGATTAGGTTAAGGGTTAGGGTCAGTGTGAGTGTTAGGGTTAGGGTTAGGGTTAGGCTTACTGTTAGACTGAAGGTGAGGGTGAGGTTGAGGGTTAGGGTTAGGGTGAGTGTTAAAGTTAGGGTTAGGGTGAGAGTTTGGTTTCGGGTTAAGTTTAGGGTTAGGGTAAGGGTTAGAGTGAGGGTGAGGGTTAGGGTTAGGTTGAAGGTTAGGTTTCGTGTTAGGGTGAGGGTTAGGATGTGGGTTAGGGTTAGGATTAGGGTTAAGGTGAGGGCTAGGGTGAGGGTGAGGTTTAGGATTAGGGTTAGAGTGAGGTTTAGGGTTAGGTATAGGGTGAGGTTTAGGGTGAGGGTGAGGTTTAGGGTTAGTGTTAGGGTTAGGGTGAGGCTGTGGGTGAGGGTTAGGTTTAGGGTTAGTGTTAGAGTTAGTGTTTCGGTGAGGTTTAGGGTGAGGATGAGGGTAAGGCTTAGTGTTAGGATTAGGATTAGGGTAAGGGTTAGCGTGAGTGTGAGGGTTAGTTTTAGGGTTAGGGTTAGGTTTAGGCTTAGGCTTAGGATGAGGGTGAGGTTGATGGTTAGGGTTAGGGTGAGAGTTTGGGGTAAGGTTTTTGTGAGAGTTAGGGTTCGGGTTAAATTTAGGGTTAGGGTGAGGGTTAGGGTTAGTGTTACAGTGAGGGTGAGGGTTAGGGTTAGGTTGAGGGTTAGGGTTAGGCTTAGGATTAGGGTGAGGGATAGGGTGAGGCTTAGGATGAGGATTAGGGTTAGGATTAGTCTTAAGGTGAGGGCTCTGGAGAAGGTGAGATTTTGGGTTAGCGTTAGGGTTAGGTTTAGGGTTAGGGTTAGGGTTAGGGTGAGGGTTAGGATGAGGGTTAAGGTAACAGGTGAGGGTGAGAATTAGGGTTTTGTTGAGGATTAGGGTTAGGATTAGGGTTACAGTGAGGGTAAGGGTTCGATTGAGCATTAAGTTTAGGGTTACGGTTAGTGTGAAGTTTAGGGTGAGGATGAGGGTTAGGGTTAGGGTGAGGGTTAAAATTAGAGTTAGTTTGAGTGCTAGGGTGAGGGTTCGGGTGAGGGTTAGGGATAGGTTTAGGTTTAGGATTTGGATTAGAGTGAGGTTGAGTGTGAGGGTTAGGGTTAGGGTTAGGCTTAGGGTTAGGTGAGGGTTAGTGTTAAGGTTTGGGTTAGGGTGAGGTTGAGGCTGAGGATTAGGGTTAGGTTTAGGGTTTGTTTTAGGGTTAGGGTTAGTGTTAGTGTTACTGTTAGGGTTAGGGTTACTTTGAGGTTTAGGGTTAGGTTTAGGTTTAGGGTTAGTGTTAGGCTGAGTGTGAGGGTGCGGGTGAGGATTAGGGTTAGGGTTAGGGTTATTGTTAGTGTTATGGTTAGGGTTAAGTTTGCAGTGAGGGTGAGGCTGAGGGTGAGAGTTATGGTTAGTGTTAGGATTAGGGTTAGGGTTAGTGTTATTGTTAAGGTTAGGGTTAGAGTTACAGTGAGGTTGAGGGTGAGGGTTAGGTTTAGGGTTAGATTTACAGTTAGAGTTAGGGTTAGGGTTAAGGTGAGAGTGAGGTTTAGGGTTAGAGTTAGGGTTAGGGGAGGTTTAAGGTGAGGTTTAGGGTGAGGGTGAGGGTTAGGATGAGCGTTAGAGTTAAGTTGAGGGTGAGAGTTAGGGTTATGATGAGGGTTAAGGTTAGGATTAGGGTTACAGTGAGGGTGAGGGTTATTGTTAGGGTTAGGGTTAGGGTTAGGATTACTGTGAGGGTGAGGGTGAGGGTTAGGGTTAGGGTGAGGTTTAAACTTAGGGTGAGGTTTAGAGTTTGGGTTAGGGTGAGGTTGAGGTTTAGGTTTAGAGTTAGGGTAAGGGTGAGGCTGAGGTTGAGGTTTGGGTTTAGGGTTAGTGTTAGAGTTAGGGTTAGGGTGAGTGTTAGGGTGAGGGTGAGGGTTAGACTTAGGGTTAGGATTAGGATTAGGGTAAGGGTTAGGGTGAGTGTGAGGGTTAGGGATACGGTTAGTCTTAGGCTTAGGGTTAGGCTGAGAGTGAGGGTGAGGGTGAGGGTGAGGATTAAGTTGAGGGTTAGGTTTAGGTTTAGGGTGAGAGTTAGGATTCGGTTAAGTTTAGTGTTATGGTGAGGTTTAGGGTTAGGATTAGGGTTAGGGTGAGGGCTATGGTGAGGGGGAGATTTAGGGTTAGTGTTAGGGTAAGATTTAGGGTTAGGGTTAGGGTTTGGTTTAGGATTAGGATGAAGGTTAGGGTTAAGATTATGGTTGGGGTGAGTGTGAGTGTAAGGATTAGGGTTAGGTTTAGGAATAGGATTAGTGTTATTGTTAGGGTTAGGGTTAGAGTTATGGTGAGGGTGAGGGTGAGTGTGAGGTTGAGGGTTAGGGTTAGATTTAGGGTTAGTTGAAGTGTTCGAGGGTCAATGTTAGGGTTAGTGTTAGGGTTAAGGTTAAGGTTAGGTTGAGGTTGAGGTTTAGGTTTAGGGTTAGGGTTAGGGTTAGGGTAAGGATTAGGGTTAGGGTGAGTGTGAGTTTGAGGGTTATGGTTAGGCTTAGGCTTAGGCTTAGGGTTATGCTGAGGGTGAGGATGGGGGTAAGGATTACGGTTAGAGTGATGGTTATGGTTAGGGTTAGGGTGAGGGTTAGGGTTAGGATTCGGTTTATGGTGAGGGCTAGGGTGAGGGTGAAGTTTAGGGTAAGGGATAAGCTTAGGCTTAGGTTTAGGCTGAGCATGAGGTTTAGGCTGAGGGTTAGGATTAGGGATAGGGTGAGGTTTAGTGTTAGGGTTAGGGTTAGAGTTAGGGTTAGGGTGAGGGTGAGGTTTAGCGGTAGGGTTAGGGTCAGGGTGAGGGCTAGGGTTAGGGTGAGTGTTAGGGTGGGGGTGACGGTAAGGGTATATGTGAGAGTTAGGCTGAGGGTGAGGGTTATGGTAAGGGTGAGGGTTAGGTTTAGGGTGAGGGTTAGGGTTAGGGTGAGGGGGTGGGTTAGGTTGAGTATTTGTGTTAGGGTTAGTGTGAGGTTTAGGGTGAGGATGAGGGTTAGGATTAGGTTGAGGGCTAGGGTGAGGGTGAGGGTGAGGGTTAGATTGAGGATTACTGTTATGGTTAGTCTGAGGTTTAGGGTGAGGATGAGGTTTAGGGTTGGGGTTAGGGTTAGGATTAATGTTAGGGTTAGGCTTAAGTTGAGGGTGAGGATGAGGGTGAGTTTTAGGGTTAGTGTTAGGATTAGGATTAGGGTAGGTTTAGGGTGAGTGTGAGGTTTAGGGTTAGTTTTAGGGTTAGGCTTAGTGTTTGGCTGAAGGTGAGGGTACGGGTGAGGGTTATGGTTAGGGTGATTTTTAGGGTTAGGGTTTGGGTGAGAGTTAGGGTTCAGGTTAAGTTTAGGGTTAGGGTGAGGGTTAGGGTAAGGGTTAAATTGAGCGTGAGGGTTAGTGTTAGGTTGAGGGTTAGGGTTAGGGTGAGGGTGAGGGTGAGGGTGAGGGTTGGGTTTAGTGTTAGGGTGAGGGTTAGGATGATCGTCTGGGTTAGGATTACGGTTAGGGTGAGGGCTAGGGTGAGGGTGAGGTTTAGGTTTAGGGTTAGGGTGAGGTTTATGTTTATGTTTAGGGTTAGGGTTAGGGTGAGGGTGAGGTTTAGGGTTAGAGTTAGCGTTAGGGAGAGGCTGAGGGTGAGGGTCAGGGTTAGGGTTAGTGTTAGAGTTAGGGTTACGGTGAGGGTTAGAGTGAGGTTGAGGGTAAGGCTTAGTGTTAGGATTAGGATTAGTTTAAGTGTTAGGGTGTGTGTGAGGGTTAGGGTGAGGGTTAAGCTTAGGCTTAGGTTTAAGCTTAGGGTGAGGGTGAGGGTGAGTGTTAGGATTAGGGTGATAGTTAGGAGTAGGGTTAGGGTGAGAGTTAGGGATCAGGTTAATTTTAGAGTCAGAGTGACGGTTAGGGTTAGGGTTACAGTGAGGGTGAGGGTTAGAGTTAGGTTGAGGGTTAGGGTTAGGCTTAGGATTAGGGTGAGCGTTAGTGTAAGTGTTAGGGTGAGGGTTAGGATGAGGATTAGGGTTATGATTAGGGTTCTGGTGAGGGCTAGGGTGTGGGTGAGTGTTAGGATTAGTGATTGGTTGAGATTTTGGGTTAGGTTTAGGCTGAGGTTTAGGATATGGGTTAGGGTTACAGTGAGGGTGAGGGTTAGGATTAGGGTGAGGTTTAGGGTTAGGATTTGGGTTAGGGTGAGGGTGAGTTTTAGGATTATATTTAGGGTTAGGGGGAGGGTTGGGTCAACGGTTAGGTTTAGGCTTAGCGTTAGGGTTAAGGTTAGGTTGAGAGTTAGGTTGAGGTTTAGGTTTAGGGTTAGGATTAGGGTTAGGGTAAGGCTATGTGAGAGTTAGGGTTAGGCTTAGGCTTAGGGTTAGGTTTGTCCTGAGGGTGAGGGTGGGGGTGAGGATTAGGGTTAGGGTGATGGTTAGGGTGAGGGCTAGGGTGAGGGTGAGTGTAAGGGTAAGCTTTAGGCTTAGACTTAGGTTTAGGCTGAGCGTGAGGTTGAGGGTGAGGGTTAGGGTTAGGGTGATGGTTAGGTTTACGGTTAGGGTGAGGGTTAGGATGAGGTTTATTGTTAGGATGAGGATGATGGTAAGGGTAAACAAGAGGTTTAGGCTGAGGGTGAGGATTAAGATAAGGGTGAGGGTTAGGATTATGGGTTTAGGGTTATGGTTATGGTTAGTGTGAGGGTTCGATTGAGCATTAGGGTTAGAGTGACAGTTAGCGTGAGGTTTAGGGTGAGGATGAGGGTTAGGGTTAGGGTGAGGGTGAGGGTTAGAATTAGAGTTAGGTTGAGTGCTAGTGTGAGGGTTAGGGATAGGTTTAGGTTTAGGATTTGGATTAGGGTGAGTTTGAATGTTAGGGTTAGGCTTAGGCTTAGGCTTAGGGTTAAGGTGAGGGTTAGTGTTAGATTTTGGGTTAGGGTGAGGTTGAGGCTGAGGATTAGGGTTAGGTTTAGGGTTTGGTTTTGGGTTAGGGTTAGGGTTAGGGTTAGGGTTACCTTGATGGTTAGTGTTAGGTTTAGAATTAGGGTTAGGGTTAGGCTGAGTGTGAGTGTGCGGGTGAGGATTAGAGTTAGGGAGGGGGTTAGGGTTATTGTTAGTGTTATGGTTAGGATTAAGTTTGCAGTGAGGGTGAGGCTGAGGGTGAGGGTTATGGTTAGTGTTAGGATTAGGGTTAAGGTTATTGTTATTGTTAGGGTTAGGGTTAGAGTTACAGTGAGGTTGAGGGTGAGGATTAGGTTTAGGGTGAGGTTTAGGTTTAGAGTTAGTGTTAGGGTTACGGTGAGGGTGAGGTTTAGTGTTAGAGTTAGGGTTAGGGGGAGGGTTAGGGTGAGGTTTAGGGTTAGTTTTAGGGTTAAGGGGAGGGTGTCTGTTAGGTTGAGGTTTAGGGATAGGCTTAGGGTTAGGATTAGGGTTAGGGTGAGCGTGAGTATGAGGGTTAGGGTGAGGGTTAGGCTTAGGCTTAGGGATAGGCTGAGGGAGAGGGTGGGCTTGAGGATTAGGGTTAGGGTGATAGATAGGGTTAGGGTTAGTGTTATTGTTAGGGTTAAGGTTCATGTTAGGGTGAAGATGAGGGTTAGAGTGAGGGTTAGGGTAAGGGTTAGGGTTAGGGTTAGTGTTAGGGTTAGGGTGAGGATGAGGTTTAGGGTTAGATATAGCGTTAGGGGGAGGGTTAGGGTTAGGGTTAGGTTTAGGGATAAAGTTAGGGTGAGGTTTAGGTTTAGGGTTAAGTTTAGGGTTAGAATTACAGTGAGGTTGAGGGTGCAGGTTAGTGTGAGGTTTAGGGTTAGGGTTAGGGTTAGGGTTGGGCTGAGTGTTAGGGTTAGGGTTAGTGTTAGAATTAGAGTTATAGTGAGGGTTAGGGTGAGGGTGAGGGTAAGGCTTAGTGTTAGGATTGGGATTAGGCTAAGGGTTATTGTGAGTGTGAGGGTTAGGATTAGGGTTTCTGTTAGGCTTAGGGTTAGGCTGAACTTGAGGTTGAGTGTGAGTGTTAGGGCTAGGGATAGGGTGAGGTTTAATTTTAGGGTTAGGGTTAGAGTTTGGGTTAGGTTGAGGGTGAGCTTTAGGTATAGGTTTAGGGTGGGGTTGAGGATTAGGTTTAGGGTGAGGGTTAGGGTGAGGGTCAGGGTGAGGGTAAGGGTTAAGGTGAGAGTTAGGTTTCGGTTTAAGTTTAGGGTTAAGGTGAGGGTTAGGTTAAGGGTTACAGTGACGGTGAGGGTTAGGGTTAGGTTGAGGGTTAGGGTTAGGGTTATTGTTAGGGTGAGGTTTAGGATGAGGGTTAGGGTTAGGATTAGGGTCAGGGTGAGGGCTAGGGTGAGGTTGAGGTTTAGGGTTAGGGTTAGGGTGAGGTTTAGGTTTTGATTTAGGGTTAAAGTTAGTGTTAGTTTGAGGGTTCGATTGAGGATTAGTGTACGGAGTAGGGTTAGTGTTAGGTTTAGGGTGAGCATGAGGGTTAGGGTTAGGGTTTGAGGTTTAGAATTAGGGTTATGGTGAGTGCTAGGGTGAGGGTTAAGATGAGGGTGAGGGTGAGGGTGAGGATTAGGGTTAAGGTTAGGGTTATTGTTAGGGTGAGGGTGAGATTTAGGGTTAGAGTTAGGTTTTGGGGGAGGGTTTGGGTGAGGTTTAAGGTTCGGGTTAGTGTTAGGGTTAGGGTGAGGGTGAGGGTTAGGTTGAGGTTTGGCGATAGGGTTAGGTTTAGGATTAGGGTTAGGGTGAGCATGAGTATGAAGGTTAGGGTGAGGGTTAGGCTTAGGCCTAGGGTTATGCTGAGGGCGACGATGGGCGTGAGTATTAGGGTTAGGGTGATGGTTTGGGTTAGGTTTAGTGTTATTGTTAGCGTTAGGGTTTGAGTTACGGTGATGGTGAGGGTGGGGGTGAGGTTTAGGCTTCAGCTTAGGGTGGAGTTTAGAATTATGGTTAGTTTTAGAATGAGGATGTGGTTTAGGGTTAGATATAGGGTTAGGGGAAGGGTTAGGGTGAGGGTTAGGGTTAGGGTTTGTGTTAGGGATAGTGTGAGGGTGAGGGTTAGGGTTAGGTGTAGGGTTAGGGTTAGGGTGAGGTTTAGGGTTAGGGTTAGAATTTCGGTGA